>NC_052535.1:18191875-18498333 GCF_016699485.2 Gallus gallus | reverse complement strand
GTAATCATTCTTGTCATTCCTAAGCTGTAAGATCACTCAGTCCTAGCATGGTAGAAATCCAGGAGCTCAACATATCAGTCAGATAGCTTTTCATAACCTTTTGCTACTGTGTCTCATCTGGAGTTCAAGAAAAAACACCCGAATTGTGGCTTTGAGACATCCAGTAAATCCTACAGTTCCTAGCAAACCTGATAAGTAATGACATACAGACATCCTTAATTTAAATAAGTTTTCTTTTCATTACTGCCTTGCAGAGTCCTTTGAAAGTGCAATGGTTCTTAGGAACCAACCCATTGATACTGGCAATTTTGTCTCCAGAACAGAAATTCTATGGGCAGTGTATGGAATAACACAGATTTCTATCCTCTTTTAAGTCACCATTGGTGACTTAAGGTTCCCCTTAATTGCTATAGTTGTATTTTGTTTGTATATATGATCCATATAACTTAACTGAACTATGCTTGTGTAATTAGTATAACAGAAATGGCAGGTATCACACTGCCAGAATGGTGATAAAAGTAGCCAGAGGAAATTGCTATCAGAGAAGAATACAGAGATATGACATACTGCCTACACTAGGGACTGGCAGCAGCATAGAAATCCCGAGCACAGAATGACTCTCTCACTACTATGCCTATGTGCAGCCACTGGTGACTTTACCACAGTTACTCATCAACATTATATCTAGTTCAGTGTCATAGAAACCATTCAGATTGTTCCTAGAATTACTTTACAGAGCCAAGACATGATATACTGGCTTGGAGAAAAGGTCCTGCACTCTATCTATGCAGCAGCTGAAGATATAGAGAAGTAAGTGTTTGAGTTATTTACCACAAAGTCTGACAAAATGCAGAATCCTCTGACATCCTTAGGGGAAAAAACCCTCTGATAATCCATGCCAAAAAGACAGTCTTGGAGAATGAAATGGAAAGTCGTATGTTTCACTGAAAGATTCAAAGCAAAACATGACAGAAAGTATACTGTCTAGAGTTAAATAGTTGAGGACTTCTCCCCTAAGATACATAAGCTCTTAAAAACGTCTTGAACCATTCTGGTGACCTTAAGAATCCCTGCACCTCTGAACAGTAGACTTGACTCAATTCATTTATGTGTCCAGTCTTTGCTCTCTTACTGTCTGAGAGCACAGTCCAGAGTGCAGATGGTTTATATCTAATGAATGGAAGGACTGGATAATTCATTCTAACTCTGTGTACACAGTCCCACTGCTCCATTATTGTCACTACTTATTACCAAAAACAAAAAGGCTAATTTCCCTAAACTAAATGTAATTTCTGTGTTTCCACTCATGTCTCTTTCCTAATACAGACTATTCTTCTTTACTTATGGGCCACGAGTCAGTCATCCTTTGACCTTCTCTGGACCCAGAGTTCCTGGAGTCTCCAGCTGCAGGGTGGGTTCTGGAGTCTCAGTATCTTTGCAAAAGTGTTTCTGGATCATTTTCAGGTTGTCAACAAGTTCTTTAAATGCGTAGATTGAATACTTATGACTTAATACTGTGTCAGAGAGCAATTTACTAATTTCCTACTTTATGTCATGTTCTCAGGGGAGCATTAATAAACATCTTGGATGTATTTGTCCATATCTGCTGGGATACACACAGTATGGTTCTGTTTCCCAGTCACCAGAACATACAGTTTTAATTTGTGCTATAGACTAAGCAGAGACAGTGTAGACGAGATGGACACCAGCATCCTCCTAGGTGAAAGTTGCCTTCATTGCTGTGTTTTTTTGTGCAACTCACTTGCTTCTGTGCACTCTACACTTGGCTTGGGTGCCTGACTCAGACCTTAATTTAACAAGCTGCAGAGCTCCAGAGCATGCAAGGCACTAACTTGCTGTGATGTTTGGGAGGATAGCACTTCTTGACGGGTAAATTAAAATCTACAGATTTTAAAAATGCAAACTCAGATATCAAGAGACTTAATATAGGCTTTAGGACATTTTAGGAATTATGATTTTGTACCTAAATGCCTAAATTCCCATGTTCCACTTCAGGCTTATTAGTCCCTCTGTGAATTTAGGCCTGGGAAAATAAAAGGCCCGATTCAAGAACCACCAGGCTGTACTTAATAGTAAATCAATAAACATGCAACACAGACCTCGGTTTGAGGCCCAGCTAAAACTGACGTTAAATAAGAAAAGAATACACATGTATTCAGGGACTGCAAATCAGCAAATTGGTGTTGGATAAGAAAAGAGCAATAGAAGAAGAAACTGAGAGAGGAAAGAAACCTTGGACTTTAAGGAAATGCCCGCTCTCTCAAAAGCATTGCCAAAATTTTTCAACAAGTGTGGGCTATTAAAATACATTCACTCAAAGGTGCTGTATTTGGCTTGGTGGAAATACTGAAAATACAGTTTTTACACTTGATAAATGCTTAGTTAGAAATTGCCATATAACATTAAAATCTATCACACCTGGATTTCATATATATTTCTTTATACAGCTGCTTTCCACCAAAATGGCTAATGAGGTGAAAACTTGGAACAACTTCCCAGATTAGTTACATACTTCACATTGAAGAGAAGCTCCTATTTCAATGAAAACAGTGGGCCACAGTCACAGAAAGTTCACAGACAGTGTTCACCATCGTTTCAAATAAAACAGATACAGTCCAACTGCAAAATTGCACTTGAAGTTTCCATCTGAAGTGGAAACTGCCAACCAACGCATATGTTCTATGTGTCACTTCTACCCATCCCATACTGTTCTTTGACATTTTCTGCAACTGTGTAGTCACCTGCTTGCACATCAAGGTCAGGAATGGCTTTCCTGTCAATTCCTATCCTCTGTAGCCTTCTTAATCTAGTGAAATATTAATAACTATGGTAATGATAATAATAATAATGTATTTACCAAATTGAGAACTTTCTGTCTCTACACTGATATTCTAGCTTACATTGAACAATGCTTTAAGCTACAAATGAACTTGAATGAGGGTAATTGTTTAGAAAGTGATTACTCAGACTGTAAAACCGTGTGGGACAGCCAATGTCTCTATTCTGTGTTTCCATAACACTTAAATGCACCAAGGTCCAAGTCTCCCCTGGGAGATCACCATCTGTGCTGATACAAACTAACTAATCTCTGATGGGTTAATGCCATCAGCACAATAGAATCTGCTTTCTCTCTTGATTTCTCTTCCACCACTTATTCAAAGATCTTAGGAGAAATGAGAGCACAACAAGCATAGGAGGTCATGCAGAATAGCTCCTTTTGTTTTGCTTTGTTTAAAACAGGGAAATTGTGTTGGCACAAAGTGGGAATCATCGATAGCACTACTCTTTCCATTCTCATCCATTTTCTTCCTTTGGCTTCTCCCTGAAGGAAGGATGTAGGATAATTGAGCAACTCTTTCCCACAATGACTGATGCTCTATGAGTCTCAAGAAATTTCGGAGATCAGAGAAATATGAAAGAAATAATTTCATAGCCAGCTTCTAAAAATCAAGCAGGAGTGTCAAAGATTTTTGCGGGAAAATAAATACATAAATAAATTGCTAGCTGCCTTAGTCACTGGAGAATCATTTAAAATCTATTTTGTTTTGTAATCATTGGCTGTTGTGTATTTCAGTGACTGATAGAATGACCCTTTATGAGAAAGACTTTTTTGTATTGATAAAAATGCCACATTTTATTTCATTTTACCAATAAAGAGAAGTTTGATTATTGGAGGCACTGGCTCCTTTCAGTGTCTGGGGTACTCCTGTGTGCAGTAAACAGGTTTTTGCTCTGTTACTCTTCTATTGCAGTCTCAGATCCATACCACAGAACATTTTGAAATTCAAATTCATACCAGTTTCATTGTTATCCTTATGAATTTTAGTTCTGGAAACATGCACATATTCTAGAAAGGTGTGGAACTAAATTGCTCTGGGTGTTGAAAAAGCAGGAAAAAGGTGATTCCTCATACTCAGTATGAGTCTATCCCAGAAGGGAATAGAAAGACTTTCCTGTGATTTAAATGAACACTGAACCAACAGAGTTTAAATTGTAGAATCATAGAATCATAGAATCGCCAAGGTTGGAAAAGACCTCCAAGGTCGGAAAAGACCTCCAAGGTCATACAGTCCAACCATCCACCTACCACCAATATTTCCCACTAAACCATGTCCCTCAGTACAACAATTAAACATTTATTGAACACCTCCAGGGTCAGTGACTCCCTGGAGTCAGATACTTTGAATCTCAGATACTGTGTTTTGCAACTGATCTCATGAAAAAAATAATGTAAACAAGTTTATATATATATGCAGTCCAGTTAATTTGATTGAATAATGGGAGAAAATCACAACCTGTTTACATATACTCTATGAACAGGAAGTAAAGCTACATTAAATCATGTAAATTATTCTCTGTGAGCTGTTTACTCTTTTCCCATAGTGACGTTATTTGTCATACATGTATGTACATGTAAACGAAAGCACATTTTTGTAAATGGAAATAACTATAAACAACATGAGCTTTTTCTCTGTAGGGAAGTCTAGTGCTGCCCATTTACACTGTGAACTTAATTAATCACTGATTGATGCTTATTTGGAGAGCTAACAAAAATTACTACCTTTTCCTGTGTGAACTGGCTATCCACTTGACCTCAGTATTTTAGCCAAAGAATGAGTAGAGACCTTTTTTAACAAAAAAGGAAAACCTGGTCTTTTCTGTTCTTGTGTTTTCTAAGTTTTACTCCTCATAACTTCTTCCCCCTGCCAGGTGGGTTTTCTGGCTGTTATTGGACACAACAGGAGGAAAAAATGTTTCAAGATTTCTTTACTAATGAAAGATCTGCCCTACAGCCTGCTCCCTTTTCAAGAGGGGAGACAAGTAGGAGAAGTGAAGAAACATCCCAGTTGTTGCTTGTGGCTTCTGACAACAGTCTGGGTATCTGCAAGGGAATACAGAGACTGCATATGCAACTTTTTCATAAGCAGTTTTCAAAATATTTTAAAGCCAGAGCAATGTCACCCTTTTCTTCAAAGTCACCATTGCTAGATTTTTTGCATTAATAGAGTTAAAGACTAAATTTTGTGGGAAAAAAAAAATAATAAAAGATTTGAAGCACATCCTCTGCTATCCTTCTCTGTTCGTCTGTTTGCTTGCTGTCAGTAAATACACAAACTCCTCTCAAATACAAGTTCTTCCTTTTCCCTCTTTATTTTCCTGTGCGTTTTCCATAGTGACAGAAAATCCTATGGTGATCTACAAAGCTGTTGAACTCTTTGCCTTGCCTTGATTACATATCATGCAGCTAGGCAGGCTGTAAATTAAAACAGCCACCTGGAGAAATTTAGCCACCTTCAGTAGGTTTCAGTCTTTCAATAAAATATGGCAGATATCTGAGCAAACAAGAGCCATCGTGCAATCAAGAGTGACAAAAAAAAAACAACTTCCATTCTGCTCAAGAACATGGATTGCCTTTTGTACAACTAGGTACAAACATTGACTTCTAGGTATCTTACAGAGACACACAAAATCTTTATGTTAGGTATTTTACTCCAACAAGGGTTCACATATTCCCCTACACACCAGCACCTGCTTGCTTTTCTGGTGTTGTATGGCCAGTCTAAGATAACATCTCTTTTCAAAACCACCTTGGGAGATTTCAAATGGTGTGATAAAGCAAATGTGTAATAGAAATTAGAAATCATACAGAAAATACTCAACTGTGGGTGTTTAAATGTCATAAAAGTACATACAGTATCATTATGAAATATCTAAGCTACTTTTTGATGTTTCTTTTTTAAAAAAGAAGAAGAAGTTCTGCACTCCTCATGATATTCCTGCAACAAGTAAATGGGAGCCTGAGCTGCAGATCCCATTCACAGCCAGGGAAACGCCAGTTGCATCCCCATCTCACATTAGTAGATGATGGCAATTGCATTTTACAAGAAATTACAGGAACTTCTAGAGTTTCCACACGCACTCTGAAATTCTGCAGCATGGCAGAATTGGAGAGATTTTCATGTTAGTACTGAAAGATCGTAAAATCATGCCTTGCAATGTAGAAAATGGAACTTCTTCAAAAACTGCATTAATGAGCTCATTTTACTAAAACCTCATTAAACCAGGAGGTAACTTATACCTGTATATGTTGCCATTTATCTTCTTCCTGTTTGAAAATCTCTGTCCTCCTCTCATGATGCATTGGACAGGGATGGAGTAGTGTCTGTACAGTGCACTCTTCTACTGTGGTGAGGAGTAGGAGAATTGTGGTCCCATGGATGCTGATATTTGTGTTACAGCTGACTGTATGGTATGGATATTTTCCATGAAGAGCTTTGTTTCATTTCACAGCCTTGAGAGATGTTGATTTATCCACTACAAAATGTGTTGAAATAAATGCAGTTTTATGACATTTCTGGTCTCAGAATATTTCTGTCAATCTATGCTCTTTTTCCCTTATGACTAGTGATCATTGGGAGATCTGGGGGACTAACTTAATCTTAGTGTGTTAAATGCAGTAAAGGAAAAGAAGGGGTTGAAAAAGGAAAAGAAGGGGTTGAAAAACAAAATTAGCTTGAACCAGCGTCATGGTTTTCTGTTTTCAGTTAGTTTCAATTATGAAAATTTCATTTTTCATCTTATTTCAGAGATTTGTTTAAAGCATATGATATGCTAACCCAGGAAAGAAAGCACTGGAAAGGTCAAGTGCCTTCTGATGTGTTGCAGTTCTGTTCCCATTGGCGAAGTAAACAATACTTATGCCGTCATTTGATGGACTTCTACTTATCTGTTTATTTAAACTCTATTGAGAACATATTGTATGCATTCTAATCACTAACCAAAGAGTCCAGTTTCCAGGAGCAGATGTGGCTTGCTTGCCTGCTTTTGGTTTTATTATATCACCCCGTCCTTCAAGCGTCCTATTGTTTTATGTAACAGTGGTGCCATGTTCTGTCTTGTGAGACGCAATGTGCTATAACAATTAAGACCAGAACATCAAAGTTAAGTCTGCTTATATGCGTGAAGGGAAGGTAATACAAGTGATAAAACAGCAGTTCTGGGATACCAAAGACATTCTCTAGCCTTTATTAATGAAAGCAATGAATATAAAGAAAGAGGTGGTGATTTGGTCATTTTCTCTGTATCTTCTAATGTGGCTTACGTGGTTTAAACCAGAATTTAAAATATGATATAGGCATTTCAAAATACATACATTAAAAAATTACTTACTATTTATAAACCACCTAGTGGTTTAGAGCTTTGAACCATAAACACAAAAGGTTTTTAGAAACTGTTACTTGTCCATTGAAAAAACTGCCATCACAATAACACTGGAGCAAGATGTGCCCTTATCATGGTTAGAAACACTGAACAGAGGCAGAGTATTCCTGGATCTGGTTACTGCTGCTAGCAAAATTTTCAGGACACCTCAAACAAGCAAATGACATGTTCAGACTGCCCATGATAACTCCATATAATATCTAGACATGGTATGAAAGAACCTCCCTATGAAGGTTTATTATTTCTGTACTGTATATGGGCTCTCATTATAACATTAAAAAAGAAATTGTAAATATGCAAGTTTTTGAAAGAGAGCTTGTGATGAGGTTATGTAAATAAACTTGCTATGCCTGTTTTGCATGGGTATAGCATGATCGATTCAAGGCAGCTTTAATTCCTGACTGTCACGGAGTTATCTCTAGATTTGAGTATATGACAGGGGCAAAAAGCCCAGGAAAAAAAACAAAGGAGAGAGTAAAAAAAAAAAAAAAAAACTACCCTCTCTTATTTTTCAGTGTGGCTGGCCCTGAGGCGGGCTGTGAGCTCCGGGCGAGTGGGGAGAGGGGGAAGGTTAGGGAGATAGCAGATGGGTCTAACAACAACAACAACAACACCAAAACAACGGCAACAATCTGAGGAGAAACAGTAATCTACTACATCCAACAAAATCAAACACCTTTTCTTTTACCTGTAGTAACCCCACAATAGATGGATCTTCTGACAGGCCAGGCAAAACAGACAGCTGCTTAACATTAGCTGTATCTACAGCAGCTATTCCAAAAGCCCATCGGTATCCCTTGGGATCCTTGACATGCCCCCTTCTGAGATAATCTATACCAAGTATGCATGGAGCCCCCTGTCCAGTCACTATAGGATGCTTCTGCCAGTCTTTACCGGTGAGGCTTATTGCTGCCTCCAACACAAACAATTTGTGAGAGCCCCCAGCCACTCCAGAAATATAAATCAATTCTGTCCCTTTATAACTCCAGGGCATCAGAGTGCACTGGGCACCAGTGTCCACCAGTGCCTTATATTCCTATGGTTCTGATGTGCCAGGCCATTGAATCCACACAGTTCAATGCACTCTATTATCCTTTTCTCCCCCTGATCGAGGGCAGGGCCCCTCTATTGCTTACCTGTAGTAATGGCAGCAATTTCAGTGGTGGTCGATCTTTTTTGTAATTCTCTCACCTGTGTTCATAGTGCAGGAGTGGGTTTTTTATCCCACTTCTTCATGTCTTCTCCATGCTCACGTCAGTAGCTCCACAGGGCAGCACGAGACATAAATTTACTGCAGTCGTTTGCTCAAACAGGGAGGTGTTTGCTTTTGATAGCTGAGACTTTAATCAGTTTGATCAGCTCCTTCAGCAGATTCTTTTGATCATCCAGGTCTTCAGTGGGTGTTTCTGGTACTGCCACGGGTTCATCACGATTAATCACTAGGGACAATTCCTCCAGTATGCCATCCTGTTTCTTATCCATGTTATCAGTACTCTTATCCACTCTATCTAGTCTTTCTACCATTTGGGAGATGGCTGAGGTAAAAGCAAGTGGTGGCAGTAATTTCTGTTCAAAGTTCTGAAGTGTAAGAATCAGTCCAAAAACTGGGGGTCTTCTTTTTAGGTCCTCGTATCTATTGAATGTTATTACCAGTGTACCACCGTACCTTTCCAGTGTTGTTCTTGTGAGCTTCCACCATATATCGGATGTACTCTTAACTCTCTCAGTATTATGATCCTGGCGTGGATCATTAGGAACAAATATGGGATCATATAGCACTTCCACCACAGCACCACTTTCTCTCAAATATTGGACGCCTTTCTCAACACTATTCCATTCTCTCATCTCAGGCTTCAGATCATCTTTGAAGGGATGTCTTTCCTTCACAGCTAATACCATTCATTCTCAGAGGGTGGGGACTCTGTCCAGACAGCTACTAATCCCTCTGTCAATAGCTGTATCTCGGGCAATGTTTCCTGGTTGTTGAGCTTTGTTACCATCTAGGGACACACAGCTGGCTCTGTTGTCCCAACACCAAAGCAAACAGGTGACAATAGCTTTGTTCGAGTGTCGTATAAACTCCTTTCTTGAGCCCTGGATTTCAGTCATTTTCAGGGGCTGCTGAATAGTGGTAACAGCGACTCCCTCCTCCTCACTCTCCTCTCCATGCCTCTTACTTTTCTCAGTTACCTTTCTTGGTGATGGTGGTTTTGGGGAGGGTCACTCGCCTGGATCTTCCTCTACTCCTTCCACTTCTTCTTTCTGTTCTAGATGCGAGGACACCCGTTTCCATTTCTGGCCTTCCACAGAGGCAACTGACGTTGATACTGGTGCTTCCTGTGATAAGTCGGGTTTGACTTAAGTTTCCCCTTTTGGTTCGGATCTTGGTTTGGAAACTCTCTCTCTCCAGAATAGTATGATATAGAGCTCAGTAAGCTCAAGCCAAGCCCCAAATAAGCCATTCCCCCTCAGATCTTTCCGAGCTGCAGCATCCCATACTCAAATACTCACTTAGTTTCTCCAGATCCCACAGGTGTTCAAGAGTAAAATCCCATGACACTGGGGGTCCCCACACTTCTAATCTCTTTCCTAAACCTCTCCATATTCCCTGACACTCAACATTCTCTGGTTTTGGGAAAAGCTTCCTCCACATAATGTAAAATACTGTTGCAGAGAATACATTCAGAGAGACTGATAACACAGTCCCTAAGCTGGCATCCCAAACATGCATAATGAACTGAGAAGAGCACCTGGAAACCAGTCCAAACATCATATTGTCTGTTAAATTAGCCAGGATGTATAGGAACCAGGCAGGTATCTCCAAATGTCATATTGTCTGTTAAATTAGCTGGGATGTATAGGAACCAGGCGGATATCTCCACCAGTGCCCTTAATTGGCTGTATGTATATGCAACTCCAACACTGAACATGATGAACTTAAAAAGAAACCAATATGTTGCAAGGAACATAACGGTCCTTAGTCCTCTATACAATGCTCTTAAAATGAAGTAGAGATCCATAGCTGCCCACATTCTCCACCAATAATTGTCATGGAGTTATCTCTAGATCTGAGTACGTGATAAGGGGCAAAAAGCCCAGGGGAAAAAAAAGAAAAAAAGACAAAAAAGAGAGAGGGGAAAAAAAAAAACACCTTCCCTTATTTTTCAGCATGGCTGGCCCTGTGAGCTCCGTGGGCTGTGAGCTCCACGGGCTGTGAGCTCCGTGAAAGGGGGAGAACGGGAAGGGTAGGAAGATAGCAGATGGGTCTAACAACAACAACAACAAAACAACGGCAACAATCTGAGGAGGAACAGTAATCTACTACATCCAACAAAATCAAACAAAATGAGAGAGACAAGAGTATCCAAAGTACGAGATAGTAGACAAGTAGTCTTACACTAGCAGACTGCAGGGGAAGCACATGCTTCTCTCCACGGCAAAGCACGAGACACGGAGCGCCTCGAGTCCCACCAGGAGCTCCACCTTCCTTCCTCTGCACACCAGGTCCTCCGGGAATGCCGCTCCTCCCCTCCCCTCCGAAGACCCAAAATGCCCAAAAAAGGCAGTCTACAGAACCAGAACATTAACTCTTTAACTCCCACTGTTTTACATGATGTTCTGATGTGGAATACCGACAACAAAAATCACACAACCACAACACTCATAAAGGATGTGCAGTGTACAGTTTAGTGAAGAATTTGAAAGTGAAAATATAATTTGTTAGTGAAGGAGGAACGCCTCATGACTGTCATAATCTGTAGTTGAGAAAATATGCAATGTTCGGAAGGAAAAACCTCCAAAACCAATGGAGCCTTTTAATGGACATCTTTACAGATGATGCAGTAAGGACAAAGTTTGAGCGGCTTACTGAAAGAGCAAGTTGAGCAGAAATTGAAACTTATATATGACACCTATGTAATTAATTACATTAATGCTTTTATTAAAGATACATATCTAAATATTTCTCTGAATCAGCAAAACAGGAGTCAGCTCTTTGAAGAAGACAGCAAGGAGGAGCCCATTTCTCAGGAGGATCTGTTTCTATTCTTCCTGACTTTTGGTGCACTTACAAGTACTGCTTTTCAAGCTCTGATTCTCAGCAGCTGAGTATCATTCAGACAAAAGAAGGTCCCATCAAGAAAGCAGCACATACTAGCCTAAGATTTGGCCTGTTCTTAGGACTACATTGCTCACACCATACCTTGTGTTGCTCAAGCAGAGTGTTCTCATTTCTCTTTCCAAAGCAACCTGCTATCCAGTACACTGACAGTATCATCAGCTAGTTCGCACTTGGTTGTTTTATTCATTGCCCCACTGCACAGCATGGCAACCTTCTTTTTTGCCACTTGTTGCTGTAGGAATAAACTTCACTTCACTTCAGTGATAGAGGCAATATCAACTTGTGTTTCTAGGTGAATTTGTAACTTATTTTCTAAAGTACCTGTATTCCAGCACTATCAGTATAATGGATTGTCAACAATAATAACAAGCTGCTCTGTAGGTCAGGAATTCTGGTTCTGTTGCTCATTATTTGAAATAAGCATCCCTTTTGAATTTCCTTGTTCATGCTCTCACAGGCATGTAGCTAACCTGACAGTCCTGCCCAGTTTCCTGTACAACCTCACCCAGCCCATATGAGCCACTTTTCCAACTGCATCCTTCAACTGGACCCAAAGGCAACCCTGGTAGTTGCTGAGAAGGAAGCCCTGAGTTCCAGTCAGTGATGGTTTTTGAGGATGGTTTTGAGGATGTCCCTGAGATAGCTGAGGTTGTTGGAAATTACTGGTTCTGTACTGTACTGAACATTACTACTCACCTGCACTGCAAACAAAATTTTGGATCTGCATTTTTTAAGGTAAGATTACAAACACCTATTGCTTTGGTGACAGAACTAACAACAGGTAACTATTGCAGCAAGAAACAATCTGCCTCATAACCAAACATCCTGTAATTCCTGCTGAGTACTACATGGCCTGGCTGCTGGTAAACACTTTAAAAGTAACTACCAGTTGCTATGTATCATCACAGTCTTGTGTCAGCCTGGAGAAAGGAGGAGCATAGCAATGCAGCACGGGCAGCCTGTTGAGTTTGTGCCTGGTCTGACTCCTTACTCTCCTAGGCTGTATCTCAGTACCCATGCCATCCTTGTGAAACACTTCCAAAAATATCCCAAAAAAAGGGGTGAAAGCACTTTCGGGTAGCATTTACGATTATGATTTCAAGGCCAGGCTGAATGGGTCTTTGAGCAACCTGGTCTAGAGGGAGGTGTCTCTGCCTATAGCAGTGGGGTTGGAACTAGATCATAAGGGTCCCTTCCAACCCAAACCATTCGATGATACTATGATTCAGTGATTTGAAAATACCTCCAGAAAAATGCTATCTAGGAATCTATCTCAAAAATAACTAGAATCCAGATTTCATCCCAGGGAACTTTTCAAAAATCTACTCTAAGGAAAATTTATTCACTCACATTTGTTCTTCAACCAAGTTTTCACTGAAGCAAGGCCAAATCCTCAGCAGCTGGGGAGGGGGAGACCATAGATCTTCTGAGCACTCAGCAGTAGCTCACGTGCACACAGTCTGTGACCAGCTCACCATGGAGGCCTTGTGGCTGCAGGTGGGCCTCCTTCACACAAGTCACTATCTTCAGACGCAGCTTTCCCATCTGCGTGGCTGAACTCAGAAACTACTTCAGATTCCTGTCAAAGTCTATTTTCAGCTTGAGGCCTAGTTAAATCACTTATGGGGAAATCCAAATCAAAGATAGTTTTCTGCATCCGTCTGAAATGAATTCTTGAGTATTACAAAAATATAGCCCTTGAAGTGAGCTCGGGGCTCTGTGGAGAAGTGCTGGAAGCAATCTGCATGAAGGAGAGTAGCTGTGTGGGATGGAAGGCATTTTTCTCTTTTAACAGAGTTACTAATGAGATAGCAAGAATGGCTAACAAAAAAAAAAAAAAAAAAAAAAGAGAAAAGAGAAAAGAGAAAAGAGAAAAGAGAAAAGAGAAAAGAGAAAAGAGAAAAGAGAAAAGAGAAAAGAGAAAAGAGAAAAGAGAAAAGAGAAAAGAGAAAAGAGAAAAGAGAGAGAAAACCCAGTGACAACAGCAAAAAAAAAAAAAAAAAAAAACATACAGATATTATTCTGCTGTAAATTATGCAGTTTGATAGGAGATAAAGTAATAATCAGCTCACTCTCAAGACCAAATCCCCAAACTGCTTGTATAATCATGACCAGAGAGGTGTTGAGTCACCTCTTTTGCATACATCCTGGTATGCAGCGTTCTCAGCATACTGACAGCTGCACCTGCAGATGGATTGCAAATCCAGCAGCAACTCAGACCCAGAAGAGCAAGCAGATGTGGCCTGTACACCAGCACACCCTTACTCTGAAGACACATTTTGTACGATCTACTCACACTTCTGGCTGTGTGACCATCTCTCCTTCCCTTATCTCCTCAAAAGGCACTTCTCACCCACCCCCACACCTCTGAAGAACTGAGGCATTCAATCAGTAGACTGGGATGGTCAGTAGCCAGCTGGGCTTTATTGTGTTAGTATAAGGAGCTGCCCCTAGCACTAGAGCTCTCCCTGGTTCAGAAATTTAAGGAGCTGCCACAACATTTCTAGGCTGCCTGATTACTTCCTTGTCGCCTTCCTGGGTTGCTCTAGTAAAAGTGTGTCAATTTTCTTTGGAAGGGCAGGAACCTGCAATATAATTAAATATGTCAAGCCAGTTCTGATCCAGTGTGTGGAGACTCTGGGGTAATTTTCTTCCCTTTGTAAACCTGAACTTGGTTTACTTAATTTCTTTCTAGATAAACATGACTGCTGTTTTTCATCTCCTGACCTGTTATTTATTATTTTTTAGGTAATTCATCCTTCCAGACACAAATCACAATTGCCAGAGTCCAGAAGGAAAGAACACAGATTCAAATGAATACATGTATACATATGTGTGTGTGTGTACATGTCTATTAGACCACTGCCTGTCAAAGGCAGTTTAATGAATCTGGGGGAAAGCTTTTAAATAAAGTCATGGAGAACATCCAATGATGAGAGTGAACCTGTTTAAACACAGAGAGAACTGTTCTTCCTTTCATTTGGCTTCTGATTTATGTCAAGATGAAAAAAATGATGATAACACAGGTTTATTAGAGTTCTCTGTGTTATAAATACAAAGTATATGCATTTAGAAACCTTAGGATGATAAAACACAGACGGAAGCACGCCATCCATTAGTTCTAAACAATCTCATTTGAAACACATGCAATACAGACCAAAAAGAGCTTGCTTGAGAAATAAAGACTAAAGTCTCTGAACTTGTTCTGAAGCACAATCTTCTCTAAGAGGGATATTAGCACAAAACTGTTTGAAGGCAGAGGCTGGCTGGTGTACAGAAATGCCAAAATTGTGTTTAATTTTCATCAAACCTTAAGAAAAATCTCCTGTGTATATGTTATTTCTACAGTTGTAAAAAGGCATAAACCCAGCAGGGTGCAGAATCATGCTGCAAAGGAGTGTGAACTGTCACCAGAGCCCATTCCCCACATTGCTCTGGCACTGGGCTGTGTGGCAGAGGAGAGCTCTCTTGCTCTGTAATCATCTTCTGAGGAAGTACTGCCAGTGTGATACAACTGTGTTCATCTTGCATGTGTTTCTTTGCTACCCACATCCTGTGTGCATACACACGGCCACTAGGGTTGCCCTGTGGGCAGGATATGTGTGCAGCCCTGGTAGTTTTCTAGTGCCTGACAGTTTTCCTCACTTTCTGGGACTGAAGATCTCAGTAAAAACTTCTCTGAACATACATGTGGGACATAAACTTCCAGGAAAGTGGCAATACTGATAGTGTAACTGCCTTTTCTCAGCTTCTTTTACTGTGAGGCATTCTGTTAGTGATTATATTTGACTATAAATATTAGTAACATTTATGAATAGGAAATGAATATTTTTGTACATATTTTTTTAACTCTAGTATGATACTAAGCCCTCCATTTGTGAAATCATCTATGAGAGTGATTGTATGTTAAAATATCAAACCCAATGAAGTTATGTTGGTGCTATTTCAAGAACAAGTAGGAAGTGTAATTTAAAGTGATAAGACCAGGGCAGAACAGAGCCTTTGAATATTTTCCTGTACATGTGACTAAAGACGTAATAAATGTTAGTAAAAGCAAACGCTCAGTGTCAGAAAGAGTGCTTAGTTCAGCGGTTGCAGGTATAAACACTCTAGTTAGTCCTTTCTACATTCAGAAAATATTAGCCCATACATTTTTTTATACATTCAGTGAAGATATTTTTAGAACTGCATTAAATTTCTCTTTCCATATAATACCCTACTGCTTTATTTTTATTTTCACTTTAAAATTATGTATAAATGGGATGGTTCAGTTGTGTCTGATTTAATGTTCTAATGTAATCCTGTGTGATTACAAGAAAGGTCTTGTATTATTTGACAAGTGACATTTTGGATTTATTACAAAAGCATTATTGGAGGTATAGAACCTGAGGGGAGCCAGTTAAACTTTCCTGGACATCGTCTTCTTGGTAGTATCCTCCTGCCACCTTACCTGCAGAAATAACCAAATTGCTGGACACTGGGAGGCTAAGTTCACTGGGAAACTGAAGCTAAGATCAGGCCCATAACCTTCAGGAGAGAAGGAAGAAAAAGAAAATATGATTGTGGTTATTTTCATTATTAAGGTTGCTAAAACACTGCCCTCCTTGTCTGGGGTCTCCCAAAGAGTCTGTGGCATTACCTGAATAAATATGTGAGCAAATAAATAAGCTCTACAAGACCAGAGAAGCAAAACCAGCTTGTACTGTGTCACTTGAACTAGGTTTCCTCCCTTTTATACAGAAAGTATTTCTGCAGCATGAAAGGCAAAATTATGACTCCATTTATTCTTACCATGTGAGAATCTACGGTAATGCAGGGCAGATTTCAGCTGGTAAGGATGGGTGACGAAGGGTGACCCAGTCTGGGCTGCCAGAGTTCAGGTAGAGGCTTATTACAGTTGCCAATTAGAAATGCTAGCTTTTAATTGCAAATGAAGATTTGTTCAGTGACTGACATGGAATCATCTGATGAATCTGTTACAGCATCATTTTCAGGAGCAAAACTTGCACTTGAAGATGGATTTATTGGGATTTTTATAGCTGTACTTCTGGTCAAGAGATATTGATTTTAATGCTAGATATAAATGAGGTAAAATAAGGGGGAAAAAATACTAAGCTTTATCTCACTGACCTGAGCTATATCTGCTGTTGAAGACTTTTGCTTTTGTAGGAGTGTTAATATTTCTCAGTTCTGGCGCAGCAGTCTTTGTGTAGCCAGGCCATACAAGGAAGTTTAGTATCACTCTAGTGAAGCCACTTGCAAAGGTAAAACAAGGTTTCTAGGAGAAGTACAATTTTAGCAGAATAATTCTGTTTATATAGCAGCTTTCAGTGGTGCAATTACGATGACTAGATATTACACTTCCATTTCTCTGCAGCTGAGAGGATTAATTCCTGTGCCAAGAAAACCTACAGACTGGGCCAGAAGCAAAAGTTGAGTTAATTAGAATACAGATAGGCTCTTTATGACATACCTCTGTTTTGCCACTGTTGTTACACAAGCAAAATGAGAGTCACATCATTAAGCTGGAGACTGTACTGACACTCAGCTTCTTGCAATTGATTTCTAACTGGAAACCAGCTACTGTGATGGATGTAGTGAGGAACAGTCAGGTACAGACAAGGAAGGATCAGTGGAGCAGCCAGTCATCACAGGAAATATGATGATCTTTGAGTCTCTTTCTATATCCAAATCATTAAGACATTGCAACCAGCAACAGTAATGTCACATGGAAGCTCTCATGATGCCTCAATGTACACTGTGATCCCTTATATATTCCCCTTCAGACATCAGAATTTTTTTGTGTGTTATTTTGTTATTGCTTGTTTGTTTTTTCTCCTTCGCCACAGACCAGCTCTGTTGGTCCCACTACCTGTCTGTATTAGCACTTATCAAGCATTAAAGCAGAGCATGTGATACACTTTTTCAGAGCACTCAAGCATGAGCTATTGTTCACTCTGGATCCCCTCTACCCAGTTCTGCTTCATAACTTTTCCCAGTGCAGTGATCAACCTGTCCTCCAATCAGCTTTACAGCCTCACCAACAATACTGCTCCATAGATCAGCCTAGGTTGCTGCAGGATCATGATGACTTTATGCCCCCAGCCTGCCACTTCTCACTGCCCCAAACAACCTGACGAATGGAAGTCCCAAGGCAGTTTGTAAACTAGCACGTCTTGTGCAGCCAGCAGGCTGGGCTGGGCAATAAACTTGATGTATTTCATACTTAAATAAGAGTGTCAACTGTTAAATCCTTTCCTGGCTAAAAATAAAAGCTACATAATAAGGCTGATACTGTAGATCACTTTAAAGCAGATACTGTAGTCTCCACGTGAGACAGATACATGATCTATTAAATTAAACATAGATTCCCTCAAATTACATGCAGGACGTTTCTCAGATTAGACTGATTCCATTACTTTACTCAATAAATAGAAATAATGAAATCCTATATATGTATACAGGCATGATGCATATAGTTAGTCATAAGCTTTTGTATATGCATGCTGTATTGGCAGAGATGTACCTTGAAACAAAATGTGTTGACAACATTTTCCAATCAAAATGCCTGATATCATCTTCCTAAATACAGAGCTAATTTTGTTAATGAAACACACCTTTGTTTTCTAAAGAGGTGACATCTGTGTCAAGTGAGTATACTCAGAACTCAAAGAAAAAAAGTCATGCATATTACGGTGCTGATTAATTAATTTGTAAATCCACGTTTGAAAAAAAAAAAAAAAGACCATAACAACTGAAAAAGTAGAGCTGGCAGTCCTGGAAATATCCTTATATTTGAATAACTCTCCTGAGGTGTTCTAGATTTTTCTGGGAAAATACATATTACTGCAGAATTCACAGCTTGATAAACTCCATTGTATTTTACAACTTTCACGACATCTTCATTCTGACACTGAAGTTTGCTTTGGTGATTTATGCAAAGGAAGCAGTGAGAAGAGCACTGGAGTGACAACAGGAAAGAATACAGCCCTGTGACGTGGTCTGGCAAGAGTTGTGTGGCCATGCCAAGTGCTGACTCACCTTTTCACAGCTCCTGATATGGATGGAATAATCACTGCTGTCTTTATATGAATTTCTGCTGAAAGAAAGAAACAGGTTATGCATATTTTATGCCTCTGTGGCACATAGTTAATGTGTTTTACCACCTACTGAACATGGACTGGACAATACATTATATGATTATGTACAGGGTTAAAGCAGATTACTCCTGAGCATCCACACCCAATGTTTCACAGCTGCTGTCTCTGGCAAACAGTCAGAGCTTTCTTCCAACATAGCTCAGCAAAACTGTTACCTCCATGTCTTGCAGAAACTCTCCTTTATTTATTCAGATTTATCACCACAACTATGAAGTTCCTCTATTTAACACAGGTTGGATTTTTTTATTTTTTTATTTTTTAATTCTCAAACTTTCTCATCTCCTCAGCTATTTTCCTCAGGGTTCACTTCAAAACTGGGGCTCTTTTGATTCTTGGGCTGCTAGAGCAACTTTGGAATTCCCACATCAGACTCCAAATGGAAAGTGCCGAATGGGATCAAATGCATCTGAAAAACAAGTCAACTGACCAAATAAATGAATAAGCAAAAACTAAGCAGGTTATGCAAGGCAACCATCTAGGTGGATGCAACAAACAACGCTTGTACTTCCAGAATGAGGATAAATCAAGATGAAACAGTCCATAGCAGCATTACAAGAGTAGTGTTTTCCCACACACCAAAGCAAAGTTTTCTTGAGCTGTTCCTGCAGTGGATGAGTCACTGTCTGCCTTGGATAGTTTATTCAGTATTATTTCTGTCAGGCAAGAATGGAGGAGAAATCTCATTTCCCAGTGTATGTGAACTCTGATATTTCCCAGTACCATGCTGATGTAGTACAACATTTTACTCACCATTACTCTCAAGCTTTAGCGAAGTGTGAATAGGTCTGCGGTTTTCCAAACAGTGTATATATTTGGAAGCAGTGACACTGAGTGTACTTCATAATGTTGTAAGGAAGATACGCTACTGAAATGTATGTTCATGCATCACACACCAAGTCTGCAAAGGTAGTAGCAATATGTCCCTGAACAGCTGATGGTGGTTGGAAGTGCAAAGCCTTTCTTGGAGGTCACAGCATTGGAGAGCAGTTGTGACTGGGAAGAACTGAAGCCACTCCTCTATGAGAAAGTGTGAAGCCAGCCTATATACTGGTGAAACCAATTCAGGGATATGCTTCAGCAATAAGACGTGACAAGATGTGAATTACTGTGCATTAATTCAAGCCTAACATATTGTCAAGTATGGGGCCAAAGGGCTAAAAGCCATCCCTGCAACTCGGTGTGAATTAATACACACTAGATCACACACTTAAGTGTCTTACTGTGATAATAGATTGAATACTCATAAAATGTTATTTTTAAATATCTATATATTATTAAAATAAGAGTCTTATGCCTTCTGAACACTGAATTATATCTCAATGAAATCATTGTTCAAAATTCTTATTAACCTAGAAGGTCACTCAGTTTCTCCTGCCCATTTGGTAATAATAAATAGTATGAAGTGTTCAGACCATTCAATCTCTTTGTTGCAGGAACTATCATCATCGAAAAGGAAATCTCTCTTTTTGTATGTAAAATAAATGCTCAAGTATGTGACTGGAAAAATGTCTTCTAAGTGTAGATATTCACCCATACATTTCTGGACTTCTCTTTGATAAGTAGCTGCTGGCTCCTGCTGAGTGATTATCTGCAAAAACTGTACTAAGAGGAAAGGTGCCTGTACACAAGCTCTAATCAATGAACTTTGCTACTCAACAATTCATATCTCCAAGAGCGGGTATTGAAATAAAAGTCATTGTGGATGTGCCAGTTAGTAAGAAAAATGCATTGGACTTTTGTCTCTTGCCAGTGGAGGTCAAGGTACTCTAATTTTAATAGAGTTTCCTTTAGAGAAGATTTAAAAAACAGGTTGGGTGGAGCTTAGCCCAGAGGAAGGTCTATTGAAGATGATGGGAATTGCTCAGAGTAGATCAGACTCAGTTGCTTCTACCAAGAATGTGTTTGGTCGCCTGTGAACAGTTAAATATTCAATCCTTCAATCATTCTCTGGTTTTTGTTCTGTTTTAAGGGTTGTTTTTTTTTTTTTGGTTTGTTTGTTTTGTGTGGTTGTTTTTTTTTTTTAACTGAATCTTGGGCTCCTGAGTTGTTTAGAAGATGCAGTAATATAGTAAATTATATAAGCTAAATTATGCAGACTGGCAGTGTCTGTACCATTCATAACTAATTTTAATTGTTTAAGTTACTTTTAAGCTAAAGCAGCACATACATGAGATTTATTGCCTGTGGTTTCATGTCTGATTTGTTTAAAATGTTTGGAGGGCTTGAGTCTGTGGTGCCATTCTGAGGCTGTGAGCTATTTATAAAAGGGTGAAAATCACAGAACAATAAAATCACAGATTTGTGGGGGTAGGAAGGGGCCTCAAGAGGTCATTGAGATCAACTCCTTGCTAAAGCAGTTCCCTACAGTAGGACACACAAGTAGGCATCCAGGCGGATCTTGAATATCTCCAGCGAAGGAGACTACCACCTCTCCACAATCTCTCTATCCCAGTGCTCCACCACTCTCACAGTTCTTCCTTCTGCAGGCAGTGGATGAGCGGAGAGATCTGCTTCAGAGGCAAATTGAAGTAAATGACCAACTGCCATTGAAATGCCTCTCTATCAAAAGACAGCTCTACCAAGGGGTGATAATGGAAGACCTTGGCATGGGTGAAGACAAGCTTCTACAGTTCTGAAGGAAGCAGAAACAATCAGATTTGATGTTTAGTACAAAGGCAGCCATAAGAATACTCATCTTTCATGTACTGGTTAATCAGACCTGTCTCCTCTTAAGACAGAAGGCTTCCAAGTACATTTTATTAATCTTTGTCTTTTATCTTCCTTTGCAGTACATCTTTCTGACAGCACAAACATTCTATTAGACAGTCACAGTGTTGTGGCTGCTGTATGTTCTTTATCAAGTGCACCTTTTCCGTGCCATAAAATTTTTGCCTTACCAAGCAGTTAATTATATTGTTATGAGCTTTCATTGCATCACATCCCAACTGCTCTCACTGAGCAGTGAGAGTTACAAAGATACTAGCAGACAGAGCTGCTCTGACCTCATTTACTGGGCAAGCCATGGAGTCTGGACCATAGGAGCATAACCTTGGATGTACGTAAACATTTCAGGCTGTGCGACATGGGTAAGCAGGGAAAAGAGACAGTATCTAAGCATGTGGGAGAAAAGTCTATGACAGCTTTATTTGATATTTTTACTGGAGACCATAGAATTACTGGAATACCTGGATTTATTTGAATTGAGGTATTATAGAAATATTCTTTCTTGTGGTTTCCTGTATGGAGAGGAAATTTCATTTTTCAGCCAAAATTTTGCCAGAGGGTCACAACCTTGTTCTCAATGCTGACAAACATTTGGAGCTCACAGTCTAATAAAATGGAAGTCTTTCAAAGAGATCAACCCCCTGTTGGCCCACAACAGAGGGAGCATGCTGGGCACTGCCTGAGGCCAGCATGGTGAGCAGATGTGCTTTGTCACCAAACCATGTGAGGGGCAGCATCCTCAGCAGGACCTGCACTGGACAAAAGATGCTTGTAGGAACAGACACAGAACAAAAGTACAAACATAAAGTGTATGTTAACAGTGTTTCTAAAGACAGCAAACTCCTGGACAGTGAATATGGCCCTGACCCCTGAACTTGTAGGCCCTTGTGGTTTCAGAAAAAGATCATTGCCAGCAAACCTGTGCATGATCTTGACTGGTGCAAAATCCACCCAGGCTTTGTTTTCTCATGGAATTATTTCTGATTGCTGTCTTATTAGTGAAACTGTTTAAACATGCAAAGTTTGTGACCATAATGGGACTTCAGAAGTACTGACCTGAATACTTTGAAATGAAAGTTTCATTTTGGAAATCCCAATGGTGTGGTACAGTCTTACTCTACCCCATTTCCTTCTGTGGAAGCAGCTGCTCTGACCATTTCTGTGCTACCATACATAACAGGAATCAAAATATACAGCAATCCTGTCCTCTTTTATTCCCAGCATATGACTTATCAGACTAAATCAGAGCTAGAGGCCACCTAGTCCAGTTTGTTGTCTCTGATGACAACCAGAACAAGATGCCTTGGATAAATGCATAAGAAATCTCAGTTTTGGAAAAAAGAAAAAAAGAAAAAAGAAAAAAAAAAGAAGGAATAATCTACTCCCCTTGACGGGGAGTCTTAATCTCTGAGAGTGGGAAAATGTTTGAAACCCTGAAGTATGAGCTCTTACATCCTTTCTACAACTCTTTTAGCATTAATTATCATAACTCTAGCACCTCTAAAAGCTTGCTGTAGTATTTGGCACTGTGTCGAAAATAAAGTGTGTTCAAAGAAGAGAACAGGACTTCTAAAAAAGCTGAGGCACTGCTGGGATTATTGATTCAACGACCTCAGTGAGGGAACATAACACAGATTCATGTTTCCCAGTAATAACATGGGTAGTTGACTTACTAGCATAAGGAAAAGCTGGAAAATGTGGAACTCATGTTGTTTTGGATAAAACCCAAGAAGTTACTGGAGATTTACAATTAGATCATACAGAAACTTTGAGATGATTGGGTTTCATTTTTTCAATCAGATGTTGGAGGGGTCCCACAAGACATGGTGTGGAGGGCAGCTATATTAGTAACTGAAATAAGAGTAGCTAATTTCAATTTAATACCTTACTTTGTGTGCTGGAATCACTTTCCTAAGTTTAAATACCAAGCATATTAATTATTCCAGAAAATTATTAATTAATTTTCTAGCCTTCGTAATTAAGTCATTTTTCCTTCAAAAGAACCTTTTGAGTTCTGGCTCAGCTTAACAGGCATTTCTCCTTTTGGCAGCGACATAATCTGTACTATTGTCAGTGACAAGCTCTTCTGACTAAAAGGGAAACCAAAAGTAACCTCTATATCTGGTCCTCCGGATGGGTGAACTGAACACTGTTACAGTATGAAATAGAGAGCAGTTCTGTGGAGCCAGGGTCCATTCCATCTGTAATATCTGTCATTCCTGGATGCAGAATGTAAGCTGTCACACACCACAGGCAGTTGCAGATGACATTCAAATTACTAAAAGCTGATCATAGTAAGATGAATATTGGCAGTTCTGGGGCTCCTGATCGGTGTGGGTTTGTAACAGTGTATTTACTCCTCTTCTGGGGCACTGGAGACAGTGTTGGTCTGAAGGATGGCATGTGGTGTAGTATCTGATAGATTTTCTCAAAGATTTAATCTTATTTGATATATCAGTGGATCATTTCTGCTTTCCTGTACTTGGGTACCAATGTTACTAGTCATACTTTACCCAGTTGTCCTCAAAGAGAATTGTTTTGTATTGTTAGATCTTTAATTACATCCTACAGTGCCCAGGAAGCAAGCAGACTATTTCCCTGTGGTCCACTATTAACAAAAGCCTCGTATTACTACCAACAGTAAGTACTGTAGTCAGAAATCACAGTGCTTAGGAAACAATCTCATTTTCTTTTCCTTAAAAAAAGTACGAAAAATCAAAGTATCGTTTTTATGTTCCTGATTCTCTGGTGCATATTTTCTAAATACTGGAGGACACAGAGAGCCGTAACAGGGAAAAGCTTAACTGGGCAATCAGCCCCTCACAGAACTCCCTCTGTATTCCTTACAAGTCCTGCATGTAGATCACAGAGCAAGCAAATCCCTCTGTGGCTGACCCTCTATTATTGTACAGACACCTACCAAAACTAATTTCTCCCCATGCTTTTGACAAAGCACAGATAAGCTTAACATTTCAAGTGATATCCATGTCCTCTAAAAATAGAGCTTCAGTCCTTACTGAGTATATCAGGAAACTATCAACACATAGTAGTCATTCAGCCTGCTGACCTGGTGATTCTCCCAGCTCTCAGAATATTAGCCAGCCCTTTCATTCCTCCATTAGTCACCTGTCATAGGTGGAAGACAGTAATGAGTAAATAAGCAAGCACGTGATCCTTGTAACAGCTCAGTGTACTGTCTAATGTTAATGTTTCTAAAGTAAAGGTCTTATGTACTTCTGATGTTCTTCCTGTCCAGCCTTAGTATAGACAATTGTGCTACATAGCATCCACCATCTTAAGGTGATTAAGGCTTGATTCTTAATCAGTCATGGTTCATTTTATAAAAGTTTAGAGGGATCATAATGTTCTCAGAGCTTTGTGGGCTGGGGCTGAAAATGGGTGAGCTAGCCTTTAGACCACTCTGAAAGACTGCTCTAATGTGTATTTAGTATAGTGAAATGAAGACTATTAGAATAATCAGTCCCTCTATCCTGTGACAGGTCAATTGCTTATTTTAGAACTGTCTTGGCTAGTTGATTATTTAATTTCCTTGAAAGCAAGTAAAATAATCATCAAGGAAGTTGCTAATGTATTCCAGGTGACATGCATCTAAACTATCCATTCCAATATTCACATTAGTCAAAATCTACTCACAGTTGTGTTTTGACTCTTTGCTCACTCTATGTCACGAAATAATTATAAAAATGATTAAATAATTTTAAAGTATTGAATTTTAATTCAAGTTGATCTATTAATGATTGACTTGACATTTCAATTCATTATTCAATTCAGCTTTCAACCTGAGCTGAAATATATTCCACAGTCCTTTTCTTATGTTCCAACTTTGTTGTTTACATGATTGGCACTAAGTGAAGAAATCACTAACCAATGTTTAATTGAATGTCATGCTTTGTATGCAGTGCACTACAATAGGACTCCATGTGTATTCACTATAAACCAATCAAAACAAGAGCCATTTGATTTTTCTTCTCAGTCCTGTGAATTTCAATTCAATTTGGGATTTTCATAAATCCTTTTGTAAAAACCCATGTTTGTGTGCACTTAAATATTATTGATGGAATCATAAAAGGAAGCTGTGATTATACTGTCAAATTTATTTTATTTCTTCTGCGCATTTCTGGCAATATTTAGAGCTGCTTTATGTTTCTGCTACTAGATAAACCCAACTTGATTCCAAACCATGTAAATTAAATAATCAGTTACTTTCTAGATGCTGTGCCCTTTCACAGACTCTGAGCTCACTCAGATCATAGAAAAGAATACCAGCTACCTGGTCTGTAACACTCATGGATGGCTTTTGGTGAACTATACGTCTTAAACAGACATTTCAGGCCCCTATATCTAAACCTTGCATGCTTTTTCTTCCAGATAGTGACTGCAGTTGAGGAGGAATATAACATCCACTTAGCCTTCACCAGGGAAGCGTCCCACTGCCAGCAACGCCTCGATCTTCTCAGAAGTTAATATATTTGTGTTTCTCTCCTCCTTTCTAGGGTGTGCACAGCAGATGTCTGTCTGTCTCTGGTTCCCTTGCAGGAGATGTCCCAAGTCATGCCATACCGCACTATCCTATACCATAGCAATATCCCTAGGGAAGACCTGAAGGAAATCAAGTGGCTCACATTTTCTGCCATTTGGATAGAGTAATGGACAAGAAGAATTCTCATAGTTATCTGTAGATCTAAGAGAAAAATAAAGCACCCAGGAGCAGAGGGAGAATGTGACTCTGGGAGCATATAGTTAGATTGATCTTTGGTGGAGCAGAGACATGAGCTCTGCTCTTCACTTTTTTTTTTTTTTTTTTTTTTTTGTGGAGTTATTTTGTTGCTTGTTTTTTTTTTTTTTAAGCAATTAAAAAAAATTTTTTTTTTTTTTTAGATGTGAAGCCATCTAATTACACACAAACCAGAATTTTTCAATTATTAGTGTTAAGTGTTTTCCTAACAGGTGGATTGAAGCAAACTTGTATTCTTTAGCCCATAGCTGCACTTGCATAAATCTTCCTACAGCACAAAAGCTGAGTTATTCAAAAAGAGGAAGATGGCTATGGAAGGGATCTAAGCTAATCAAATGGACGCAATTTCCATTATATAATCAAACAGTTATATTTTAATTATAATTGTTGCCACAGGGTAGTCCAGGATTACTTTCTACAAAACTCTACTTAAATGTTTATTTCTGAAGAGAAATGTTGTAAGGTATCTATGGCAATTTTGTTATTATTAAGAAACTAAAATGAACTTATAATTAGCTAAGGGACCAGTGCAATTACCTACATCATCTTTCAGAACAGTAACGTAATAATAAGCTACAGTGAGGAACTAGAGTCTCAGAAATGAATAAGATGACACTAAAAATATTCACTGACAGGGAGCTCAAAGCTTACTGAGCTGTTATTTATTACAGGGCTAGATTTTTTAAGCTATGCTTGTGAAAATAGAGCAATAAAAAATATTGCACCACAATTAATTGTACAGATTCACTTTTCAAGCAAAAATAGACTAGCAAGATATAGTCTGAAAATGAAGTTCACAAGACTGAGAGATTAATCCATCTCCCTAAATCTTCACAGAAACAATTATTTCTCTGACAGAGAGCTGAGTACAACTCAAACTCACTTTCTCTTCACTACCAACATCCCACCCTCCTCTTTGATGCTTTGATGGGTATCTAAGCTTTTCTGGTCCAGAAGAAAAGTATTTGGGGTTTAAAAAGATAGTTGAGTCAAAAGAAGGATTCAGTGAGAATCAATCAACTCTCCACTGCAATCCAAGTGAATAATAATTTGAATATTAGCAGGATGTGTATTTCATTTGATTTGGGAGTTTTGACAGAGCTTTTTTTTTTTTTTTTTTTTTTTTTTTTCCACTGAATAGCAGAGATTGGGCTGTTTCCCGTCCTCAAACCCATTTCACTTTCATTACAGCTGACATAGGTCATCACCAGACACCTTGTGGGATGGGGACCATGGCTGTGGGCTTTGCAGAATACTCTGAAAACCTACCCACAGTCTGTATCCTATCACATCAGAGTACAAAAAAAGCAGGCCATCATAAATTCTGCATGTCAAGAGATTGCACTCCATAGCTTGCAGGACTGTTTTTGTCTCTTTGAAGCAGGATTGTGCTCCACAGATGATAAGGAACAAAGTATCTACAGCCAACACCTGAAGAAATTATACAGTTTCTTAATGTGGACTGTATTAACTGGGAAACTGAAACTGCACTGGAGAATGCAGAAAAAGGAGAGGTTTTATTCAGTAGCAAAATATCTACTTTGTTTTGGGTAAACAGCAAAATAAACCTCTTGAGAAAGCTTTTATTTTATTTTAGTGTTTCTTTTTGGAAATATGATTGGATTGAAGAAAAGTATGTACTTCATTCCTTAACTAAAATTGTCACCACTCCCTACAAAATTTTGCACCAGCAACAGTTTGACCATTCCTTTTCGCAACACCAGTGACTCATTTTTAGAACTGACCTGTTATTAAAAGGTTTCTAGCCTCAGGGAAAACATTTAATCTCAGTTGGATTGCAACAGATCTTTCCAAACACTACTTCAGACCCTATCAAGAACCACTTAAAATCTTTTGAACCTATACTTCCCTCACAAAGATTCTCTCAAAGATGAAAAAAAAAGGATTCAACAATGATGCAATGTATTTTAGGCTGACAGAAGAACCATAGACACAAATGTTAAATAAAAAGAAAAAAAAGAAGAAGAAATGCACTACTTATATAGTTGGAAAGGACAGAAAAGGAAACATAATATGGATACTTAAAGTAAATTTTACTTTCTTCAACATGGAAGCAAAAATTATGAACTGCTCAGAATGCTGTAATGGCAGGTTGAGGCCAGCCTTTGAGCTCTTACTGCCTTGAGAAAATTTACATTCTGTGTTCAGAAATAATTGCTATCCTGGCTCTTAACATGTCTTGGTCTGCAGTCTACCTGTGCAGGTGGTTCTGGTAGAAAAGGAAGAATCATTCCAGGGTGCTAGAAAAATTATATATAGAGAAAGAACTTTGTGATGGTTCTTAATATATTATTATGACTGCTTTACCACTTTATATAACATATCAGCTTCCAAAGAGTTTACTCACACTAAACTCTTAGCTGTACATTCTATTTTGCCTCTTACACAACTGCTGTCAGCTTTACAACTCTTGCTTTTCCTTGAGCACAGCTGCTCGGAGATGTTTCATGTTTATCATTCATTTTTAAAAAGTATTTTTTGCCTGAACCACTGATAAATGGCTGATAATTTCACTTTACAGTTTCATTTTGCATTGGCTTGATATTACAGAAAACGGACAAAAAAAAAAAAAAATGCATGGAAGATTTAAGGCTAGATTTTGCTTACTGTCCTCACATACAGGCTGATGTTAATCCAAGACAAATCCACTTTGGAAGTCTACCATATGCAGCAGCACCATTTAATTACCAGATAATCACTGCATTCAACTAGACCCTTTTCTGAGCAAGATCTGTTCAGCCTGAAGGCCTGGTGGAACAGCAGGAACTAGTTACAGTTTCTCCATTTTATCTACTGGTTAGTGCCAGTCCCAGCTCCAACCCTGGAATGCTTTAAGGAATACTGTTTTCTCACTTGTGCCATCCTACCTGAGAAGCCCTTTAAACTCTCCTTTCTCTCTCTATCTGTTCCATTCATTTCACCCAAATAATCCTCTTAAATCAAATCTTCTTCATGCCCAGAGCCATGCAAAGGAATGTGGTTGAAAACGAATTTGAAGGTGGTTCTGTCCGTACAGAACATGGCTCCTCTGTCCTGATAACACTGTGTTGTTTCCAAAGTCAGTTTTGCTGCTACTATCCTAATGTTAATGTTGCAGTTAACACCACAGTACTTGACTATAAATAGGCTTTTGCAAATAGCTCTTAAACATACCATTATTAATAAACTTTCTGTAAGACATGACCTTTTCTCAGTGTTGTGGTTGTGTGATTTTTGTTGTCGGTATTCCACATCAGAACATCATGTAAAACAGTGGGAGTTAAAGAGTTAATGTTCTGGTTCTGTAGACTGCCTTTTTTGGGCATTTTGGGTCTTCGGAGGGGAGGGGAGGAGCGGCATTCCCGGAGGACCTGGTGTGCAGAGGAAGGAAGGTGGAGCTCCTGGTGGGACTCGAGGCGCTCCGTGTCTCGTGCTTTGCCGTGGAGAGAAGCATGTGCTTCCCCTGCAGTCTGCTAGTGTAAGACTACTTGTCTACTATCTCGTACTTTGGATACTCTTGTCTCTCTCATTTTGTTTGATTTTGTTGGATGTAGTAGATTACTGTTCCTCCTCAGATTGTTGCCGTTGTTTTGTTGTTGTTGTTAGACTCATCTGCTATCTCCCTACCCTTCGCCTCTCCCTCTCTCTCGGAGCGCACCGCCTGCAACGTGGCCTGCCTCATTAGTCACGAGCCGGGTCCGGCCGTACCGCGCTGTTAAAAGATAGGGTAGTTTTTGTTTTCTCTCTCCTTTCTGTGCCTCTCGGTTTTTTGCCCCTGTCATATACTCAAATCTAGAGATAACTCCGTGACATTGAGGAACTAAGTTAGCATTTAGAAAAAAAAATTGGTTGCAGAAAGTCTGTTGTAGTTGTGTGCCAAAATTCTGATTGGAGGGAAATAGCTCACATGAATTAAACATCTAATTAAAAGTGTTAAATCTCATTTTAATTTTGTTTAAAATACCGAAGAATAGTAGCTGGATGTTTGAACAATGCAGTGTGACAGAATCCGGTTGGGTACAAATGAAGAACTGATACCAGAGCTCAAGGAAGCCTTTATGTATGGAAATATGGATTTCTAGGATCCTTGAACATGATTTATCGAAGATTATATGTTTGTAATATCTCCTTTCAAAATGGGTTATGGAAGGTGGGATTGGCAGAATGACATAGAATGACATCTTTCCTAATTTATGCTGAGCAAATATATATTTAATTAGCTCCATTTTTTTTTTTTAAATTTTTTTAGTTAGCAGATGATGCTCTTAATGCATCGTTATGTGCCATGCTTCTAGGTTTGGACTAATGGTTTCACAGGGGTCTGACATAAATGGGCTCATATTTTTAAGTGATGACTTTGAAGATGTGCAGTTGTCTCAGCTCAGGATTGCAGTGTCCTACAAGCAGGGGGTCGAAGATACTGAGAAATAATTTGGCTCTTTTTTCCAGTTATAGTTAGAATTCTAAACCAAATTATATGTATACATATACAAAAAAAAAAAAAAAAAATCCATGTAATTTTAGAATAGTACTTCTTTGTCTTTCATATTACATATCTACTTAAAAAGAATATACAGCATGACCTAGTAGTGTTATCTAATGTTCAGTAATGTAACTGGGCAGCCTAATATTTGCTCTGTGAATAAGAAAATTGGAATGGTAAATTGCTTGGGCCATTTCATGTGATTATGGGGAAAAATCTTCTTGCCTAATTATAATTGTAATTCAAAATGTAATTTAAAATATTAAAAAAGTTATCTGCACTTGCAAAAACTCAATCTAGCCAGAAAGTAATGTATCTTTCCCTGTGGGCCATATTGTGTCAGATGCTGTGCAGACAAGTCATGTTCAGAGAGATCAGCAGTGGGAACTCTATGAAATGCATTGCTCTCCCTGCTTCAGCCCCAAATGGTGCAAAAAGCCTGGGGTCTGGGATGCTTTAGTGAATTGCAAGACTAGACTTGGATCTGCTCTCCAAAGTGGTTTTACACTGGAGCAATGGGAGTGTAGCTCCTAACTTGCACCAGTTGATAAGAATTAATTAACAAATGGGCTTTTGAAATTGAAGTACTTTCATTTTCAAGCCTGCCTTGATGTTGAGATGGCTGCTTTAGAGAGCTTCCTGCTGGAATAACCAATGCTTCTAAGGAAGCAACACCAGCAGAGGACTGTGGATGGTTTTGTAGAGAGCCAAAGCACACATTCAGCAGTGTACATGGACAGCGCTGTAATTTGTGAGGCTTTTTTGTGTAGTAGGATTTTTTTTTTTATGTTATTTGAAAGCACTTATTGTTTTGCTCTTTCAGTTTTGGTGAGACTAAAGAGACTTCTAACTAAAATGCTGGGCAGTTTTCTAGGAACATCTGGCAGAAGTTTGATGTCAGCTTGGAAGAACACATGAACATATTTTGTTTTTGATGAAAAACTGTAAGGTTTTGGAGTCTTTTCCTTTCTAAAAAATTTCTGGGGTCTGATTAGGCACACAAGTTGTGACACATTTACCACAGGAGCTCTAGATGCTTTTTATTGTAGGTTTTCAGGCACTGAAACCTAGAAGGCAAGGTTCCTGAGTTTATGCTTCCCACATCTGAAGAGCAGGGAATCACATATTGAAACAGTTCTGCCCAGCTTCCTCCCTCTTCTGGAGATAGTAATTCAGCTGCCTATGGCTGAAGGTTCCTGTGTGTGGCTTGGGAAATCAAGCAGAACACTGCAGGAATTTCAATAAGCATGCCTCCCTCTCCATCCACAGTCCTGCATGCCTTTCTCAATTTTGTGTCTAGATGGAACAATTAATGTGTGTGGGCTGCATGAAGCCATGGGCAGCTAGAATATAGGTGTCATTTAGTACTGCAAATGCGGAACTTGTCTGACATGCCTGTCAACACGGTCAGATTCAGTTCTTTTGCTACAGTTCCTTGGCACTAGTCTATGTAGGTAGAATATATACACTAAAATGCATTTAATGTTACCATGGACTGCTCTTTATAAATACTCTGAACAACTCTAGATCTATAAATTATGCCTCTTGGTGTAGCTAGGAGTAAGCAAGAATGCCTTAGATTAAAGGCAAAAAGACAATTGTATTCTAGGAAAAATCAATTAAATATTTAAGCAGAAAAAAAGTAATTTTGTCTCTTTGATTTTAACTGGTAGCAACTGAAAATACATTCTAGGAGCCTTTTACAGAACAGCTAATTCCTCATTCACTGCCCCCAAAAATTCTCTGATTATTCATATACACAAGAGCAATAAGTGGTTACTCATTTATTCAATATATAATTTGCAGAACAGTGATACAAAATAAGAAGTTTAGAGGAGCTGGAAGTACAAAGTGTTGAAGAAAAGTGCTGATGTTAATTTGCAGAGAGCAGACGTATATGACTGTAACAACTGAATATTGGACAGGAGGGAACAGAGGTTGGATAATAAGAGCAGGGACTCACAAACTAGCTTGAGGAGGGACCTCAACAACATGAAGAAATCAGAGAAGCTGCTGAAATTAACCAAAACATCAAAACATGACTGAGAATGAGATGGGTAAATGAACCAAGTCATGGCTGGAGAGGGGGAGATGAACTATGAAACGATTGGAAAGTTATTAGAATGAAAAGAGCTTTCTAATTTAAAACAAACAAACCAAAAAACATGTTATAATCACTAGAAGACTCCATCCTGAAGCCTGAAAGCCCAGAGACATTTCTTTGCATAGAAAAACATACTTGTATGCAGATAGAAGCAGTAAGGTTAGAAAAGAGCTATGTGATCATCAAGTTGAACCATCAACCCATCTTGACCATGCCCACTAAATCATATCCCTAAATGCATCATCTCCATGTTTCTTGAATACCTTCAGGGACTGTGACTTCACCACAGCCTGTTCCAGTGCCTCACCACTCTTTCTGAGAATTTTTTTTTCCTAATATCCAATCTGAACTTCCTTTCCTAATATCCAATCTGCACCAACCTGGTGCAACTTTAGAGCCATTACCTCTCATCCTACTGCTAGTTGCCTGGAAGAAGATGCCAACTCCCAGTCTCCATTCAGGTAGTTGTAGAGAGCAGTAAGATCTCCCCTGAATCTTCTCTTCTCCCTGCTCCCGTACAATCTGATTTCCCTCAGCCGCTCCCCATAAGTTTTATTATCCAGATCCCTCACTAGCTTTGTTGCCCATCTCTGGATACACCCCAGGTCCTTGATGTCTTTCTTGTAGTGAGGGGCTCAAAACTAAACGCTACACTCAAGCTGTGGCCTTGCCAGTGCTGAGTACAGAGGTACAATCACCTTTCTAGTCCTGCTGACTACACTATTTCTGATACAAGCCATGATGCTATTGTCCTTCTTGGCTACCTGGGCACACTGCTGGCTCATGCTCAGCTGTCAGCTAACATCCTCAGTTAATTTTTCTCCATGTGGCTTGCCAGCCACTCTGCCCCAAGTCTGTAATGTTGCTTGGTGTTGCTGGGACCAGATTTCATGCCCTGGTACTCGATCTTGTTAAAGCTCATACAACTGACCTCAGCCCAGCAATCCAGCCTGTCCAGATCCCTCTGTAGGGCCTTCCTACCCTCAGGCAGGTCAGTACTTCCTCCCAACTTGGTGTCATCTGCAAATCTATCACTCAATGCCCTCATCCAAGTCATCAATAAAGATATTAAACCAGATTGGCCCCAGTATCGACCCCTGGGAACACCTCTATCGACTGGTCACCAGCTGAATTTAATTCCATTCACCACCACTCTCTGGATCCAGCCCACTGGACCATGTTTTAACCAACAGAGTACACCTGTCCAAGTCACGAGCTGCCAGATCCTCCAGGGGAATACTGTGGGAGGCAGCGTCGAAGGCCTTACTAAAGTCTAGGTAGATTATATGCACAGCCTGGTCATAGAAGGAGATCAGGTTGGTCAAGCAGGACCTGCCTTTCATGAACCAGTTCTGGCTGGGCTTGATCCTCTGATTGTCCTGTACATACTGTGTTATCACACTCAGTCTATTCCATGACCTTCCCCATACTGAGCGTCAGGCTGACAGGCCTGTAGTTCCCCAGATCACCATTTCAACACTTCTTGTAGATGGGCATCATATTGGCAAGTCTCCAGTCCTCTGGGATCTCTCTGGTTGACCAGGAATGCTAATAGATGATGGAAAGCATCTTGGCTATCACCTCCATCTGCTCCCTGAGCACCCTCTGGTGGATCCCATCCAGCCCCATGGACTTAGGACAGTCCAGGTGGAGTAGCCGGTCACTACCTGTTTGCTTTTTTTTTTTTTTTTTTTTTTTTTTTTTTGTGGGGAGTTTATTCATCCTTGTCTTTCAGCTCAGGGGACTGAGTATCCTGAGGATAACTGGTCTGACTATTAAAGACAGAAGTAAAGAAGGCATTGAGAACCTCAGTCTTTTCCTCATCCTTGGTGGTAATGTTCCCTGCTGCATCCAATAAAAGATATTCTCCTTAGCCCTCCTTGTGCTGTTAATATTTTTGTAAAAACATTTTTTATTTTCTTTAAAAATCGTGGCCAGATTAAATTCTTGCTGGGCTTTTGCCTAATTTTTCCTATGCGTGTCTTAGCAACATCCCCACACTATTCTCAGTTTGCCTGTCTCTTCTTCCAAAGGCAGAGTATCAGCAAAAGCTCTGTTAGCCATAGCGGTCTTACTCCTTGCTGGCTCATCTTACAGCACAGGATGCCTACACCTTAACATCTCCTTGAGCAATGTTCAGCCTTCCTGAATGCCTTTGCCCTTCAGGGCTGAAATTCCCTGCCCATACACAATATGCATTAAGTTTTGTAACTTGTGCAGTAAAGGCTGAGCAAACCAGTTGTTGCTGGCCACCCAGTACCAACCTTGCACAGGCTTCAAGCACTTGTTTCAGACAAGCTCCAACCTGGCCAGGCTGCACATCCTGGCTCGAACTGCAGGGCTGCTCCAGAGTAGGCAAATGGGCTTCCTTTTTGTTGAATCTAAACTGAGATGTGGCATGGTTTGAAGCATAGCCACTTCAAAATAAGTGTCCTAATCAGAGCTGCTTACAGGCATCCCCATCCTGGGAGTGTGGGGCATGCAACTGATGCTTTTGTGCCCCTGTGAGGCTGTTAGGGCTTTTGATCAAGTTGATCCTAAAGCCTATTGCAAGCAGCTGATGAGAGCTTTTTATACATAGATAGTTTCAGATAGTACTTTTATTTTGCAGCGTGATCATAAGTTGCTTCCTCCCCTCCCACCCCCAACACAGGAAAAGGGCTGTACAGAATGAGATTCCTGCAACAGTTCTTAAAACTCTGATTGCTAGAGATGGTTTGTTCTTGACTGAGAGATTACCTGTATTTTTTAAATGAAATTAGGTGACCCCAACAAGCCTGTCTTTCTTCCCCACCCTATTAAAAGAAACGAACAAAAAAAGAAGGCAGTAACAGTGGCAGTCCTAGTTATAATTTACCACATGGTTGTCAACATAATGATTTCAGGCAAGGCTGCTTCAGCTTCTTGTGCATCTTTATCCTTGTGTTTCCTCTTGGCTTTTACCCAGAGGACACTGCTCATAAATTGGATGCCATTTTTCAACAGAGTATTAGTTTTGTTAAGGGTTGTGTACCACACCAGAATTACATATATATGTATATATATATTTAAGTCCCATTTGTAATCAAGAAAAGCGGAAGCAAACTGAAATGTACTGGAAATGGTTAGCATCACAGTACATTCATTGCTGTAAGAAATAACCAGATCTCCAGACATTTTATATCTCTTCAGAAAAGGATGGCACAGGAGGCTCTGTACCGCTTGACAATCATTTTATTTAAATAAGTGTAGCCAAAGATCATCATTATTATTATATTTTTAATTGAGAATACACTGAGTGGGCAAGAAGAAAGATGTTTACTCCACATAAACGCTACTAGCAGTCCTCTCACCAAAGGTCATCAACCAGGAAATACAGGGATTTATAATTTAGGTGATTTTTGTTATTATTTTTTAAATAAGCCATAAAAATCAGGACAGTAAATACAGAAGTTCCTGTTGCATTGCCCTGTCTAGGCTGTCCTAAATTAAATAACATGGGTGCCCTATGCAGCATGGCTTGGCATAGAGGGTGAAGGTGCACAGAAACACTGCCCAGTACCACATAGAATCATAGAATGGCATAGGTTGGAAGGGATCTTCAAGATCATCTAGTTCCAACCCCCCTGCTATAGACAGGGACACCTCCCACTAAACCAGGTGGCCCAAAACTCCATCCATCCGGGCCTTGAATGCTTCCAGGGAGGGGGCATCCACAACCGTACTGGGTAACCTGTTCCAGCGTCTCACCACCCTCACAGTAAAGAATTTCTTCCTAATATCTGTTATAAATCTACCCTCTTTCACTTTAAAGCCATTTTCCCCCATCCTGTCACTACATAACCTTATAAAAAGTCCCTCCTCAGCTTTTCTATAGGTTTCCCTCAGGTACTGGAAGGCTACTATAAGATCCCCCTGGAGTCTTTTCTGGGTGGAAGAACCTCAAATTCCAAAGCCTATCCCTCTACGGAAAGTACTTCAGCCCTCCAATCATCTTCATGGCCTTCCTCTGGACATATATTTGTCATATTCTTCTAGTTTCTGTTTCCTACCTTGTACTAGCTTCTTGCTTTCATTAATACAAATAGTCAAATATCCTTTAAACGATGTATGGAGAGCAACAGTAACTTAAATGAAACCTGATCAAGCCAAACCCTGCTCTCAGTTCCGCCAGAGAAAACACCAGTGTCACGTGGCTGTGCTGGCAGGATGCTTCATCACAGCTAACAAACCCCAAGGAACACCACTGAGTCCCCCTGTGCCTGGGGAGCAGCAGCACGCAGCTAGCTCTGGCTGCCTTGGTCAGCACTGGCTCCTCTGCTTCGCATGGTCGGGTGGTGCATGTGTGCTTTGCACCTGCAGGAAAATCAAGAAGGCTTTTTCTCTAATCATTCTACTTAGGGAATTATTTCAATCAGCTTAAATATCTTACATGCTGAATACTGACATCAATAAGTATGAAAGCAAATCTTGATAACTACTTATTATCAAGGTGTCCTAGGTGTTATCTCGCAGGAAAGAAGACATTACTTGCTAGAAATTTAAAACTTACTTTAAAACAATAGATTATTGAGGCTTTTTTGATTTGCAGTCCTAAGAATTTTATAAGATCTTATTTTCTGGTTGGGAAGAAGGAGGTTGAGTTTTCTCTGATAGTACAAAATAAAGACTTGGAAATAGCCACTCTAAAATTTTGACTCTTCATCTGCTTGAACTTTATGAAAAAAAATAATAGTTTTAAAAATCCTGGCTGTTTTGAGAATGAGGAGGAGAGGTGTAGACTTGATATTAGGATTTAAGGATCAGGTGGGGAGGGAGCAAATTGCTAATGACAGATGTTGGTACAGTGTGCATCTGAAAGTATACTGAAGAAGCTAGTGAAAGAAACATCCACCATGAGTACTTTAAAAATTGGGCTCCAATTGTGGAAAGAAAGCATGAATGTTCATGGCAGATTTTTCAGACTTCAGGGGCACCACTGTGACAGTTAATGTATGGAAAATGATAGAAGGCAAGAAAAAAATACAAGTTTTTCTTTGCTCCATTTATTCCTGAACCCTCTCACAATATTTCTAGGGCCATTATAACTTGGCATTCCTGATAAGATAGCAGCAAAATGCATATAGCAAAATAGAACTGTTCCCGCAGTTCTGCAGAGGTGAAACTACATATGAAGCACATAAGACCCTGGGCCAAATCACAGCATACATGAATAATTATCTTACCTCAGCACTAGGGTGCCTACCTCCAAAATGCTGCAAGTTCTGGAGCAACTCAGTCTAGGAAACTTCTGCCTTTCCACGGGAGACAAGTGCAATATATCAGCCTGTATAACTCTTGAAATGAGTGTTCTTTCAAGGGATAGCTTCCACCTCCCATTATTGTTAGCATGGGTAATGCTAGGAGTACTGAGCTGGCTGAAAAGGTGGACAGGGCAGAGTAATTCACACAAAGGTCTCTTCCAACCCAAACCATTCTATGATTCTATGATCTGTGATAAAACTGAAAACAAATGCTTTGGTGTGAGTCACATGGCCCAAAATGGGAATAGTCTAAGACAGCGGTACTTACGGGATACTCAAGTGGGACTTGAAGGAAGTAAAAAACTAGAGATATAATGAAGCCTAATCAAGAGAAGTTGTGCAACGATGTAAAGAATAATTTCAAAATTGTCACAATATTTTGTTTAAGTGAGAACAGCTCTATTAACACCAAGGAAGAAAAAAAGTCCTGAGCTTGTCAGATTTATTTCAAACTGTGTATGTGTGTGTGGCAGGGGGATGACAATTTAATTTGAAGGGGCACAAAGAGAAAAAGGAGGAAAGCATTTTTTCTGTTCTGGGACTGCTCTGTACCCACAGCCAAAAACATAGTCTCAGTTATTTGCTGCCTGGGTGGTGGAGGATTTTCTTCATTCTTTTTTTTTTTTTAAAGAAAAAGTCTTGCCTTTTTTAAGCTCAACCTTTGTTCTCCTGGAACTGGTTTACTGTCTCTGATTCTATGATGTCATCAAGCATGAATTTCCTGTATATCATTTGGACCTATGATTCTGTCTACGGTAATCTGTGCCTTGACAGCAGAAGCACAAGGCTCCTCTGGCAGCTCTGGCTGCAGCAGTGGCACTGCTACCCACTTCAACCCTGTTCTGGTTGCAAGTATCCCTTGTACATCATCACCCACCATTACCACTGACTTCACTCCTTGTTGCCTAAATGCTGGCTTAAAAAGGCAAGGTGAATGAGCAGTTAGTTTTATTGAACACTATGTGACTGTGCAGTATAAGAATTTATTCACCAGAGATACGATCTTTGGGCCCATTCTTGCACATGAATCAAGTTTTAACACTGAACTTGGTTGGTCAGATGGTTCTGGATAAGGATGTGTGGGGAGAAGCCACTTACAATTCAAAAAGATGCAAAGCAGGATGCGAGGGAACAAAACTGCTTTGAAAAGGATTGTTTTTCTTCCTCTTAATGCTGATCTGGAAAACATTACCTGAGTTTGTTTTCCATATATGTACTGACTAACTAATTTTAAAAATTAATCACTTCCTGAAGCATTAAAATGGTTATGTTAACAATAAGAACACATGAAACAACATAGCAGTGCTTGTCTGAATAATTAAATGCAACTTGGCATCTGTGTGTGCCTTATGACAAATAAAGGTAGGTATGATGTTATGAAAACAATAAGCTGGTTTGCTTTTTGGCACAGAATCTTCATCTGGAGCTGTATAGCATCCTAAAAGTACAGGAAAGTTGTGAAAACCACGTGTTTCATAGAGGGAAAAACAGTCCTGCCAGTAGATGAATCTCCTAGAAGTAAAGAATTAAGTCAAAATGAAAGATACTTGAAAAGTCAATCAAAATTAATTAGGAAATTGTACATCAATCAATAATACACCAAAAAGTCTTACTATGATCTCAGTTACTTGTTTAAGCATAAACAAGATAATCAGCTAAATTTCCTGTCTAGAAATAAAATTGCTGCCAATTAACTTAGGATTTAATTAACTCTCGAAGGTACTGAACTTTAGAAGAATCATACACTGTCTTAACATTATTATTAGTTATTGCAGTGACTTTGGTACATTCTTGATTTATTATCATTACTATATAAGTATTACATTTACACTTGATGCTATTAAAAACCAGAGCCTTCAATATTACATTAAAGTTAATGCCAGATAAAAGGCAGGCATTAAATAAGAGCAGAATTAAACAGACAGGATGAGTTTATATTTGAAACCCACCAGCCCAGATCTGTTCTTTGCTGGGAAGCATCAGTGTAAGTGTTTATACTTTTGGAGGTATCAATTTTCTGCTGCCCAGCTATAATTTCTCTTTATTTCTGGACAGGAGCTGTTGGATTTGCCAGTCCTTTGGCAGATCAGAGAAATCATGGTGTAGCACAGTAATGTAAACTCTACCTTCTTTTGAAGATCCTTGCTGTTCATCCTTCCTGTAGCGTAGCCTGGGACAACTTTGATTTTATTTTTTATTTTGGTCTCAGCAATTTCTTTCTTCTGCCACATCAGTGACCCAGTTTTCATTTTTGCTCCTCTATCTTTTTTTAATAACTGCAAGCTGCTCTTTTCCAAGACTGAGAAGAATTTGTTCTGTTTGCTAGGAATAAACAGTCCAGTGGAACAAGTGTTCCATCTTGCACAACAGAGGAGCAATGAGAGAAAAGTTGGATAAGCAAAGACATTTAAAGCTGTTCTTTTGCTCAAAGCGGATGCTAGCTTTTCAGCAGTATATGATAAATGTCTCCAGAACACTGAGAAATAAACCTACACTATAAGTAATATGCAAGTGAAGCTATCACCTTGCAAGATGGCAATAACAACACCAGCAAGCATCCTCTGCAAATGGGCATTTTGTCTTTTTTATGACTCTAACAGAGTCACTACAAAAGTATTCCAATCTTTTATTTCAGAAATACCGTCACCTTGTCTATCTGTCAAATCCTTTTTGGGTGCCTATATGTGCTCTTTCTGCCAGGTAGGACAAGACGATCATGTCTAAATGTCTTTGCTGCAGGTTTAGCTGGCATGTAGGAACTGGCTTCTTTTACAGTTTTGTGACAGAGCAGGACAAATGGGACTAGGAAAGGCAATGTACCCTTTGTACTGATTATATTTACAGCAAAAGTGGGCTAACAGCAATATCTCGTTCCATGAAGGAATCACTTTAGCTTTAAGAGAAGCTCCCAGCTCCTAGGTGTAACATCCTGTGGTTTTGAGGATTTTTTCATTTGTTTGTTTGCTATGTCCACATTTTGGAATTAAAACAATCTTATATATGCTTCATATCTGGCAACCTAGACATAGAGCAATTTTGGATTTGCAGGGTTTTGAGAAAGAAACAAGCTCGCAGAGAATCCATTGATAGGATTAACCTTGCATCTTCACCATGTTTGAAGATCAGGAGTTTCCTTGACCATGAAGTACTCCAGTATGCTCCAGTACCTGTTTTATGTCTGACTTGCTAATGATATATGCAAGCATGTGGTGGTATTACCCTGAGCTAAACTGAACTTCCTGTATCTCTCTATCCACTGGTGATAGGCTGGAGCTGCAGTTAATGTCTCCAGTTCCAGTATTCAGTACTTTCCACACACAGTTGTCCTTAATTCATGTCCAGATTGGTCACATAAGTTTAATGCTTTACCCAAATCTAAGAATAGGCCCCTTGCAATGAAGGGAATGTCTATTGCAAGAGAAGTTATTTGTCAGAATCTGCCAAATTAACAGGTTAGCTATTGTTTCTAAAAGGCTAAAGAAATAAAAAATGAGATGTTTTTGTTCTGGAATAGAAATATATCCATCCTGGGAGTGTCCTTTCTGAAGGTGAGCCAGGAATAGCTCCCTGGAACCATGTCCTTTGAGGGCTCACCCTTTTCTGCTGTCTCATGGGATAGATTTCCTTCAAAATATGAAGCAGTTAAAACAAAAACTTAATGCTGCCTACAGAGATGTGCTCACTACTTCATTTTTTTTCTTTGAACTTCTTTTAGAGTTTAACTGTGTCACTATTAAGTTCTGTTTGATAAAGCTCCTAGGTTTATCCAAATATATTTGTTGAGCACATTTCCTCCAACACATTGAGGTTGTAGTGAGCTGGGGGTCAGCCTCTTTTCTCGTGTGGCTAGTGATAGGACTAGAGGGAATGGCTTCAAGCTGCGGTAGGGAAGATTCAGGCTGGACATTAGGAAATACTACTTCTCTGAAAGGGTAGTCAGGCACTGGAATGGGCTGCCCAGAGAAGTGGTGGAGTCACCGAGCCTGGTGGTGTTCAAGGAGCGTTTGGATGTTGTGTTGAGGAACATGGTTTAGCGAGAACCATTGGTGAAGGGTGAATGGTTGGACTGGATGATCCTGTGGGTCTTTTCCAACCTTAGCGATTCTATGATTCTATGATAAGACCAAGCACTGAAGAATGCCCTCTTCTCAGGCACAGGAGAAACAAACTAATTTACTAAATATAGTATCGGAATGTAAGATAACACACTATAATACAATATAAATCAACAATAATTGAGAGAAAGATTGTCCGAGAGCCAAAGGCCTTACGCTAATACTGAAGCCTTGTGTGCAGTTGGGCGCAGCAGTAGCGAGCTGATCCGACAGGGAACACGGAGAGACGAGAAGAGGGACAAGTCAGATGACCTGCGCCCTTATATCTGTTCCCTTGAGCAGGAATGATAACAGTACTCGAAAAGGTTCTTGGGGAACGTAGTTCTTCTCTTCCAGACAGGTACCCGGAACTAAAGCATTTACTCCTTAGCTCCCAGTACACTGCATGATGTTGTGATGTGGAATACTGATAACCAAAAATCATAAAACCATGACAGGTGGCTAGCAGAAACCTGGCTGGGAAGAGATTGAGGGGCGCTAAGGATGCTCAGGACATCTCCCAGCCCCTGGGACCTGGTAGAGGGAGCTAGCAGGGCAGGCATGTGAAATGACCCAGGAAACTGAGAATGATGCAGAACTCACTTTTTTTTTAGTATAATAACTCTTTCTCTAGTGCCCTTCCTCTAAGTCCTTCTCCCCTGCCTCACTGTTCTCTGTTTCCCAGGGTAAAACCCAATCTAACTCTGGGGTAAATGAAGCCACTATAATGTCTAGGGGTATGTCAGCATCTGTCCTTGTGCTCTGTGGCTGAGCTGATGCTTTCTCTCCACTTGGCTCTGAAGCTAGATTGACCAGGGATGAAATATCTGACACAAGTTTCTGAGTTGGTCTGTTAATGGCTTCCCATGTGTGGAGAGAAAATAATGTTAGTGCTATTGCTGGCGAGTGCAGAAGTACAAATATCTTCAGACATTAAAAATTGAGTTATGCCTCGACATTTCCTGGTTATGTGCTTGCTCACAGTCACGCAAAGAACTTATTCAGAGATGGAATAGGGCACATCCAATCTGCCTCCCTTTCCTGTGACTTAAAGGACACTCCTAATCATGACTTTATAATGTCTGCTGCACACTGCTTGTATTTCTAAAGGGAGCTTGACTGAGAGTACTGACATTTCTTAATGATATTTTGATCATTTTCCTGGAAATTATACTGTTAGGAAGTGTACCATGAGGAATACAGGAAGAAATGGAGAATTTTACTTTCAAATAGACTTAGATGAATAAATTTTGCCACAGTCTGGGGTAAATTTGCTCAAGATATTTCAGAGATGTGCATGGAATATTAGGGGACACATTTGAAACTTCTCCAGAATTTAAATGGACTTTGGGTTTGACCCTTGAATGCTTAACCTCTTTTTATGCAGGCTGTTGTCAAACTGCCTTTGTAGACTTCAGCTCTTTGTGTTCACATAGCCTTACAAGCTATGTTTTTTACTGTTGCTCAGGAGCAATTACTGCACTGGGTACAGCAGCATAGCGTTAGGAGATAAACATCCCCAAACTGTGTGAGGAAGGATGTGGCCTGTAATGGGAGGCCAATCTGCTAGCAATTAACAGTATTTTCATCTCGTTCAGATATGTTACTCTATTTGTGTAGCTGGTCATGTAGGCAGGAGGGATTAAACTCATGTGAGATAAAATACAGCAGAGAAGTAAGGGAAGTGGAAGAAAAATTGGAGATGTGTGACACATAAAAATGATGTGATTATCTTGGCAGCTCATGAATGACACAGCAAATCCCAGACACTACAAACAGTGTTAATTCTACAGGCACTGATACTGACTCCCACGTTCAGCCTGTCCACGTCAGAGGATCTATCATCAGTAATTGTCACAGGGAGAAGCCTACTCTGTTAAAAACAATCAAACATCAGTGGAGGTAAGAATGGAGTCTGCAGCAGGACTTTATTTTGCTCCATAATTTGCACAGCACTGTGTATGGACTGGAGTTTGGGGGTCCATTCATAGGTTTTATCACTTCCCTTACCCATCAATCTTTAATCTGGGTGCAAAGGGACTTCTCATGCGGAAGTGAGACAAACTGCTCTGGCAAAAATGACTTCAAATCAGAGGTCAACAGCTGAGCAGTTTCCTTTGTCAGTAGCACACACTGAATGCTAGCAAAAACACAAGCCTAGCTGAAATAAATCAAGATAATCTCTTTCAAAACCTTCTTCAGCATCACCCTGAGACTGAGATATTATTGTTAACTCAATAAAATGATCTTTTGTTTTCATGGCATGACAGACTGCACAAAGTCATCAGGAATTTTTTTTTTTTGCATCCTTCATGGCCTTGAATGTCCAAGTCTTCTCAGCTTCTGGCACTCTAGAAAGCAGCTTAAGTCTAGATCAAACATGTTCACCGTACTGCTCCATTTCTTATTACAGTATGAGTTAACACAATTTGAAATGGTTTGCTTCATCCAATTAGTTCTTAAATGTAGCAGAAACCACTTAGTCTTTGACACTATGTTCCACTTCCATACAATTTTATAGAACTGTCCAGGTTGGGCAATCCTACCAAAGTCGTTTCTGCTCTCTGGCATTTAATTCAGCCTTTTTTGTATTTTTCAGTCCATGAGTGAACACTAAATCTCTCAGTTTCTTCCATGAGTGTATTCTGCAGAGCTCTGTTCTGAACAGTAGCAAAAAGCTACAGCCAACTCTAAATCTAAGGACCAACTGAAAAATACAAAAATCCACCTTCCAAATGGCTAACGTAAGCATATTACACCTGCAATTGCTTTATCTGTAGTTAATGTTTCTATTGCCATTTGAAAATAGTATTTTTGCCCTTCTGCTTATTGAAGATTCCTTCTGCTTTAAAATTCTTCAGTCAATCAGACTGCACACTCATAAATTAAAGTTATCTAAAAATGAGCGTTGCCCCTCCATATTTTTCGTCTAAAATCTCTGAAGATTTTAAATGCATATAAAATAGGGCACGTCTTTGAAGATTTTAGACACATGTAAAATAGAGTTTAGCAGAATATGTACAGTTATTGGCGAATAGAGCCAAGCAATCCATCTTAGAATCATCCCTGGAGTGCACTAGCATTTCCTAGCACATGGGTGCTTTCAGAAGGCAAGTAAATTACCTGTTTAGAGAAATTAAGTTGGTGTACTAACCTGTAAACTGTAATTAAAAGAGTCAAAAACATTTTTCTTCCTACCCCCCTGTACAAAAATTAACAATGCAAGTAACATAATGTTTTTTCGTGCTACTGCTCTCTCTTCAGTAAAATACATTTTATTGCTATTTGGAGGCTTTATACCTTTGTGACAACCAGTATCAAGAGTACTTTATATCAGTAACTTGGTTTGCTAAGTATTAATACCAGAGAAATTACACTAAGAACACTGTGTGAGTTTAATCGCAATTCACACTTCAATATTTTGATGCAGCTGTAAAAATGTAGAATGAGAAACATTACAATTCTATTAGATACTAATAAATTGTGTTGTGGAGGAGGATATATTAGCTGTACTTCCCATAATGAAGTACATTCAACTTCCCATCTCTCTGTTTTGATCTTGCATGTGTGTGATTTCATAGAAACGTTGAGCAAGGGTGCTACAGGACAAATCACAATAGAGTGCAGGATTATATAATTTTATTTCCAAAAATCAGAAACAAAGTAAAACTATTGTAAATCATCTTGCTCATGAAATATTTACGTCATCCAATTTTCTTTATACAAAATATGAGATTCTTTAGAATGAGTTCCACCACAATTTAATATTTTCTTCTGTAGGCTTAAGCTTTCCAGATGTGAATGTATCTAATAAAATGGTATTGTGAGAAATGTTCAGAGGCTCATTCCTTTTCATTTTTTCCTAATAGAAGTGATATTAAATGTCTATGCATTCTCTTCTATTTATCCATAAATGAGAGATGTGAGGTGATCGAAATTCTTTCATGGAGCCAAATCTTGCTGGTCTCTTCCATTAACAGTACTGTAGTTCTTTGGCCAATCATTTGATGAAGGCCCCAGAGCAGTAACTTAAACAAACGATATTTGAAGCTGTTGTATAATAGCCCTCAGAAAGAGAATGCTGTCTGTGGTGTGTACAGCACCAAAGTTACATGTGTGAAATGTCTGAGTTTTTGACCATCATATGGTATTTCAAAGTACCCACTATTAGTCTGTGTGTGTGCATGACAATAACTAGTTATGCCTCAGTAACCCTTTTGCTTTTAATCAGCTGTCCATGCTGAATAGGTTACTTAGGTTTGTTGCTGCAAGGCACTAGTTCCCATGTTCAATAATAAGACTTGTAAGAGAATACAGTCAGCTAGGCCTCTCATGCTGGACACTAGATAGCTAAAAAAGTTATGGCCTTTAGTCATTGCAATTAAGATCTTGCAATTAAGTTGAGTGGCTGAAGAGGGTAGACTACACTCAAAGATCCCTAACTTCCACTTCTCGCGTGTTCTCAAGGGTACTCAAAACCTAACTACTTTGTGTTTCCTTAGTATCAGCAACAACTGAAAGGAGACTGAGCTAGTGGTTTAATTGTGTGTTCTAACATCCAGACCAAAGTGCGTAGACCTATGTGGCTTGGGATGAAATATCCAACAGTCACTTGGCTTCCATTTCAGTATCTGGAAAGCAGAAATAGCAATGTATCTCTCAGCCCCCAGTCTATTCTGATTAACAAAAAATGTTACTGGAGTCTATTTTTTGCCTAGATTGTTCACAAAAACATGGGGGGATGACCCCACTTCTAGGCCACTGATACTGAGGGACACAGTCTGTTGGAGCAAAGCTTTCTTTATCAACAGTTAGATTAGACATAGGAAAAAATTTTTTCTCTCAGAGAGTGGTCAGGCTCTGGAATACTCTGCCCAGGGAGGTGGTGGAGGCGCTGTCCCTGGCAGTTTTCAGGAGGTGTCTGGATGAGGAGATACGAGATATGGTTTAGTAGTTTGTGGTAGCAGTGGTAATGGGAGGATGGTTGGACTAGATGATCTTGTAAATCCTTTCCAACCTTGTGGTTGTATGATTGTATGATTGTATGATTCTATGATTCTATGATTCTATGAATAAGGACAATGTCAGCCACAAAATATTTTGGTACTGGGGCTTTGGTGTCACTGCTGTCACTGATAGAAAACTTCAGGGAAGTGCTGATAAAGACCCAGCTCACAACCTCAGGGTGAGCAGCAGAGCACAGCTTGAATAAGTGGCAATCTGTTGGCCATCTACATATAACTGATACTGGAAAGTGTTTTAAAGGTTTTTTTTTTATTATTTAAATGTGTATGAATCATCACATATGGGTTGGGGTTGATGTAGGCCTGTTAACTTCTGCTCTTTTATGGAGAAGGGGAGGCCAGCAACTACTATAAATTAGGATGATGGGGAAGGGAAAGCAGTAGATAGGAAAGGAGCAAGAATTAAGTAAAGCGGGTATAGTCACCACTAAGGTGACATATATATAGACACCACTAAGGAGCCTCACACGGAGGCTCACAATAGCAACATACACCTTTTCTTATGAAGCTTGATTTTCAGCGGTCAGTATAGTTTTCCAGTGTTCTCAGTGAAAATTTGGGTAAGAGTGAGAACAATTTAAGTTCACAGATGTTTGGACACCACAGTGTCAGCCCAGGTAACCTCACCAACAAGTTATGTGCTTCTGTGACTCCTAGTTTGTAATGTCTCACCTCCCCTCTTTTATGGACTATTATGGACTTCCTGATCTTTTCTTTGTTGTTTTCTGTTTGTCTGTCTTCTGCCTGAGATTCAAGTCTGAGCATGGATGACTGCACATTTCTCCTTTTCCCAAATGTAAACCCATTCATGTGTCTTGATTGAGTCTCTTACCCAGGGGTCTTCTCCATTAAGATGTTCACAGAGTCACTAAACTAACTAATGGTGGAAACTTCAGTAGAAATAATGCTGTAATGAGTCAAGCTTTCATCATCTCACTGAGGAAAACATACTTCACTTGATTCAGATAAATTATATGCCCCTACATATTATGATCAGTATTTTAGCAAGACATAGCATGTCATTTTCGAGTAATGAATGATCATGTTCAGTGTATGAAAAATGAGTAATGACAGATATCACTGGACTGGTACGTATTTTACCTCTCAAAACAATGTTTAAAATTTTTACAAAAATGTTGTATAATGGATTCAATGACTCAAACTTGTTCCTTCTTCTAATAGGTATCTATCATTTAATGCTATGACTGCACTCAAAGTACAGGCTAACTCTAATAAAGCATACACATATTTTGACCAAGAAAAGTGAACTCAGTGAACACAAATTGTACCTGATAAAACAAATTCAGAAATTGAAGGACTGAGCAGACCACTAAAATGATCTTCTCATGTTGTTCCTTGCTATACAGCCTTGCTATTCTATAAAACAGGAGAGGTGTAAAGTACTTTTATCAGAAAGATTATGTAAGGTTACTATTTTGAAATAACATGCAGAAAACAACAGCAGTTGTCCTGACCTAGACATGCTTTGTTTTATTTACTTTATTTACTTGCCTCTGCTTACTGTATCACATTTCTTTTGGACTTTTGCCCAGATTTTAAAAAGTTTATGCTTAAAATTACATTTTTAAATGCACAAGCCACGACTAAGGGAGCTGTTTTCATTTTCTTCCTAAAATGACAATACAATGTCAAGTACCTACTTAAGAAAATCAAAGGCCTGTTGAATGAATCATCAGCAAATGCATACAGGTCTTAGAAGGATCAACAAGCATTTGTCACTGTAATCCAAAAAGAAATCTTTCTATGCATAGGTTACTAATTTTTCTCAGTCAAATTATCAGTCACTTGATTACATTGATCTGTGGTTGACTCTTTTCTGCTTCCACTTGATTTGTCATCCAGTTTTGATGTTGCAGCTGGGGTGATAGGTCTTGTTCTGTGTTTTCAGTATTCTTAGGCTGTAGTTGGCTGTTCTGCTTCTGACTGAAAATGCTATGAACTAAAAATTTATGAACTTGACCACTGACATGGTGATTTCCACTTGTAGCTGGGTTTAGTGGTGCAATCTTGTGATTCTACCTGTAACAAAAATTAAGACATGGCATTTGTGAGTATTCCATATTTCTGTTCATGAAAATGGTGTGTCATTGGCCTCAATTGTAATTTCTGGGCCTTTAAAATTAGGAGTGTGAATGGGGTCCACGAGTAGTTGGGTCAACTCTTATGGAGTTTTGCACTGAAACCTGTAACAAGCACTGTTTGATTTTTAGTCACCTAAAAACAGCAAAGAGGTTTATATTTCTAACGAGTGTGGGGGGAGTTTCAGGTGTCCCCTCAGTGCAGCTCATTGTATAGTTGCCTTTCAATGTTTGATTATTTTAGTATAGTCCTGTTAGGTATCTAATATTTCTGCCATTTTACAGAAGAATAATGTAAAGAAGATCAGCTATAATCTTCTCATTTTATTTACATAAATGCTGTTCTGCTGGTAAACTCCTTGCCAAGTGTTGCTTTTTCACTGAGAAAGTGAAATTCTCTTCCTTGTCAATATCAGTGTTTTCCTTACAGACAATGTAATAATCTAATAATCTACACTATATAATGCAGACTTTTATATTAATACTCTCAAAGATAATTGCTGACTCTTCTAGGGCTAGTTTTCTACAGTGACAGAGAGGCATTCTAAAATGTGTTTTAATAAATTAGATAATGTAAATTAGTTCAATATGTAAGTCACAGTAGCAAATTTTTTACTTGGCAGCTCTTCATTATGTAGCTTGGATTTATTCTGATTTAAGAATCGAGTTCAGTTATTCACTTTTGTTCCCTGCAAAACTTTACTTTCAGTAGATGTGATGACATCAGACAGTGGTATAGCATTATTTGTTGGCTCCTGACTTTTCTAGATGTGGAGATGACTTCATGGGGTGCAGAATCCCATAAATGAGCCAGATAAGCAATAAGGCAAAAAAAAAAAAAAAAAAAAAAAAAAAAAAAAAAAAGAAAAAAGAAAGAAAGAAAGAAAGAAAGAAAGAAAGAAAGAAAGAAAGTGGCAGTGGAATAGCAGCCCAGGCACAAGGATAGAAGCAAACAGAAGTTATACTACTCTCTTCTGGAAATAGATTTTTAGGATGTAAATAAGTCATTTAATCACTTTCCAAGATTTTAGTCTGTGGTGCCTCCATGCTAGAGCTGTACAAACACATAATAAAAGACAGCCCATGCCCCAGTGAGTTTAATAGCCCTCTCAGTTTCTCCCCATTGATAGTGTTTCACTCCTGCCCTATCCTCTTGTGTAGGATGAAGGCCTCTGTCTCCTGATTCTTTTAGCAGATCTCCAGTTAGCAAGCGGAGTGAACCCTCTAGACTTTGCCATTAGCACTACAATCCTTTCAAAGCTCACCTGGCAGGTTTCCCAGAAAAGCAAGACAGGGTCATTTAAGCTGGTTTCCAGGAAAAAGGCTGGATAATGCTCATTCTGGCTATTTGTTTGGGATACTGGTTCTCACTTTATGAAATAAATATGCCAGACATTCATCTCTTGAATGAAAAGAAATTGCTTCAATGATTTTGCATGGTGTTCAGCAGAATCTTTCCAAGGCCTCTCAAAGGCCTTTGATAAAACATCTCAGATGCTAGTGAAGCATCTGTTTCTACTGGTCTTCCAGGGCTCATGTGGAGACTGAGACTTCTTTCTTGCCATCTTGTAGCTGGCCATGACTATCTGTTTCTCAAGTTAATATCAGCTTTTGTTTCCTGCAGAAAATTGGTTTCCTCTTTCTTGTGGATGTGGGACAAGACATCCAAAAAAAAAAAAAAAGTGCCTTGAATGCACTGCTCTGCCTTTTTCAAATGGAAGTGTGGACTGGCATTGTAAAGGCATATTCTATGTGATAACGTTTTACACCATAGCAACCTAGAACGTAAGAACTTTATAGAAGCTGTCCATTAATGACCTATGAGCTGTGTCTGCCCATGGAAAGCAGACACTTCGTTTTTTCTTGCAAGGCTGCCAGGAAAAAGTCTTGAGAGTCATTTCAGGCTACCTCCCCCAAGTACCAGAAAAACAGTGCTGAAATCCTATGAAATTGATAAAACTTGTGAACAGCGACTCCGGGTGCCTTCAGCTAGGCATTAATTTGCAAAAAACACATTGATTCTGCAGTTTAGTTGACAAAATTTTATTAATGCTTTGTACTACGAAAGAAACGCTCTGTCAGTATTCATCAGCTTCCTCTTAGGGAGAAAGTCTCTCCTTAAACAAATTTAAATTTTGTCTGGCCTCTTCACTGTGTTAATGGAATATGTCATGGATGTGGACATTATCTACCCTTTTTAATGCATTGCATTTATCATCAAATTGCTTTGTTTATTTGGTACTGGTCACCTAGATACATTGTCCAGAGGAGGGCAACAAAGCTGGTGAGGGGTCTAGAGCACAAGCCTTATGAAGAGCGGCTGAAGGAGCTGGGATTGTTCAGTCTAGAGAAGAGGAGGCTCCGGGGAGACCTTATTGCTCTCTATAACTACCTGAAAGGAGGTTGTAGTGAGCTGGGGGTCAGCCTCTTCTCTTGTGTGACTAGTGATAGGACTAGAGGGAATGGCTTCAAGCTGCGGTAGGGAAGATTCAGGCTGGACATTAGGAAATACTACTTCTCTGAAAGGGTAGTCAGGCACTGGAATGGGCTGCCCAGAGAAGTGGTGGAGTCACCGAGCCTGGTGGTGTTCAAGGAGCGTTTGGATGTTGTGTTGAGGAACATGGTTTAGCGAGAACCATTGGTGAAGGGTGAATGGTTGGACTGGATGATCCTGTGGGTCTTTTCCAACCTTAGCGATTCTATGATTCTATGATTCTCAAACTGCTGCTGTATTGTGTTGCTTCCTTATGGTCAACCCTGAAAAACTACAGATTTTGCTCTCAAACAATGTATTTGTTGGAGATGTCATGTTTCAATGTTGGCAGAAGACAAAAAAGCCTACTTTTCAAATGTAGTGACCAGATAATTGAGGTTGCAGTGCATGAATACAAGGGAGTTGTCTTATCAGAATAAGAAAAGAAAGCGGGGAAAGGAAGAGGAACTAGAGACCATCTTTTCTTGTCTACTGTTCCACCTCCATGGTAATCCTATCTGCAATATATATTTTTATTTTTTTTCCCTCATAAAAAGGAAAGCTTCACTCAGTCTTATATTTCTGTGAAGTGCTTTAGTGAATATAATTGTAAAAATCACTGAAGACAAAACAATATTTCAGCAGCTTATATATAGACATATATAAAGACATCATTGCTGTAAGGTGCTTCTGTCTTTTGGAAGCAACATGGCAGAAAGAAGGAAGCTTGATTTGAAAAGTCTTTTTACCATGTCTTTGCATTTCAATTCTCTGTCTGTGTTTGCATTTCAAAGTGTTGGTTTAGTAGTTTTGTTTTATGCTTGTGTTTTAATTTTGGTTCCACTCCTGGGGAACTTATTGTCATGAAATCAGTTAAAATACTACTAGAAGAATTACTTCTGAGTGCCAGGCTAGGAGATGGCAAGGGCCATGACAAGGTTATAAGCAATGTGTTTGGTTAAAGGAAGGGACTGCAGCAGATGGTGTGCTGCTTAGTTGCCTGCTTCAGTTTACACTCTGCTGTTAGGCACAGAATGAAATGATGTTCCTTAAGTCTTTGGAGAAGATGGATTGCTGCTTTAAAACCTGCACAACAGTATATAGGTAAAAAAACTACATAAAGAAAAATGAGAGAGAAGGGAAGAAAGGATTCAGTTGTGATGATCTTTTTCAAATGTCTTTTTGATAGGCCAGTTGTTTTGTTTGTTTGGTTTGGGTTTTCTCCCCCATGAAGCCTTTGCACTTCCAACAACTGGTACTGTCCAGATTCTCAATTCTGCCACCCTCTCTCTTGCTTTTCACAATTTATTTGCATCTGTTTTTCAACAGAACTTTTTGATTACTTATTTCTGAAAAGTGAGTTTCTTGTAGCTTTTCAATACACTGTGCCTTGGCTAGTTTTGAAAGTTTAGACTGTTCTAAGTGCTTTAAGAGTTGTCTGTCTCATGTGCAGAATGACAGTAATAAACAAAAATCTCATTATTATCGACTTTCTCCCCTCTTAATTCTTTTCTGAGTGCGTCAAGTTATTATGGTGAAGCTGTGCCTCCATAAGGTGGGGTCACCCAGTGCCAGCGCCTAAGCACTGCAGTACTGAAGGGTTTATTCAGAAGCATTTATGAAAATGCTTCTCCTTCTCTCAGTGAGCAAACATTATCAATGTATTTTCAGATGTGATTATTGTACTAAATTATTCTTGTTTCATTAAATAAGAGTAGCAATGATAATAAGAGAATAGCTCTGTGCAGTTAAATAAATCACTCAGGCAGCACAGAAATGATAATTGCAATTAAAGTGCCAGACAAATAAATATTACCTACATATGTGCTCTTGAAACTGAGTAACAACATTCTTTCAGTATCTACACTTCTTGTGTGCTTCCAAATGGGAACTTTAGCCATAGCAGCTGTATATGGTGGGCTCTTACTTTATACAGGCACATCTCAATGGTGACAGTTCTTTTACCATAGCGGCTTTAGGATACGACAAATTTATGCATCCATGCCAAGAGCCTGTTCTCATTGAGTAGGGCTAAGTGTTCTTGTGCTGCCTTCAAGTAGATGCTAATGATAACTTAATTTTCAATGTATTAATGTAATCTGTGCACTTTATCTAAAATGTTGTAAGTTTGTTCTATATACGTTTAGTGCAGTATGAATGAGACACACAAAGAAAAATCAATCATCGCTTCACAGGGAAATATGAACTCTGTTAGCTTCATTTTTCACACTGTGAAAATGACTTGACCTTCCTTTCCTCAGAAATCAAAATATCCCCAATCTGTATTCAACAGCATAGCTGGGCACGAATTTTCCATTAGCATTTTCTGTATAGAAAACTGTGATTTCATTTTTGTTGCTCTGTGAAAAATAGGTTTTTGTTGGATCAGCTGGAGTGTTTTGAGCAGAAAGGATTTACATGCTGCATCACAAGGGTTCAGCTACCTCTTGCTTTTGACCATAGACAGCTGGCCAGAGTCCCCTTCACCCACTGAGGCTACAGTTCTGCTAATCCATCTGCAGGAGTGAGGACAACATTGTGTGGTGGTTGCAGCCCAGGCAAAACACTGTCTTTGGAGCACAGTACTGACCAGGCGCATGTGCACAGTACATGCTACAAAGCCTTAGGTAAGGAGATGAGCATGGGATTTAGGTCTGCAAGAAAAAGGATGAGTCTGGGGTGCCCCTTCCCTGCTTCAAACCCATCGTCTGCTGCTGAGCTTGAGGGAGCACATGGGAAGCCTGGCAGCTTGGCTGTAGCATGGCAGCTCTCCTGCTGGGAGTGTCCTCTCAGCCTCATTCTTTGCACTGTGGCCAATGTGGTGGCAGCAACTGAGAGGCTCTTGTGCTCTGCAAGAAGGGAACTCCTGCAGGCCCTCTCCCCATAAAACCCCAGATGAGGGTGGCTCTAAAAGCTGCCTGCACCCCCTGCAGCATGGCAGTGTGCACTACTCCAGTGTGCTCCCCTAGCAAATGCTGAGCTTGGTGGTGCATGCCAAGGTTGGGTGAGGCCAAGTGAGGCCTTGGGCAGCATAGCGTGCTGCCTCCCAGGGAGCTGGGGCCAGGGTCCCCCCCACTTGCCCTGTCACAGCAGACAGTGTGCCCAGCCCCAGCATGACCCTGGCCCTGGCTCACCCAGTGCCTGTAGCAACAGCATTAAGGTGTATCCTTGGGTGATTTGACATCTGTCTATAAAAGCTGATTTGTGCACAAACTGCCTCATGCAGCTGTGGGCGTGGGGTTTCCAGGGTGCCCAAATCATACCTTATCTCTGATAGTGCCCATCATGGGAAGTGCAGGTCCACTGGATTTCCCACCTTTATTTTTGCTGGAGTGAGCTCTGACAGTCTTTTTATTGCTATTTTATGCAGATTTTGATAGTTTCTGAAGAATTGGAAGGGTTACTTTCATCAAGTGACAGCACTGACATCCAAGAAGCATAATTGTCCTGTAACAGCAATGCAATACACAGGCATACTCAGTGCAGGGGCATGGGGCCATTTGCAAGCAAGCACAGAGCACGACTCCTGCTGCCTCACATGACGTGCAGCCAGTCATTTAGTTCTGCTTCGTAGTGAAGCTCAAGATGCTGAAGATAGAGGAGTGATCAAATGTAAGTGATGAGGCGGCAGAGTGGGTTTTACTTTTGGTAAAAAGTACCTTTTAGTGAGGCTCTGGCACAGGTTGCCCAGGGAGGTGTCAGTGCCCTGTCCCTGGACAGGGGCCTGTCCCTGACTCAAGGGGCCTGTCCCAAGTCCCTGACTCAAGGTCAGGCTGGATGGGGCTCTGAGCACCTGATAGAGCTGTAGGTGTCCCTGTTCATTGCAGGGGAGTTGGACTTGATGGCCTTTAAAGTTTCCTTCCAACTCAAACGATTCTATGATTACATCTTTATTAATAATAATGTTTTTTAAAAAGTCCTCTGTGCCTGTTTCTGGAGAAAATTTTGGAGATGCGGCAGCACTGGCTACAAAGCCTGGTTTTTGAACAGGGCTTTACAGACCAACAAGAATGACAAAACTTGAGCCTGTTTGTGGAGAAAACAGACAGGTGTCAGAAAGGAAATTCTGTAGCACCCACCTGCCTGCACTGGGGACAGGAGCGGGGCTGGGGTGTTGCTGGGTGCCAGCAGGCTGCTGGTGGTTTGGCCTCGCCTGAGCTTCCTCTCCTGTGGCCCATGAGATGCGTGATGCAAATGGGGATCTTGCAGCAAAGACCAAGTTCAGATTAGGAAGTCTTCATCATGTTTGATTGCCACTGACAATGGTTCCAGAGTTTTTCCTCAGCAATCTTCTTTAACGCTGGGCAATGCCTTAGGAAGGCAAAAATCTTGGGCTGTGTTGGATGCTCTGCCTCTGACATGAATGACCTCCTTGGTCAGTCTCATGTTTCTGAGCTCTCAGGAAGCCCATAAAGACACCTTAGTTGCAGGGTTTGCTGGAGCCTGCTCTCCGAGGTGGCTGTACCTGGCTGCAGGAGCGTCGGCTGTGGAGGTCAGACCCCACCAAACATGGGGTAGCTGTGACTCTACCCAGCACTGAGTCTGAGACCCAGTGGTGCATGGGATGGCCAGGATGGGCTGGTCCAGTAGTCAGAATTAGCAGAGCTTGTGTCTCATCTTCACAGCACCAGTAGCAGCACAGTTGTTTGCTCTGGGCAGATATGCATTCGGAATCTTAGGAAATGGAGAAAAATACATATAGAAAATGGTGAAATATTGGTTACTGCTTAGAAGGGAATGAGATGCAAAAGCAATTGAGCAGTATGCAAGGGTCCAGAAAGAAATAAATTGATTTGGGGAAGGAGAGCCTGGCCAGCTGCTTTCCCAGTCTCTCATGTGGGGGGCAGACGGGGACCTCGGGGGGTGGACCTGGTGTCGTGCTACTTCTGCTGCTGTGTGGCCGGGGCTGTCAGCCGCGGGCTGCCCGGCCGGGCGAAGCCCCGCTCGGAGCAGCCGCCCCTCCCGGCCTCGTCCTGGCCTTTATTCTCAGCCACCGCGCCTGTCCCCTCGGGGGCCGGCCCTGAACCCAGTCGGGGCCGCGTTCTCCCACAGCACTTCTCGTGCAAGCGGGACCACTTCGGTTTGCTCGCTCGAGCTGGCTTTGCCAGTGAAACTAGAGGTTCCCATTTCGTATTTTTCCTTCCTTCTCCTTCCTCCAAGCCTCGCCCGGACACTCAGGAATATTAGCCCGAGGCGTCAACCAGCGCTGCTCGCCCTTTTCCTCTTTTTCCGCCAAACTTTCCCGTGAAATCCCGGCCGGGGCTGCAAGGCTCCGCCAGATCCTGGTGCCGCTGCCGCGGCGGCTCCATGCCGCGGCTTCGGGCCGCCCCGGCTCCTCCCCTCGCGGTGTGAGTGTGTGCGTGTATGTGTATGTGTGCGCGCGCCAGGGCCGCTGCCGCCGCTGTGCCCGCCTCTCCCAGCCAGGCAGCAGCCGCGCGCGCTGCTGGCGGCGGGCGGCGGCGGCGGCGCACCACGAGCCCCGGGCGGCTCCGCGGCGGCCGCCGCGGCCGCCGCTGCCCGTGCCCCTGCCCCTGCCGCGCTGCCTCTGCTCGGCTCGGCGCGGGGAGAGGGTACCACTTCTTCGAGTCTCCGCACCAGATCGTAATGGACCTATTCGACTTTTTCAGGGACTGGGACTTAGAGCAGCAGTGGTAGGTTTTTTTTTTTTTAATTATTATTTTATTTTTTGGTTTTGTGGTTCTCCCTCAAACCCTCATCCTCCCATCCCCCTCCCCCCCTTTACTTCTCCACCCCTCTCCTCCTAATAACTGCCTCCTTCCTCTTTTCCCTGCTCGCTTCCCTGGTGCCTTAGCCTTTGTTGAGGGGCGGAGGGGCCGGTGTCCGCCGCGGAGTATTGGACTCCTCACTGCCGGCTGCGGCTGGTGGGATCGGCCCGCTCTGCGCGGCTGCTGGAGGCAAAGTTGGCCGGAGGGGGGAGAGGCGGGGGGCGCTGACATGTGCCGGCGTGCCGGCTGTGAGAGGCGGCAGCAGCAAACCCCCGCCCCGAGAAGGGTCGCGGTGTGGAGAGGCGATTCTCTGGGATCGCGGCTCTGTTCACGTTGTGTTCACTGCTGTCAGTGGCAGTGTTCCTTTCGCGGGGGAAAACGTAACTGTAGTTTTGCTGTGCCTCGCAGTTGAACTGTAGCCCTGCTCAGCGCGGGGGTTTCTCTCGCTGGTTTTGCTGGTTCCCTTTTAGGAGAAAACGTTATTGAAGTTAGTTTTGGAAGTGGGAAGGTCTGAGTCTTTTTCTTTCTCTGTGTCTTTTTTTCTTTTCCTTTTCTTTTTTTCATTTTCTTGCCTTTTACTCTTTCTTCTTCTCTCTTCCTATATATTTTTTTCTTCTTGTTTCTTTTTTTCTCGGGGCAGGACGTCAGGGCTGCGTTGCTCTGTCAGTGAGCGCGCATCTTGGAAGGATTGCTGCATCTATTACAGCGCAGTGTAAACTTGTTACTGAAGTGAATGTTGGGGAATTTCCGGTGGGGGACGAGTAGCTGGAAAAGTTGCTATTTTGGGTGGGTATTTAGGCAGTTTTTTTTTTTTTTTTTTAAAGCCAGCTTTATCAGCTGATTAACGAGTTTATGAATATTCTTTATTGGTCCTTTCTTTTCAATTTAGCAAATACAGTGATCATTTTTAACTATACATGGTTAAATTCTAAGGTTGATTATTGCTTTGTTAAGTGCATTTGGGAAGTGTGCAGTTGGCATGTTTTGCAGAGGATTTACTTTATTTTGCTGATAATATGAAAGTATGTTTAGGAAAAAGGTCACATGTTTAGAAAATAACTATCATTTAGCCAAACGCAGTGTAGCCGCTATGGTTGCAAATCCAGCATAATCAGAACCAAATATCTGTCATGTTCTGTTTTATAGCAGTTTGGAGTAAATCCTGAGAACTGTAAATTACACCGTATCATTATTAATCTGGAAGCAGGTGTTTTGGATCTGAAACATGTTTTATCAGCTCTGCATAAACCATTTTATTGCATCTGTTATAATACGCTGTTGTTATTTAAAAGTAATAATGATAAAATTAATGCTCAATTAAATACTATGCCTCTACCATTATTTTTACTCTGCTCCACTGATTTATTTTGCAGACAGTCAATAAGCACTATATAGCTACTCAAATAATATTTGCATACAATTTCCCTAATTTATAGTGTGGCTAATGTCATTAATTTAATAGAAGCTGTTACAACCCAGTATGTGGGTGTAGTTCAAATACTGAGCACATCATAGGTTTTGAGATTTAATGTTTGCTTGATAACTTGCTTTCATTTGACAGTGGTTTTATGTGGATGTGCACAGGAAGAAGGTAACTCCCATGCCTCTGTTTTTGTCTCAGATATTAATGTATCACCACTCATTCTATAAATAAAATTTCCTTGGTTTCTTACAATGAAATTTGTGTGTACGTGTCTGTATTGTTAGGGTTTGTGAGGCAAAAACATGTTTTACTTCATGGCTCTTGCAAAGTGTTTTGATATCTACACAAACTCTGTAAGGCATGGGCATTCATGCACAGTTGGATTACTATTGCAGAGATCAAGTTGGATTTAGCCTTTAATAATTCAGTCAGTATATACATGTGCACAAGTATATAGAATATGGGTACATAATCTACATGTGTATGAAAACATTACATGTATCTTATTGTACATATAAAGATTTATGTCTTAGACAAGTAATTTCATTCTTAAGGAGAGAGAAACTTAGCTCATTTATCCATAAATGTATTTTAATATATGTAATATATGTGCACATGCATCATCTCTGCACGCCCAGAAATAGGCATGCTTGGCCATCAAAACTGATTTACTTTTCTCTATATTCAGTGTGATTAGGTTACTGTATAATGTTTACAAGTGAATGCTTTTAGCATCATGTGTGAATTTGTGCTTCATATTTTGCAACAGTCTTCGGTATTTTTGTCTGCAAACTGGCCTTTATAAAAGGTGTTTTATAAATGTTTATGAGGCAATTAGAGCCCCTCTTCTGCACTGCTTGCCAATGCAAAATTTGTGGTAATCTGTCCTGCAATCGCCAGGCAGGCAAGCTCAGGCCTACAGCATGTGAGGGAGTCTGTATGTGTTATCTACATACAAGTACAATGCAAACCTAGTGAGCCTGAGAAACTTGCACGAAGTAAATGTATAGCTTGACTGCAGCTTTTTTTTATTCAATGAAAAAGTTTAAAGATAACACTCCCTATGCACAGGAGGAGGTGACTCCCAAAAAGTTTTGGAGTGATGGGAAGAATGAAATTACTTTGTTTTTTCCTTCCACCAGAGGTACTTATCTGTCTGTTCTTGGTGGGTATTTTGTCAAGAACTATCAAAGTTGCAGTGTGCGCTGCACCTGGTGTTTGGGGTGGGCAGTGGGAGCTTTGTCTTGGCAGGAACTGCAGAGTCAGTCCCTTAGTTTCCTGCAGTAGGCGAGATCACAACAGTGCAAGAATGAGGGGTTTTGTTGACCATCAAGAATGTTTTAGATTTTCCATGGTAGAAATTGGGTAAAAGGTATAAAATAAGGCCACAAGTATTCCAGTCAACCTTATGGATGTTTTACCAGACTTGAAAAGCAGAAAAACAAAAACAAACAAACAAACAAAAAACAAATAACAAAAAGAAAAAAGAAAAACCTACAACCCAAAACAATTTCAGTTAATCTAAACTCTGGGATAGGTGAAAGGGCCAAATTTAAAGTCAGAGATCCCTGGGTGAGTAGAGAATGTTCACCTGGGCTTGCATTTAATATGAACCATTCCATGATGGGGAAAAGAAGGGACATGGATATAATGAAAAGCTTGAATGCCTTTGTGCACCAAGGGGACCACTTGCTGTTAAAAATCAAATTTCATCTTTTAAATCACTTTCCATGCTTGTCTGTGGTAACCAAATAAATGAAGTCTTGAAGCGTCCTGGGACCATGTGGCTAGGTCTGAATCTGCTTACCAAGTAAGGAGGTGCTATTAAACAGCAGCTGGGAAGCAACAAACCCCAACAAAAACTCAGCCAACCCAGGATATAGGGCTCTTTGGTAATGCAAAGATGGAGAGATGTATGGTGTATTTCATTTATCATTGTTGGTATTAATACTTTTAAAGTCCTAAAGCCTTTGAAAAGTGGGAGCAGAGAAAATACTTAGTGGCAAAGTACACATTAAGGTACGTAAAATAAAAGCTGGCAAAAGAAAATAAAATGAGCAGGTGGTACAGTCATAGCTGTGCAGTTGGGATAGCGAAGACTTCATAGCACAGAGAAAAAAGCCTCTTGTCTTTTCATAGTCTCTATTGCAAGTAGCCTCATTTTGCTAGCAAAACCAGCAAACTGCCAGTTATACAGGAAGAGGCTTAAACTCACTAAACTGTTATATATAAATAGAAAGTTCAAAGGTCTGTTTGTGGCTGACAAAGATGAGAACAGCACATCTGTGAGCTAGGTTCCCCTCCTGTATGAATGCAGGAACATTCCACATGCAACAGCAGTATGCACTTCCAAAGCATCCCTCAACCTGGAGGGATGATCATTCTCTCTAGACAAAGGTGAACTGTTTCAGATCCAGCCTTGGGTATCCCCTGCGTCTGCCTTCTGTTTTTGCCTTGTGCCTCTGCAGAGGGCCTTCTTAGTTACTGTTCTTTCACCAAGGTCTGTGCTAGCTTGCTAAACGGAAAGCCTTCTGAGTGTGGCAACAGTGCTGTGCTTCTGAAGGGAATGTGTGAAATACAGTAGATAGGCTCTTTGGGAATTAGATTGATTTTTATTTCCTCTTATTTTCTTTTTGGGGGTGGTTAGTTCAAGAGGAAGTTGCATTTTAAATGGATTTCAGTAAAATTTTTTCTTCCCCTCCTCTTTCTCCTTAAAAAAATATTACAGTTGAATTGTCATTACTTCTTAGATTTGTTTTAAAAGAGTTCTAAATTAATTATTTGAAAAAGTTTCATTTTCAATTTGCTTTCAAAGTGTAAATGGATGGGTTGTGTGGTTGCTGGCGGGTAGGTGAAGGGGATTAGATGCTGTCAAAACAAGCAGCTGAGAAAGACCAAAAATATACCTCGGCTAAAAACCTGTACTTTAAGTACATCCTGATTTAGTAATTCTTCCCTGATTGATATTGAACTCCATGGAATGTAAGTCTTGAAAGAATTTGGCCATTTGCTAACATTAAGCTCCCATCTATCCTGTGAGGCAAAATTACAATCAGTTTAACAGCATTTGAATTGTTTTTCTAATGATTCATTCAAGAATTTAGTGACTTTTTAAATATATAAATTGGAATGGAGAGGAGATACTTCAGATACTGTTCAGCTATTCCAAAACCAGGCATGGATGTCAGAGGATTTGAGTACCTTTTATATGAATGCCAATTATATTGTTTGGGATTTTGTTTTTTAGTAAAGATGATGTTGTGATGCAGGTCCTTCAGTGAAGCAGAATTATTCCTTTTGTGCATCTGAGAAGACTCTCATTGCAATCTAGAATTTAATTAAATAATTTAAAGGCGAAATGTAACATTCTGTAATATGTTAAATATACTAAAAGATCACTGAAAAACTGGGTGAATACTTCTAGTCTTTTTGTATCTCTTAGGAACTGCAACAATATGCTTCAGCTTCTTGGAAGGAGTGTTCTGATGCTGTCTGTTATGGGGTCAAAATTCTCTTTTCATCTGAGTCAAAAATAAAACTCCTATCATGTGTGACTGGACAAATATGACAAGGCTAGGTCTTTATATAGCAGAGTCTGTAGACACCTATAAAATTTTAAACACAAAAGCAACCATACTGAAACTATGCTGATTTGAAGTTAAATTTTACTGAATTGGGTTCTTGATCACTTCCCAAATGCTTGGTGTTTCACTAATGATTAAACCCTAGTTCTTCATGTACTTGATCATGCAAATGTATGGTACGCATCCATTTGTCTGAACTCTATCAGCAGTTTTACACCATTGCACAAATGACTGAGAGACCAGAAAGAATGCAAATATTAAAGCTCATTGAAAAATAAATACATACATATCTATATCTAGAAGAGCTGAAGGAAACAATTTACATGTTGAACCCTGGAAGAATGTGGAAACAGCATCGAAACAGACAGAACGCACTCTGTATTTACCCAGTGCCTTTAATGGATTTTTTTTTTTTTGTGTGTGTGTGGAAGACCTGAAGGATTGGGCTATTGGATACTCATTAAATGTATATAATCAATAAATACCATAAAGTATCTGTGTGTCCCTCCAGTATGGATTTGAGCTGTAGCCAGTGTCGATGGACATGCTCCTAATTGACTTCTGATGGTGCTGGGTTTGACCCTATCATGGTAAAATGGGAGACTTTTAGAAATGTACTGCGGCTGTCTACTGACCAAGATCAACAGGGCAATTTGCACATACGTAATACCATGTGCATGAACAAATCTGCTGCATCCAATTTTGAACCATTCTGGTTCGTATTTACTACTTTCCTTTTGAAAAGAAAAGAAAAATTGAGAAGAAACCTGAACTTTTCTCTTGGATGCTGTTAACAGTAACAGATTTCTATAAAACCATCAAACATCTATTGACATTGAGATCTGAATCTGCCCCAACTCCGGGTTTGCAATGCCATGAATACTTTTTAAAGACTTGAAAAAGAAGACAGTAAACCCAGTAATATAATAACATGTTATTATAACCTTCTAGACTGCTTATCATATACTAGTCAGAAAGTCACAACTGTGACTGGAGAAGACAAGTGTTTTACTATTTGGTTCTTACTGAATTTTGTATATTGGTGCTTTGTAATCAAAACATTTAATTGTTGTAGTAGCTTTAATCAGAGATGTTGGAAGGTATGTTACTCCTGACTAATGGAAAACTGTAGAGATTAAAAAAAAAAAAAAGAGAGAGAGAGGAAGGATGGCAACATATGTGCCAGTAGAATTTTAAGCTCCATTTTGATTACCTTCTAATGATACAGTTATTTGGCTGAAGAGTCTGTGATGTTCAATGAAGATTTTGGGAAAGGAGGCTTAGATGTTTGCTTTCAAAAATTCTGTACCAGAGCCCAGCTTTGCAAAAACTTGGAAACAATTACAAGATCCTTGTTGATTTCAGCACTCAGTACAAAGGTTTTGAAGGGCTGGGCTTGTAATACTGAAAAAATAGCGTGGAACTAGAGAGCTGAAGTAAAGGAGTAAACAGAAAACTTCCTGCAGTTAACGGATATTAGAAGCTGTTTTATCATGAAGAGGCTGTTTTTCAACTCCTACATAACAGGTCCACACTATAAATTATTACTACTATTAAACAAAGGTCTAGTCAGTAGTCTCTTCTGTAAAACTTTGTACCATGCTTTAATAACATTTTATGTATGTGTTCAACTCAAGACACCAACTTGATTTTTTTTTTTTTTTATTTAAATTGTTGAATTTCTTTCCTGTATGTTACTTCAGCAGTTAATTTTCTGGATTATTTTCTGGTGATTATGGGTGAATTCTCCTTGCAGGTGATCTGAGGTGCTGTAGTGTAAGGAAAGTTGGAGATGATGCTGTAACTAGAAGCTGATTTTCACTGCAGGTGACACAAAATGGGAGAATGTCATTTACTGTGTGCAGTGTGTAAGTCTTGTTTAGTCAGCAATTCAGATGGATTTCTTACTCAATGCTTCATAACTACCAGTTATAGTAAGACATGAATAGCCTGCTTGTAATTACATGTTTTGGTAGGAGCAGGTTATGAACAACTAGTGAGGAAGAAAATGAGGTTGAGTGATTTTTAACTTGGTGCACTGTTGTTCCTTTGACAAGTATTGTAATCGCTATTTTTGTACTGCTGTGGGTGTATGTGGTGTGGAATAAGTAGATTCTGTAGCTCAACATTGCTTCCAGTGCCTGGGGCTCAAACCTACAAACATCTTACTACTGAGACTAGTGCTTTTTCCTTAGGCACTCTATATAAACTATTATCAGCTTTCAACTATAGTTTAAAAATTTTATTTCTGGTCATTCAAATTTAACTCTTATGATTGGTGGTGGTATCTGCATCCTATAGAGTGATAGGACAGCCAAAAGTAAGAGGTAAAAATGTGTCATTGGTAGCTTGTCATCTGTGCTAAGAAGACCTTAAAATGAAATGTTAATAATTTAAAATATTTTTAGCTGGAAGGGTAACAGCTCATTATGTAGGTCTAGTTATTCTTCTTTCACTTCTTTCTGTATTAGTGGTTTAGGTCAAAATTTCACTTGTGAGTAAAAAATCCACACCACTGTCATTTAGGAAATCACGTACAAAATTTTGTAAAGTTTTTAAGTATAAAGAAACACGTTGTTATTAAGGTTGCCAGTTCCCACTTATTTTAGTCTTATGTAATGAGAGAAATTGAGATCCTACAGTAGTAACAGTGTTTAGATAAGCCTGTTTCTGTGCTACTGGCAGTAGCCATGCCTATGTTTGAGAATATAGTGTCATAGATTTTGATAAATATATGCCTGTTGGTTATGGGCCTCTGTTTGCATAGAGGCCAGTGCAAGATGTTACTTCAAGGATTTTAATTTCAGTGGGTTGCATGCTTTTTGAGACCCTGACCCAGATTCTCAGGTGAGATGCCTATGGCTCGGGTGGCCAGTTTATATATGGAAATGTTGGGCTCCTTCTTGGGTAACGTGGGAGTAATTTTTCAGAGTTTTTTGTTTGTTTGTTTTACTGTAGAACAGTGGAATGATATTCTTTCTGGTGTTTCCTATGGAGAATAATGATGAGGAACTATCTTCTCTGTTTGCAAGTATTTAAAAACTCGTTAGTTAGAGTTCCTGAGAGAATTCCAATACAGGTCAGTGGGTGTGGTGAAGCTGATTGTAAGGGGAAGCAGACTGGGCCCTGGGGCTGGTGGTCAGCAGGGAGGAATAGCTGTAAAGAATACTGTGCATATGCTATGGTAAGCATTTTCATAGATCTCCTCTGTGGGAAAGGATAATGACTGGAACTTATATTTACTCAAAAAGCAGCCCTTTAATTTTCATGGCTTTATGCTTCGTTGCACATTGGAAGGCTCACTTGTTTTGACTAAGTCTTTGAAGAGGGATAGGTGGACTGAGGCATTGACCATTGGCTGAGGGTACTAGTTGCTTGGAGAAGAAGATAAGTTGCACTGCAGTTCTTTTGGTAATTCTTGGCAGAGTTATTGTCATCCTTTGTAAGATTGCTAAATGGAGGTGAATATGTATTTGGGGGTGGAACATGGATTCTCTAATCAGCTCTGCCTCTAGCTGCTTTGCTGTGTTGGGAAAGTCTGTCAAAATGGGGTAATGATATTTTTGTCTTTGATAAATTGTAGTGGTTTGTTGTTGTTCTAATGGAAAGCTGGAGAGGGAGACCAGATCCATTTACTTTCATCCAGTGTTTCTGTCACCTTTTTTCATGTTCTTGGAGATCAACGTAGAACTGTTTTTGCATTTTTCTTTACTTTTATCCTTGCTCTAGCTACATGGTTCTTCATATGCTTGCACTGTTTTGCCTTGTACCTGCAAGAAGAGTGAATGTCAGTGCAGGTTGTCTGTGGCATGGCTTTTATGCTTTAAGATCCTGTTCTGGATGTAATTTTTCTGCTGATGATATCAGACACACTTAGAAAAATAGGCTGAGATTTCTGGCCACAGACCTTTCATGTGATGTTGATTTATGTCTCTATACTTCCTTTTCTAAGGGAAGAGAAGAATGAAAGAATAACATCTCAGAGTTTTACTGATAGACTGAGGCATTTTACAAGAAGTCGGTGTTATTACCACTTTCTATACCCAGGGAAATGGGAGCCATGAGAAGCAAAGTGGCTTGCTAAAGGATTCTGCATTGGCCAGGATGCTGTCAGTTGGGTTCCAGTTCACTGCTTGCCCACTCTGGTGGGTATATTTTCCTATTCCACAGGGGTGCGATAAGGTTAAGTCCCTTAATGTTTATGAATGTTTATGGTGATAGAGCAAGACAGGAACCTAAGCAGATGTATTAGTAGGGGGAAGGCAAGACTATAAGAGAGACAGGAAGATTTGGGCAGAGCATATCTGCAAGAAAAGAGAAGCAAAGCAGATTAACTATTTCGAAGAGCAAAGAATGTGCTGTGTATGTACAGTGCACATATTTGATTTAATTTACCCTGCTCTGAGCCAGACAGTGAGAGCCATGGGCATTCTGGAGTCAGAATGGCCTTGTTGCTCCAGAGGACTTATCTTTCTCCGGGTCTTATAGCAAAGTGCTGTATATGCAGCTGTAGGTTAAGTAAACACCAAGACTTGGATGCTTGACTGAGTAGATCTACACTTTTTCAAAAAGCATTGATGCTCTTTGAGCCAACCGTCTTTGCTTCTAGCAGACTGACACATTGTTGGTTAACCCTGGGCATGAGTTTTCTTCACATATGTCATTAGACTGAACATATTTTCTGTTTAAACCACTCGGGGATACAAATTATGCCATTGTGTTTAGCAAGAACTAGGAAAAATAAATCTTCATGATGTTTAAAAAAAAAAATGAGAGAGGCAAAATTTTATTCACCACAGGTTATTCAAAGGTCCTTTCTTTCAAGGTTCAAGGGAAAATAGACTACAAAAATAACTGACAGTCATTATTTTTGTTCCAGACAATCAGAGTTATTTGCACATAGGGATTTTAATAGATTATGTTTGTGGAATTTGATTCTGAATTATGGGCTTTTCAAGAATGTTGATGAAATTGTGTATATACTTTTAAGGCAATTTAGGGAGATTAATAGCAGCATACGTGCTTAGAATTATTGTCTTCATGGCCTTGACAGTTGCCTGTGGGCTGTACTAGTTGGCTGAACTGAAGGCCCCTGGCTGAAGTTTTTCATTTATTTACTAACCTCTAAAACATACTTGGCCAGAGCTTCCTGTGCTTTCTCACTCTCATTTCTGGAGAAGATGAGAAGATACCCTACTCTGTGGTAGAGCTCCAAAAGCATTGTGCAATCTGTGGCAATACTATTCTTACTGTCTTTCCTTCTCTCTTTAAAGAGCCCTTGCCTGAACTGACTGTTCTTTAACGTGCACATGAAGGGATCATAGATAAGGGAGCATAATAATTATAAAGGTTTTCAGTATTTGTGTAGGAAAACACCTGATTACTCTTTCAGAATCATCCAGTTCTGTCTGCAGGACATTGAGCTTGAGTTTGGATTGTAGGCCGTGACTAGGTGTTTTCCTTGTCAGGATGATAAATATTACACTTTTCTGCCACTTCATTCTGCCTAGTTCTTTCCCTGTTACCTAAGACAAGCTGTTATGTGAGTTCTGCCTGGCTGTAGACTGCTCATGAATCTTGCAGTACATGACAGGCAGACATCTAACAAATATGACTAAAAACTACACAAAATATACAGACATAACACAGAAGTTGTATGTTTAAAAATGCACTAGAACTCCACAAATAATGTAATATCTAAACCACTTTTTGTCTTCTGTATACCCATAACTAAGAATGTCCCATTATCTGTGTTTCAACCAGATCAGAGTTATTTTAGACTTTGTAATGATTTTCACTTGTGTAAACTCATAGTCTCTGCCTGCAAATTCAACTTCAATGATGAAAGATCTCATCAAAAATGGAGGTGGGCTGGAATGTTTGGTTAAGATTTAATGTCTTTCTAACTAATAAGTGTCAATATATGCTATAATGTCTGTGGAAAGAAAGAGAACATAAATGATACAGTTCCATTGTACCAAGTCCTTTGTAAACAATTAACAGTGAAATGGATGTCTGAAGCAAGAATGAGAGAACTGATAAACCTATTCCAATGGGCTTGAAAAGTTGCAGTGAATTCTAAATGTAGATTAGGAGCAAATGATTTTAGCCAACGACTATGCAGAGTAGAATCCTAATGGGATCTGTCTGTTAAGACTACATGAAGTAGAAGGTTTGATTTATTTCATAGCTTTCTAACACTTCAGTTTAACTTCATACAAATAATGCATTAGTCGCACTGGATAAAATGGTGTGTTGAATAAAGTTGTGATTTTTGTCTGCTCCTTGTAATCTGATTTTTATAAAGGATTAAATCTGTTTTAGTAGCTTGTTCGTATCATAAAAGAGATTGTTGGCTGAATGAAATCTTTACATCTGCCACTTTCTATCTCATTAGAAAAGACAGTAACATAAAGTTCCTCATTTCCTTCCACTCTGTTTTATCCCCTAGTGTGTCTGTGTGTATTTCTTTTGTACATGTTCATATATTATAATATCAACATGTTTTCAAAGTTGTGCCTAAGACTGCATCAACTTTCAGTTTAGGGGAGCGTTGCAAGGGCTTATAAACATTGTGACAAAACGTGCATGATCAGGAACAAGTATGTGCACACTCCCAGATTCAGCAAGGTATTTAAGTTCATGCATTACATTACTGTAAGCATGCCCATGTCAGTGGACTCAAGTGTGTCTTTAATGGAAAGTGCATGTTGACTTAGGGCTGAATTAAGAAGACATAAAGGCTGGAGATTCCTATGTCATTCAGATGTCATGGTGCTAGAGTTTTTTAAACAAATCTTCTAGCTTATATGCATCAATTCTTTGTTTTATTAAACTTTTTATTACAAAATTATGAATTTAGGCCTTTTTAATGCATTATTTTCAGAATGTCAATTTACTACTGGTACATTTTATTCCTTTTGTTTAAGTATGCATCGTTGACAGGATGCTGCTGTTAAAACTGAACGTTGGCTTCATGTAGGCCTTTAAAGTGTGAGAAGATGATCTCTTCGTGGATGTTTTATTTTTTGTATTTGATGTTCCTGCCACTTTCATTTAATTCTGTAAAGTGGTTAGGTCTAGGCTTGGGTCTTATGAACTTGAGATTCTCTGGGTTTCTGATGCTGAGCAGAGAGGTAGTATCCGGTGATTTTAGTTGCCTTTTTAGTCTGAAATGCAGATTCTGAAGGTCTACTTCTCCCTTCTGAGGACGTCTGCAGTGTGAAATGTCTTCATTCACGTTTTCAGTTGTTGATGCATGTTACAGTTGTACTGGCTCTGGCTTTTCAAGCTTAGCTCCTTTTCCCACATACTTCCAATTGATGGGAGTGCTTTGCTCTCAGATGTGTGCGCAGTCAGCCTCTCCTCTGTAAGTCCAACTTGCAAGCTCAGGGCACAAAGGCAGCGGGAGCAGCTGCAGCCCTTGTTGGCAGGGAGGTGTGCCGGACTCCTGGGGTTGCCACAGCATTGACACAGGATTACACACACTTGGATTCTGGTGAAGGATTGGGCTTGTGTCTGGTCCTGAGAATGCTTTATGAATAAGACTTTAAAAATCCCATGGGGTTCATCAGCCTGCTTTTTTCAGGAGGAACTGTCAGTGGGTAGCCCTCTGCTCCCAGCTGCCTGCTCACTCGGGCAACGCTGCCCTCCCTGACAGCCACCCAGGCACAGATTTTTTGGTTAAACTTTGTTCATTACTGAAATTAAGAAAAAACCTCAACCTTTACTTTGTCATGAAATGGGTTTTAGTCGTGAGTACATTCCTGTGACACAGAATGCTCCTAGAAAGGACACAGATGTTTGCTGAGGCAGAGATGCACCCTACTTCTAGGTTTGGGGGCCAAATATAAGGAGTATGAATGGGTTTCCTTGCTGTGGGCAAGTAGCTTACCTCTGGTATTACTGAATTACTGCCCTCTATCTCAGCTAAATTTAAGTATCCTTGGTGGCAGGCTTACCTACACCCATCAAACTGCTCTGACATCTCTGGCCTGCTTTACAAGTGGGCGGTTATACAGCAGCAGGCACAGCTGTGCAGCATTGCTGCACTGGTGCTGGAAGGCTGGCAGCATGGCCATCCTGGGGCTCCCTGTGGTCTGGCTGGTGCCAGAGGTCAGCCTGGGGCTGTACATGGTGGGACCTGTACCCGGCACCGTGGGAATCCTGTCTGTGCACAAGCACTTGGAAATAGAATCATTTGTCAGACTCCTCATATATGCAATAGCATATGCTCAGGGGTGCTGATTACATACGGTTCCAGTTGCTGCTCAGAAACCTGAGTGGGCGCTGGAACCACAGTTTTGTAATACGCTGTGAACTAGTACAACCATCCAATGGGTGATTAACAGCCCTGTGAGGTGGTGGTGGTAAGATACAGTGTAAGATGTAAGTATGAAAAAGCAATGCCCCAGTTTGTTTTCTGTGAGCAGTACTGACTGTATCTGAATAAGCAGACAACAGCCTTTCATGGGAGATGTTTGCTGTATTTTACTTGGCAGCTGTTTGTCTTAACAGGAATTCTTCAATAACATTTATTGTATTTTGTGCTAGTAGGGGGGAGAGCCAGAGGAAAATCTGAGGAGTTTCACTTGCTTTACTCATTGTAAGCAATAAGAAAATATTGCTGTATTAATTACTGTTGTGCTTTATTGGCAAAAATAAAGATATTCCATAATATGAAATTGCTAATATAAGAAAGGCTTTGATTTTCTCATTAGCACAGGATATTTTGCATCTGTTCTGGTTCATGAGTGCATTGCTGGCACTTAAATAATAATAATGACTCGGTAATGAATAAGAATAACAGCAACAAATAGGCATGTAAGCGTGCAGGCAGTCAGGCACCCTCCGGTGTTTATCAGTAAGTTGGTTTTGGAGGTCTTGCAAAATGAGCTGTTCCCGTATGCCCGTTTGGATTTTCTTAGATCATTACACAGCCCTTCATTTCTCTGCTGGCATGGCTGGGTTATATACAAGTGCTTTTTTCATTGTGTGTCAGGTGTAAAGTGCTAAAATTCTCACTTGAAATGGAAAAAAACATATACTTTTTTTTTTTTTGTGAATAAATCTGAAGTATATCATTGCTTAGAATTCACGAAGGAATCAGAGCTCTGGCTTGTTCTGCTAATCTTTCAAGTATGTTCTTAAAAACGTAGCCTGAGAACACTTTCACTATAATTCAACCTGGTCTGTAGCAATTTTCCCCTGCTTCTGTGGCTTCTACTACAAAAACAGTTGTCTTAAACTAATGTTAGAGTCTGTCTTGAACATTGAAATGTCTAGGCATCTAAAATTCTTATTTGACTCTTTCTTTCTAACAGTGTCTCACCTTTTGAAGTTATCTGCCTATGTAATATTCTATGCAGTAGAATTTATGAATTTAATTTTTTTCCAACTCTTACCTCATGCTGGACTGATAACAGTGATAAGTGAAGGATGCAGAACACCCCCTTTGTTAAAACAGTGGCTAATATTATCAAAGAACATTAACTTTTAGCCTTATTATCAAAGTAATTTAGACTAATCATTTGTCTTCATGATTTCGAGTTTGAGATAAGGAAAAATGTTCAAACTGGGGGAAAAAAATCAGCGCATGTTGTTTAAAAAACAACAACAATAGAGTTCTACATTGTAAATTATATCCTAATGATTCTGCAGCTCAAGAGTATCATGAAGTGTGTTTGTGTGTGTAAACAACTATCTGAAATGTGATCATTCTGGTTGAAATGGTTAACGTCTGAGCTAGAGAGCATCATCTGTGTGAAGGATCAGAATTGTACTTTCCATTTAACTCCATAAGGATACCAACTAAACTAAACTAAAATACAAATTGGCCTTATTGATTGGTTACTCAAAGTGGCACTTCATTTAAGAAGCTGGCATGTGCTACTGTGCTAGTGACAGCACAGTAACTATGCAGGGTAAAGCAAATAGGATTTTTTTTTTTTTCCTTATTGACCTCTAATTATTTTTTGGTCCAATGGCTCTTAACTATAATGGCATGAACTTTACAAGGCATGTTAAAATAAAACAACAAGGGAAAAAAAAAGCACCCTACCAAACAAATAAACAAATGCAATAAAACATGTTTTCCCTGTAACTAAAACAGTTTAGCCATAGACAAGGCAAACAAAATTGGTAAAGCAGGTAGTTTATCAGCACATGACCGTAAAGTACTTAAAGTGATCTGTGAATGCAAGCAACCCTAAGCCTGCTTCTTGTCACAGAAATTTGCCTGGCTTAAGGGCAAATAAGTGGGTTTACTTGGCAGTACATGTTGATCACCAGGTAAAATCAGATAGGAGTCTCTGGTGGTAACAACAGAACTACAACAAAGCTCTTCTTTTGATGCTATTTCTGCTGTTGTTGATGCTGTTAATGTGTGCTAGTTATCATGAACCTGATAGGACTTATATTAATTGACTGAACTAAATGTAAATTCTGGTTAAATAGAGAATAGTTTAATGGACTTGACAGGTGCTGGTTTGCTTAGCTGCTCTCTTCAGCATAAAGGCATGCTTAAAAACAAAATAATGATCTGTATTTTAACCCTAAGATTTTTGGGATGACTTAATATGTTCACATTTGATTCCTAAAATATAAAAGCTTAAGGTTCACACTGCATCTTCTACCCTTCTCCCCTGTTCTGTGATACTTTATGCAAGGCTAATTGGTTCTTACAGCTTTTGTACTACAATAAAATCCCCATGTAGTCATTTATCACGTATTTGCATGGCACAGAGTAGTGTGGCCTAACTTGTTCAATCTCCAGATGCTGTTAAAGTAGCAAATTTGGGATAATAAATAACAACAACAAGCAATTTCATGGCTGTGGTCTAGATCTGGGGTTCCAGTTGGAGTGTACTCTGGGCTTCTGGGTAGATCATCTCTCTCTGTATCACGAAGCACAGTTGTAAAATGGATACTGTGAGATGCATTTAATCTTAGACGTGTTTTAGGGCATGTCTAAGATTTCTGAAGATACTCAGATCTTTGAAATATCTTTCACGTGTCCATGCACATAAATATAAATAAATTGGTGTTCTTTTGCCTGGGTATTGCTTTTCCTGATTTACAGAATGTGTTAAAACGTGCAATATTGTAATATGGAAAAAACGAAACATGATACCTCTGGTGGTAAATGTCACTTTCTTTGGAAATGTTGGAATATTTATAGAATGTTTTATGTTTTTCATAATTAGGCATTGCTGTTAGTGCATGTGACCTCTCCATTTTAATTGTCAGAAGAGCTGTCAAGCCGTAGCACATGCTATAGAACACTGCGAGAGCAATCAGCTTTTGTCATTTGTCAGCTACATTTTATTACTTTTTAAAATGCTTGGATTCTTTTCCTTCTCTCACCCCCCAGAAAACAAAATGTTCATTGTGTAAGGCTGAAAAACCTGTGTCCTTTGTGCATCGGGATGTCTTGGCTGACTGAGATCTTCCTCCACTCTCTGATTTGGCTGCTTTCAGAAAGCAAGGAGGCATCCCTGTCTGTTCTGGACTTTTATTGTAATCTGAATCATTGTGTTCACCTTCATATCCGTTCCCACTGTGTAATATTCTCCCTCCAAAAACACTCCCCAAATGGTCTTCCCCAGCCCAGCAAGAGACAAATCCATCACATGGCTTGTGCAGAGTTTCAAGTCTGTAAGCTCACTGTGAGTGAGGCTGGAATGGTACCTCAGTCGTTTTGCTTTATGTGGAATAAAAGTAGTCCTGTGCTTTCTGCCCTGTTTGTGCCACCTGCTCCAGTGAGAAGAGGAAGCCTCAGTTCCTTATAATGGACATGAAACTAGCTGAATTGTACTCAGATGCACAGGTGCAAATAATTCAATATTAAAACACATGAGCTAATAAATGGTCATCTTAGAAATTAGAATGGGCTCATTTGTAGGGTGAGGGTGGTCCATGTGTGCTAAGTACCACATGTCACACTTTATTTTGGATTACAAAGTCTTCTCGTGCATTTACTTCAGGCAGTGCTTTAATGAAGTTGTTATGCATTATATCTACAGAGGTTTTGATTTTTTTTTAATTTTTTTTAAGTGGAATACTTAATCAACTTCCTGCCTGAGGAGCATTTTGCAGGGCTTTTTGTGGTTTTTAGTTTTGTATTCACTAATTTACTGTTTGTTCTAGAGCAGCAGTGATTGGGAGCTAAACTTTAAGTGCACATCTGGCTTTTAAAGAAGACATTTAGTGTACAGTTACTGCTGTTTACCATCTTACGATTGTGTGTTGAAGCTTAGTTTGGCTTACGAAGATGGATATCTGTAATCTTTGAGGGCTGCAACTTCCTGTCCTAGTTTTTACAAAAGAGAAAGTAATTATAGATATTGAGATAGATATAGAGATAACACAGTGCTGTATGCTATGATGTTTCAGTTATCAGTGCAAAATAAACAGAGAAAGTGGTTGAGGTAAAAGATGACATATATGGCTCCAGTTTCAGTTAATAATATTCAATATGGTGTTCAAATCAGATCTGGGAGTCCTGAGATTTGCTGTCTTGTTGTTACACAGTAGCACAGTTAACAAAACACTGCATTTAAGAAAGGGACCATATTTGTATTTCAATTTGTAGGCAATGTCTGCAGTGAAAATGTAAGTTGAGTTTATGAGTTGATTTTACTTTGAACTTGGGCTGGAAAAAAAGAGGGAGTGAAAGCAAAATGTAACAGATAAGTAACTGAAATGAAAAACATAAGAGAAGTAGCTATAAGGTATGATTAGCTAACATAAAATATCTTTTGTTTACTGAACCACTGTAATAGGAAGATATAGCTCCACTAGTATTTCTTTAAATAGGAGAATATTATTGGATTTTAGGCTCATCATCTGAAGGTGTTTGCTTAAAAGCTCCGTAAATGCTAACTTTTCTATTTAGACTGCAGACATCCTCCAGAAACAGATCTGTTTGCTTTTGGTTAAAAAGTATCCCTCATTGTGAAAATGTTCCTATAATTCCTAAAAGATCTGCAGCTATGAATATGTATAATGAGTGCCATTTCATACTGAGAATGTAGATGACTAATCCGTCCCTTTAAGAATTATAATGAAACGGTGGATCTACCATTAAAAGTGATTGTTTGCTGCTTCTCTTCTGATATCACTGAGATTAGCATTCCAGTAGTGTTAGGCATTTGGTGTTTTTTTTTTTTTTTTTTGAGTAACATATTCAGCATGTAAGTTTTGATCTTGTGTTTAGTAATACTAGTTGCAATCCATGACACCATCTTTGGGCTTTATCCGTAGCCTTTTAAAATCAACCCATATTTTTAACAGGCAGTAATAGTCTTTGGATTGAGACCAAAGAGCTCTTGAGTGTTATAAAGGCAGAATGTGGGGAGGCAGTGGTGAAGGTTCAAATCCCTCTCACTTAAAAGGTGGAGATAAAGCCTGATATAGTACCCCACCTCTCCTTGATAAGGCTGTTCTGTCTGTGTAAATGCTGTTCCTCCTCACTATGGTGAACTTCACCCACTGATGTTAAATCCTACAAGCCTATTCTATGATTTCAAGGCATGTCAAAGGATTTAGCTGTACAAGTTTTTTCTTGTATTTGAAATGCAACTTTTTGATAGTAGTAGGAACCATGGATAAAAATGTGTGATTCATCTCTTTTTGCACCTATAAAATCTTGTAACCAAGCTAATTAATATTGTTACTTTGTTCAGACCACTAACTAGTAGAAAAAAAGCCACCCACAAACAGAAATCCTAAAGCCTATCTACTTAAAACAAACAAACAACAACAACAAAGGATGGGTTTTGATTTCATATGAATCACAGTCCCCTTTTAAAAGGCTGAATTTTTATGTGGGAAAATATATTTTAGCTAAAGTGTAAAATTTCAGCAATTTTATGTCAGTGCTGTTGGAAAATTTTACATTTATAGAAGAGATCATTTTTTACCAGTGGAAGAGAAAAATTGTTTTAAGTTATAAATCTGAGCACCTTTTAATAAGCACTAACATTACTGTGTTTTTTTAATCTTTCATAAAAGGTTCTTTTTAGTGCAACACACGTTTGGTTAAATCCTGCAGTACCTTAATACTTTGCATGCAAGTGCATCTCAAGGCACTTTACAGTCTGTAAAGTTAACATTAGAAATGCAGTACATAAAATTCCCTAAGACAATCCTTTTTAAAATGCTGAATAAAACATCTAAACTGTTAAGTTTGGATGAAATGGCCCAGCAGTTGGTGCTTGTTTTCCTTTTGTGGAAAATATGTTTGAAACAAATGACTCAAATGAATAAAAGCTCTGTAAATAATATAACCTCAAATGATATTCACAAGGGCCAAAATTTGCCATTCTGCAGGAGGAAGTCTAGACATGCACAAAGTTCAGCCCTTAATTAAGAGGGAGTAATACAGTGCAGTGAGTCAGAGCAATTTTATAATCCAAATGCTTCTAAAATGGACTCTTGTCAACCTCCAGATCTTATTTGTTTTATAATCACTGGGTAAGGAGACTTGCTCACTGAGGAGATACGTCTTTCAGGTTTGAATGTGGTCCAGCCTGGTAGCAACTAAAAGCCGTTACTGTCTGATAACTGTTTGTTAGGTTATGCAAAATAATTGTGGCTTCCAAACAGTTCTCAGTGTCAATGTCACACAACCCATCCCCATGCTTGGTGCTAATTTTTGCCCTCACTGGCAGCCCCAGAGAGGAGGCCAAGGTTTGACTGTTATTTCCCTTTTCAGTGCTTGCAGTGGTCCTGCTGAGAGTGTGTGTCTGTGCTGTGGTTAAACGGTGTGTGCTCTCTTCTCTGTGGGTCTGCCAGTCTGGCACTTTTTGTAAGTATGATTTTTATCTTTAAGGAAAAAAGATCCTCCATTGTCTTCTTATCTCACCTCTAGATCCAGAGCTAGCAGATTTTTTATTTTATGTTGATGAAGTTAAAAAAAAAAATTGTGTTGGTGAAGTTAAAAACAAACAAACAAACCAACCCACCAAGAAATCCAACAAAACAGCAGAATCAAACTAAAGCTGTGGCAGATAAGAGTTTGTTTTGTAGGATGAGGCCAGAAAGACTTTGTGCTTTTTACTTTATTTTTTCTTTGTAATTTAAGATGAATAAAATCTAAGTTGAAAAATAGCAACAAGAAAAACAGCCAGCTAATAGCAATGGAATACATGAGAGGGGAAAAAAAATCAACAACCCAGGATTATGCAGCCTCAGAATGAGCCAACAGATGTTCAGGGCGGGTTAGAAAAACATGATTGACAGTATGAAAGCTGCAACAGCTCTAAACAAAACCTCAAAATAGATGCAGCTCTAGAATAAGCCTGAAAAAGAGAAAAATCATTATAAGCTTTCCTCTGCATAGCCACTGGTCCCTGATAAAAATACAAGATTGAAACTTCTCAAAAGGGAAACTTATACTGAGATGGGTTTGCGAATTCGTTGTTAGAGACTATTCATGCACATCTGCCAGTCAGTATATTGGAAACAGGATGAAGGTGGGTAGTTTGTTCCTCACCCAGGAAAGGTGTCTGAAGTAAGAGCTAATTTCTGACTCTTTAATGCAGTGGCACTTTCTTAGGAGTCAGGAATGTATTTGTATCATTTAAAGAAGTGTTTTTTGTTTCAATGGAGAAATTAAGCTGAAAGTTCCCATGGGTGTGTAATGCTGTGAAGTCACCTCACACCTTCACTGCAGCAGCACCCCTTCTCTTCAGACAAAGGATGGCAGTGAGAGCAGAGCAGTGTGTGGTGCTGCCCCTTGCCATGGGTCATGGCTGCCATGCCAAGCCTCAGGTTGGGGCCCATGCCCAGCTTGTTGACCCCCTTCCCAAGCTTGTTGAGGTGGACTGGAAGGTAGGCCGTTTCCACAGAGCTCATCTTACTCATTGATGTCCCTACCAGCACTGGAGACAGGAGTGAACCCTGGGAGATGCATTTGATGGACTGAGGCCTGTTTCCTCCTGCTTCAAATTGTAGTTCACTTGGTGTGCCACTTAGTGGGCCAGAAGCTTGTGCCATGTATGGGCTAATGTCTGAAGTGGTGTGAAGCCCCTTCAAGAAGAGAGAACATCTCACCTCAGCAGAAGTCTGCTGGCCAGGGCAACTGTGTACAGCTCTACATGCATGATGGTGCCTTGTGGGTGCAGGGATCAGGGTGACCACAGCCCCTGCCCAACAGCGGTGGAATAGGCTAGGAGCGAATGTGGAGACGGATCTCCATAAGATCCTTTTTTATTGGGGTGTCACCTGCTCCCCACTCCCAAGTGATACCACAGCTGCTAGAATGAGCAAGACCTCTTGTGTGACTAAAAGGTGCCATTTTGAAAAGATGCCTTAGGTGCGCACTGAATGGGCTAAGTTACTGTAAATTTTAAGAAGGTAGAATATTGATATTATGTTTTGTTGGTACTGCTGGAGTAATGCCAGAGTGAGATCCTAATCTAACGTCGGGGCAAGGCACTGTGCCCAGGCTGGTGCCTGCCATTGGTTCTCTGTGAGAGACTGGCTGCTGGTGCCTGGGCTCCCACCTGCCTTCCCTGGGCTCTGGGAGTGCTAATTAATGAATTGTCACCTGTTTGTGTAAGTCATGTGAATTAGCAGCTGCTGCCAAGTGGGTCTTGTTGGGCTGTACTTAAGACTTCATGTTGGAATGACAAAGATTTTATTCACTGAAATCAATCGTTCTGTTGTAGAGTGCTTGGAAAACAATTGATGGTGGTGCTTGGTTGTTGGTGACACTGGTGCACTCTTAAGATTTATTTAACAATATATTCTTTGTTGGAGAAATGCAGGTTCTAAGGTCAGTGAGCTTGATTCTCACTGCATATGGCTTGAACAAGCAGCCTCTGGGCTACTTTGCTGTTGGAGGATGTTTGTGAAGACATTAAAGTGATTATATATCCTATAGAAAAATTGTCTTTTGTCAGGTTTAGGGAACTGTGAAATTAGTGCTGAAATTGTACAAAATCAGGATCACCCTCAGTAGTTTCTGTCATTGTTTGGTGTTCAGTGTTATCTTGTTTTGCAACCCTGTGCTACCAATGGCTCCTCACTCCAGCCAGCATCTTCCTGTAGCACGCTGAGCAGAGTGCAGCTCTTGACATATGTTACAAGAAGGAATCCAGCTCCAGCTTTTCAGATGAAAAGGTTAAAGACTTTGACACAAGTTAATTATAAAAGGAAAATGAATCTTCTCTTGGATCAAAAATTATTGTGTAAAAGAGTGTGTAAATTATGGTGTACAAGTTAAGTAATGGCTTTTATACTGAAATTTGGAATTAGTATGATGAAGGAGATGGTGCCAGACTGTGGTAATTTATTTCATTTTGGTTTCTCAGATCTGCAATGGATTTAGGAAATTCAAATTTATAGTAAATGGATCTCTGTACAAATTTCTGAGAGAATGAGGATACTTTATGGGATTTCCATTGGGGTCAGATTGATGCCATTACTCTAGTGAGAACTTCCAGTTAAAAAGTTCCCACATACAATTTGTTCCACTGGCTTCTGTAAATGGATTTTGCAAGCTTGTTAAATGTTACTTCCATTTTCTCAATTAGCTTGCATCACTGCTCTTCAGTATTTGAACAGCAAAGCGGCAACAAGTATAATGCAGGATATTCCTAATCATAAAACCTTCCAAGTACTGTTTACTTATTTTCTTTCTTTCTTTTTCTGAGTAAGGTTTACATAATAGTACCCTAGTGTAATAACAAAAATTACAAAAAGCCTGATTTTAAGTGTCTTTAGAAATACAGTTCCTAAAAGAACAGCTGTATTTTTGTAAGCTCGAGTCAGGTTAACTACAGGGACTGAATTTTATTCCCAATAGAGGATGGCTATGAATTGATCATAAGCATAATTCACCTTTGAGTTGCAGCACTTCACACAGAAAAGTATTGTTGATGCTACAGAGCATATAGTCTAGCTTGCATTAAATCAAAACTCAGAGTGTAGAGTCTTTCTGTGTGTGTTTAAAGAAAGAAATGAGCAGGGCTATATATCTGCTGTATCTAAGCTGTGCTCTTTTGTAAACAGAACAGCTATTTTTGAACTAGCAGGATGTTTCTGGTGAAGGGATAATGTAGATGAATCCTTGCTTCCACACAAGTGCACATACACATTTATTGCTCAGTGAAGGAACTATGTGTATCATTCATTTAACTGTCAATTCTTTTGTGGTGTTAGTATCATTTCCTAGCAAAATTGGCTAAAAGAATTGTTTCAAGCACAAAAGATGTTTTGAACTGGCATAACTTCTTGCTCAACAGCCAGTAACTTTGGGGACTATTTTCTATTTGAATTCTATACACAAATTGGAATATCTTTCCATTTGTTTGGCAACAAACAAAAAAAGATTAAGCCATTAGGAGAAAAAAGGATCTTTACCCATTTTCACTGAGCAGTGAAGTTTGAATATATAGCTTGCAATTGAGGCTATTTTTTTTCCAAAGCCTTTGAGGGCTGTTTCTCAGTCTAGTGTAAACAATTTATTGTTGAAGTCCTAGAATATTTGCATTTTAATTAAAGACAATTTTAATTAAATACAAAACTTTAATCAGAAAAGCAGAGTTTAGGAAGATAATGTACTTGAATGCTAAGCAAGCTTACTCTGAGGGGACCTGTACTCTGTAAAACTGCTTGGTGTGGTGGTTAAAACAGGAATGTAGTAAATGCGTCTTTCTTGCCTACCTTACCTACAATTAACCCTTACCTACAAATAGTCCCTCTTGCCTCTTCTGCCTTGCAGTAACATATTCTTTCTACGGGCAACTAAGTGAGTAAAGGGCCGATGCTGAAGTCTTAGTGTGGTGTTAAGCAGAAAAAAAAAATTGAACTCATAAGGATGCCTGTAAAAGCAAGTGTTAAAATTACTGTTGCGTTTTTTTTTCTTTCTTTTTCTTTTTTTTTTTAATGTACTGTTTCAATGATGTATTCAAATCTACAAATTTTGGGGGAAAAAAAAATAGGGGAAAGCATAGGTGAAATTTTTGGCTGTTTGATGTCAAAAAAGTCACATTTGGATTTGCCTGTGATGCTATAATGCTGATGTTGTAACTGCATCTTGAGTTGTGGCCCGGTGATTTTGCCCTGTTCGTAGATGAAGCTCCCAGTGCCCCCAAAACAAAATCTACCAGTGCTCTAGTGGGCTCACATCTAATAGAAAGCCAGTGTATGCTGTGATGTCTTCAAGTTCTTCTAATACGCAAATGTATTTGTGGAGCCTTCTGCATTCATTTTGATGGGAATTTGCTTGGGCTAAGGCTGCATACCTGCACACGGGGAATAGTATTTTCCACAGTGAGGACTGAACAAGTCATTGAAGAAATACAATGATAGCCCAAATCTGACAGGTTTCCATTTTTGTTCGTTCTGTAAGTTTTTTGTTATTTCTAAGGTTTTAATATCCTAAGGCTGACAAGAAGTAGGGGTGATCTCATGTGCCTCTTCCATCTCTCTGTTGAAATTCACTTAAATCATGGTAAAATAGCACATAAGAGCTGAAGTGATTAACAGCCATAATATGAAAAAAGGATGTTTCATGTTTACCCACAGTTAGATATTTTGAAAGCAGTATTTCTCCTTAAGGCCTCATCATTGCCAAACTGCTCATAGAAACTTAGAATGCAGGTGTCACTCAAGATCTGGGACTTAAGCTGTGATTTAATATCATATCATTATCATATTTTAATTCGAAAGGGGTACACAGCACGCATACAAAAATATTTCATCTTATGCCTGAGGTTACTTACAGTAATGGCAAAGTAGTTAACATATTCCTTTGCTAACAGAAAAAGTACTGCATATAAATATTTTTAGTCAATAATGTATATTTAAAAAGGTTTCTCAGTGGGATCAGATTTGTGTTGTCAGAAGAATTTATTCATCTGACAAGTGCAGATGCCTGGCACCTCACGTATTCTAAGATATACAAAAGCAGCTTTTTTTTACTGGACATCACTTGGATGTGGTTATGGTAGGGTAATGTAGAGAATCAGAGAGTCAGCTCAGGAAATCTTTTCTGCTAAATCCTACCTTAGAGTGGTATCATCCAGTAAACCTCTGCCTGTGCATGTCTGTAGCAGGTTTTTGGTAGCATCAGATACTTGGTTCATGAAGGGGCAGAATGCTGGAGTTGGGATCTGTGGTATGGATCTGTGAACAGAATTTTGCCTGAAGCATTGGAGATTTTCATGGTGTATGAAGTGGGTCATCTTCCTCACCTGCATTACTTGTGTACTGCTGCCAGCTGTGGTTTAGCTAGGTAGAAGTTGGACCTTGCTCCTTATTTTCCACAGATAAAAAGTAGAGGATAATAGTACATGTGCATTAGATTTTGCCAAGTGTGCATGTTTCAGCACTGTTGTTAGAGCCTGCATGTTGTTTGTTGTACAAAATACATATATAATGAGAAAAATATGCTTAAATGTATTTCATTTTGCATAGAGTAGCCAAACTATATAATGAGTAAAAAGAACAATGCTGCTTGCATTCAGTTTAAAACTAATGGTAAAAAGTAATTGAAATTCAATCCATTTGAAAATTAAAACCCTTTAGAGTGTTTGAAAAGTCATAGTTTCAGTTCGTTTTTGCTGTTTCAGGATCAGTTGGTGAACTTGTTGTTGCATCAGTCTTCATACTTTTTGGTGGAGCTGTATTCAGTTGCACTGACTTTGTTCCAAAAATTTTAATTGATTCAGTGGAATCTCTTCTTCCAGGACAAATGTAGCTAAGGCCAAGGAGGTTTTTAGCTGCTTAATTAGCCTGGTCTGTGAAATGATTTGGTATATGGGATGTCAGATGTCAGGAAGAACTTGACATGGATGTGCTGACTTTGAGGTAATCCATCATTTTTATCAAATAAAGAGCTGAGTACTTTTGGTGATGGTTTGTGTTGGTTTCTGTTGTTGTTCTGACTTCTTTTTTTTTTTTTTAATCAATAGGTGTAAAGTAAGGATATTTTCCCCCTTTATTTTATGTCCTTTCTAAGTAGCTCTAATCTAATCACCAAAAAATTTGCCATGCAGTTAAATAGCAATGCCTGATTGTACTTGATGACATGCTTCTTTTTTAGAAAGAAAAGCATTTAATACCAGGATTCTGTATCGATTGTGCTGCTAATTCTGCCTCATAGCATAGGCAGAAGGCAGGTAGCTGAATTGTATTTAATGGTTTTATTGTGATATGACTAAGATGGATGTGGCATGGTCCTCTATTATTTGTTTGGAGTGTGGACAGTAATGAAGCCATTAGCTGAGCTAAGGCAAGTGAAGAAAATAGGGAAATTACCATTATTCTGAAGCCATTACGTTGTAATCTGCCACTTTCTTTCCTTACTCAAAAAGGCATCTTCTTTTTAAGGCCTCCCTGACTATCCTTTAAAGATTTATTAATTCATTAACTTTCCGAAGGAGATGGAGGAAACACAACTGAAATTTTAATCAGCTTGATGTGTCACATTATTAACATTTTGAGTGTATCTGTATTCACTGTTGCACCACATCAGGTTAAGGTTAAATAAACTACATTACAGCAAATAATGTTCTGTTTCATACCATAAAACATAAAATGTTGAAGGCAGAAATTGGTTTCATGGTTAAATTAAATTATGATACAGAGTTTGTATTGTAAATTATATTATTCAAATGTATGTTCTTTGGAGGAAATGCAGTATTGCATCTGTGTTATTAACATTAATATTTTCACAATATCTCCAATTAGTCTGTAGTGCGTGAGAGGATATAGAAAGCACTACAAAACTTTTTGTAAATTTCTGCTTTTACTTTATACTCATGATCAATGCCTTTATGTTGTCTTTTGTAAAGTAACTGACTTCTTTTATTGTCTCTCTTCTAATGGGTCACACAGATATTATGAACAATTACAGCTGCAGAATTCTTTGTTTTTACTTTCATTTATATACCACACACAGCTATTTTTATCTATCTCTACTTTCTTATATAAATATTTCCTTTCACCTCAGTTATATTTTGTCCTGGAGTACAGCAAGTAGCTTTTGCCATGAACAGTTGGAAGTGATGGAGATATATCTGTGACAAAGTGGGTGAATACTCTTCCTGAACAATTAAAATATCCTTGTGTACGGAGGACCTGCGTGTTGGAGCACTGTCCTTGATTCCTTCCCTTCCCTTATGGGTATGACATTACATCAGGTAACCAACAAGAAGGTTGTTTTTTGGGGGGAGGACAGGGGGTATAGGTTTTGTTGTTGTTGTTTTCTCTATAAGATCAATCTTATTAATGCCTGAGTTAAAAGAAGCCTTAGGTTCAGATGCTCTCTGGAGGGTATGTTTTGTTTGAAATCCTTTGATAATTTTTCAGGGGTGGAGGCTCACCCATGCACAAAAGTATGGTGGAAAAAAAGGTATGGACCCAATAAATAGAGGGGAAGTTGCTGGCCTGCAGGCTGGAGGTGTAAGATAAGGCGTGGTGATGAGAGGGTAAGTGCAGCCTGAACATGCTGCTGCTTCTGTAAACTTAAAGTTACTCTCCAGATTCATAAGATTTCTTTCTCTACTTCTTACAATGTTTTTCTTTGGAAGTGCTTTCCTTTTCGTTCAGGACTGTTCTGTGCTGTGTACATCACAAAACTCTTAAGCAGCCTTACAACAAAGCCTGCATGGCTTGATATTAGTATTGATGCTAGGCAGGCAAGCCTGGTATAAATCTAAGCTATTTCTCTCTCTCCCTCTTTTTTTTTTTTCCTCTTTCCTAGCTGTGATAGTGTCAGTTTGATATATCACCTTTCATGTTGTGTTTGTACTTGAGGTCAGGAAACTTCTGAGTTGTGTGCATTGGCATTGTAAATACAAAGTAGCCTTTGGCACCTTAGTGTGGTGCCTTGCAGTGGATTTGTCAAAACAAACCAAAATCCCCTCTTTTGTTTTCCCCTGGAGTGAATTACTCTCAGGGTGAAGCAGTTAGTGACACCCAGGATAGTAGTTGAAGCATTACAGGTTAACCTGCTTATCAGAAGTGCTGGCATCAGTATTTTCTAGTATCACTGGCTTGCTTAACTGATCCACTGAGTGCTTCTGCAGGATTTGTGGAATTCACTAACTTTTCTTCATAGTTTTTAGCTTTGAAAAGAATACTCAAATGAACCTGTTCTGCTGTGTCTCTAAGGGGAAAACCTTTCCCCTTTTACCTGTGAACAACCCCTTTGATCAAAGATGCAGAGCAGTGGTTTTGCCTTCCAGTGGTTGTGCCTTGCATGCCCCGTTGCAGAGAGAGAGAGATGAGCACCATCCCTGGTAGCTCTGGGGATGCTGCAGATCCATTGCAGTTGCGTGCATGTTGTACATTTGTCTAGGATGCTATCCGTGAACAAGTCTATAGTGTGTGCTTGGAGGAGTTCTCTGCCAATGGAATAGTCATATGTAGCTGTGTATATACACGCCTTTGCAGGTGCATATTGTTTATATCAACATAGGTTGCTCTGAAAGTAATGCGTCCTATTTATTTCCATGGAAATGACAACAGATATACTGAGCACAGTAACACTATTTTATAGAGCAAATTCTCAGCTATGGAACACTTTTTTTTTTTTAATTTTTTTTTCCCGATGTTGTGTATTTTTACCAGCAATGAATAAGAGCCTGCACACCGTGCTCATAAACATCTGTGCCATCAGAGGTGACCACTGTTGCCATCACCACTGCTGAAACACAGCACCCACCCCTCACTGTGCTCACTTCCACTGTTTGGTCTCCATAAACGTTCAGCAAGTGCTAATGAATGTCAACGAGTGCAATTTGTTCTGCATGGAGGAATTCAGTTTCACCACTTTGCTCCATATGCACTTCCATGTCAAATGCTACTCTGTCAGACTGCCTCTCTGCTGCCATCTGTTACAAAGCAACAAAATGTAACAATATTTGTAGGATGTTCAGTCTCTGTTGCCATCCCACCAACACCTGCCTGAGGTTGTGGACCAACATAATAAAATAGGAGACATTACTTTTGGAGCAGACCTCGTGTGTAATACAGATCTATGTATTGCTTATAATAATATGCACTGTACAATATACCTATATGCACAAAATATATGTATATTCCCATGTGGGTACAGTATACTCGTGTTCTTAAGGTGCTTCTCCATAGTATCCCATGGAGGGATGTTGTGGTTGCAGCTGGTATCTTCAAACATTCAGAAAATGTGTGTGAGTGTTGGTTCTTGCTAGATTCAGTACCGATGTGGTGTTTTGATTTAACAGAAATTGGTCTTCTGCAGTCTGAATTTCAAAATCTCCTTTCCTATGCTTAAGTATATGTGAATTTATAATACGGAATGATTTAGTAGACCTATTCCTATACAATCCCATTGCCATTGTGTAGGAAAACTTTGTTCTGACTTCCTTCTCATATAGGTCAGCTCATTAATTTTGTTGCCGCTGCAGTAGCACAGAAAACGTGGTTCAGGTATTACTGTACTGCCGTTACATGTCAGATACAAGCCGCCTTTTGTAGGAATTTCAATATGTAGAATTTGTTTTTAGCCATATTCTGAAAAGAAAAAAGAATTCATAATTCAAGGGAGAAAAATAACTGCGTGTCTTAGAAGGAGTATAATAGGAACCGTGCATTGCCTTTTCTGATGATGACATCAGTAACTATGCATTACATATCAGTAGATTAAGAAACTACCATTGCTTTGGGGTGGGATTTCCACATCTGTCTCCTGACAGTATTTGGGTCTCAGTCACATCCACTGTGATGTTCTTTGGTGGAACGGAGCTTGTTTCCCTTCTCCTTTCACTGGCTGGAGATTAGCATGATCATAGAATCATAGAATTGCTCCAGTTGGAAAAGACCGTAAAGATCATCAAGTCCAACTACAACCTAAACATACTACCCTAACTAACAACCCTCTACTAAATCATGTCCCTGAGCACCACATTCAAATGGTTTTTAAACACATTTAGGGATGGTGACTCAACCACCTCCCTGGGGAGCCTATTCCAGTGCTTAACAACCCTTTCTGTAAAGAAGTTTTTTCTGATGTCCAACCTAAACTTCCACTGGCACAACTTAAGGCCATTTCCCCTCGTCCTGTCACCAGTGAGAAGAGACCAACCCCGCTCTCGCTGTAAGTACCTTTCAGATTTTGGAAGAGAGCAGTAAGGTCTCCCCTCAGCCTCCTTTTCCCCAGACTAAACAGCCCCAGTTCCTTCAGTTGCTCCTCATAGGGCATGTTCTCCAAGCCCTTCACAAGTCTTGTTGCCCTTCTTTGGACCTGCTCCAGCACCTCCATGCCCTTTCTTTACTCAGGTGCCCAAAACTGAACACAGTACTCGAGGTGAGGCCTCACCAATGCTGAGTACGGGGACAGAATTACTTCCCTAGTCCTGCTCACCATACCATTCCTGATACAAGCCAGGATGCCATCGGCCTTCTTGGCCACCTGGGCACACTGCTGGCTCATATTCAGCTGACTGTCCATCAGTACACCAAGGTCCCTTTCCATCAGGCAGCTTTCCAGCCACTCTTCCCCAAGCCCAAGTAGGGCTGCCTGGGGTTGTTGTGACCAAAATGGAGGACCTGACACTTGGACCTACTGAAACTCATACAGTTTACCTTGGTCCATCGATCCAGTGTATCCAGGTTGCTCTGTAGTGCCTTTCTCCCCTCAGGCAGATCAACACTCCCTCCCAACTTGGTGTCATCAGCAAACTTCTCGAGGGTGCACTCAATCCCCTCATCAAGATCGTTAATAAAGATGTTAAATAGAAGCGGCTCCATACCAAACCCTGGAGGACACCACTCATGACTGGCCACCAATTGGATTTGATGATATATTTGACTGAGCTCTGTATCAGGTCTAGACATGCTGGCCAACAATCAAAGTGGCCTCAGTACCAAGCCCTGGGGGGCACCACTCGTTACCAGCTGCCAACTGGATTGAACTGGATTTAAATGGAAGGACTGCTAGATGGCAGACCTTAGTCTTCCTGGGAATTTGGCCTTGGAGGGCCACGTTTTCTTCATTGTGATAATTCTTTCATTCATTAAATCAGTCATATATGACATTTTGAAAGCATTTGAAGCTTAATTGGGAAAATAGATATAATTTCTGTTTGCTTCTGGAAACTGTAGTATTGGGATCATCGTTCGTGTCACACCCACCTTAAATACTCAAGTAAGGCACATGGTTGTAGTTTAGGTCTAAATGAGATAACAAAAGAACACAAATTATTTCACAGTTTGTAAAGTTTTTACTTTTAGCTTTCAAGTCCCAGGGCAAATTTCAAACTTATATTTTAAATTTTTGGCAGTGGACAAAGAATTTGAGTTAGAATGTAGAATACAGCAGAGAAGTTAGTTTGTACCAAAAAGTTGCTGTGTTGCTTAGAACTGTTAGTATTATGAGACCTGGCTTATTTGCCATTATCACAAAGCTAGTTCCCACCCAACCCACATCAAAATCATTGGGAAAATTGCAAGTAACATCAGCTGAACTGTGCCCTTAGAGAGGATGTAACCCTCTGCACTGCTGATGAACTTTCTGCTGCTTTGATTAAACTATTTTTTCATAGTTTATATTTGGTTTTAAATGAGGAATAAACATCGTATTTGTGTTGAAGACAAGAGAATATCTGTTAAAGATTATCCCTTTATATGCCAAAGTGATGATAATCCATTCACCCATTGACTCTGTTTCTACTTAGGAAGAATAACTAGAAAATATTGTTCTATCCTAATCTGTGTATAACAGGCACCTTATTGCCATGACGCTTTCTAAGGTCTAATTGAAGAAGACCCAAGATTTAGAGTTTGAAATGTTCTAGGTTCTTTCCAAGCTGACTGCCATTAAGTCTCAGGACACCACAAGTTTGTTTTATCTCCTGCATTTTGCTTAGTACTCAAGATATGTTTTATGATGCCATTGAAAAGAGGATGCATGTTTACTTGAATTTGAAATGAGAGCGCCTTGCATTTATTTGATCATCTCTTCCTTTCCAGTAGATATTACTACAACAAATGGAAGCAATTATATAGTGTTTCAACTGAGAGAAGAATGATTTATTAGGAGATAATTTCTCTAGACTGAATCTAAATAATAATAAATTAAATTATATTAGACTTACAGCACTCCTTGGCTGTGTATTGAGGTCTCTGAATCAGTCTGTGTATGTGTACACTATACACCAAGACCTATGTGCACTTCTTCAATCTAAAACTGGTGCATGAAAATCATTCTACTGAATTTTTAATTTTCCTGTGGTGTTATTATTCTGCACAATTAAGTTTAAAAACATATGGTTAAAGAACTGTACAGTATGTGAAAATGCCAGGGGAGTAAAGGGGCCTGTTAGTAAATAAGTGCATTTATTAGAGTTTTAGGAGTAGCTCAGAAGTACTTCTGTGATAAAATACTCAAGCAGTTGAGTTTGCTGATTCATCTGTCTCCAGAAGGATGTATTAATCAATTATTGTTTTGTAACGTTTTTGAAAAGGATAGAATTATGTTAGCTGTCTATTGCTCACTGTTGCTAATATTTCAAGAAAGTGTTTGGAAAATGAAGATAATCAGGTTTTAAGGATGCATCCTACAAGTGTCTAAAAAAGTTTTAAGTAGCGATATTAAAGTTATAAAAATGAAGAAGGTGAAAACAAAAGCAGAGTTCCAAAGTGGTTTTCAGCTCAGACGTAAGAATGCAGCCTGTATGTATTAAATAGTAATAAATCCTGTTCTATTTCCATTTATTAAAATATATTTTATTCTTTCTGAATGTGGTGCATGTATAAACAAAAGAAACTTAGAGGAATATTTTCAAGCACATTTTTGATTACTAATTTGAGATATCCAGCCAAAGGAAAAACAGACTGTTATTATCACTGTTTGAAGATGTTTAATTGCTTCAAATTATTGTTATTCCTTGGGAGTAATACATGTACATATATAATCTTCATTATAGTACCATGCAGCATTTGCTCTTGATGTGTATAAAGAATAATGCACCGCATGCAACTGAACCCAATCTGTTTTTATCAGTAACAGATTAATATGTAAAATGCTGCTGCTGGTGAGTGTGAGAAGCATGATGGCTGCTAGGAAGCTGTGCTCTGAAATGTTTTTGGTTTATACTGTGTACTTTGGCAAAGGCCTAATGGCTTCATTGCCACCAATGAATTTTGAAGAAATTTCTAATCTCCAAAAAGATGAACAGCATCTTAAAAAAAGAGTGTGTAAAAATTACTGCAATATTCTATTAAACTCAGAAAGGCAATGAAATTCAGAATTCGGGTGGAACCTCCCTATCCATCCTCCTAGCAGTTATCAGAGTCTCCTTACAGTCACAGCACATTACCCATCTAATAGAGCTTCCTAATCCAGCTCCAGTGTCCTGAGTGTAATTCATCTGGTGGCAAAAATGCTCATAAATTTCACCTTTATGTGAGTTTGCTACAGTTTATTAGCAGTTCAGTGTAAATCATAACTAGACTACTGGATTCTGAGTGTTACTGGAAAATTTATATCAATGCATTGATGTGCATTCATTTATTAAAACAAACAAAAGATGATGACAAAAGCAACAAAAAATCTACCATGTTATTTTAATATTTTATTTACATATTGAGCGCCCACTCTCAGAAAAATAATGTGGTGTAAATCTGTTTAATGTGGTTGGTGTACTAATGATTGTCTTTTAATGTCCTTTGGAGTTGTGTTACAATATAAACTGTTTTTCTCTTGTGTTTCCTTTTTCCCTTTTCCTTCAGTTTTGCTTTTGTTTCCTTTACAAGAAGCCTAAACTGACTAGTGAACTGTAACAGGACTCCAAAACTACCTTGAACGTACATTGTCAACCAAATTACAATCAGTGATGTCATTTGCACATGTTGCCTTTCAAAGAATGAACATATTCATTTAATTTACTTTTTAAATATCCATAACAGTGTCCCTGAGCATTTTAATAAAACAGAAACAGTTAATTATTGCCAAATAAAAATATCCACATACAGTGGTCTGCAGCTTACAGTGTATCTGACAGTGCTTCCCTCTGAAAAGAAAATTGTGTAAATTTCCACTTACTATCATTTTAAATAAATAAGCCTTATCTTGACTCTATTTCTCTTTTTCTTTCCCACCCCTCTGCAGTACTGTTCAACAACCCTACTTTCAGTGGGACCATTTCTATTACAGAGTGATTGAACTCTGATTTACACATCAATTACCCAACTTCATGGAGATTTTCATGCTCCCCTAGCTGACATCAATGAAGCATAACTGCCTAAGAGCTTTATTTCATCCCAGTTTTTGATAGCAGACTGATAACTAATCATATTGAAAGACAATGTGCAATGATACAGGAAACAATAAATGCTCCCCACTGAAGCCTCATCTACTCTTTATACACTTACTGTTCAGGAAGTTATCTTTGCCATCCATTCCTCCAAATTATTCCTTCTAGATTCATGTTTAGGAAAGGTTTGGGACTGCATAATGCCAAAAAGAAGATAAATTGAGTGGAAATAGCATTTTCTAGGTACTTGGGGGAAAATATCTAAAGGGAATGAAGAATGTGACAAATATAAGACAAACCCTCAGCCTTCTAGCTTAAATTTCCATGAATTGCCTTGGGGTCTCTTGGGTGTTATTTTGTTCAGAGGCTTCAATCTTCTGTATTCTCTATCATCCAGTGTATGGGAATGGCATTGTTTTAAATGCAAATTGTTAAGTGTTTTAGCTCACATGGATAGATAACCAGTGACCAGCTCAAGTGTTTCTCTACAGAGCTGTTGAACATCAAAGACAGGATATTCTGTTTTTTAAAATAGATCTTTTATCTCGAAGTACAGTGATAGACATGTTCAGTGTTAGATACTTTCAGTAACTATTCATACTATGAAGAAGAACACAGCATTAAAGTAAATGTTATATACAGGAGAGAGAGAAGTATAAACTTATTCTATCATGGTCTGATTGGTCCCTGCTAAGTAGTAAAGTTACCAGGACAAAGATACAGGAGCAATGGTGCTGAACAGATGAAGAATTTTGCTATTTTAAGTGTGGTACTGCTCATGATTTTTATTATTAAGTGAAACAACAACTTTAGATGGGTCAGGAAGATATATTAAATTAACCATATTTTTGTTAAAGATCAGGTTTTCAAATTCTCCTCATTTATGAAACACATTTGAAGAACTGTAATGAAATTTAAGATCTTGGGCTGATTTTTTCATTTGGAGTAAATGTAATGAAATACCAGAGTATGCACTGGGAGAATTTGAATAAACTGAGCAAGCCTGTTCTTCCCCCACACAATATTGTGGTAGCCTGGTTTTGCATGAAATCTGTGGAGTAATGCTGAGATAAATCTGAAGTATTGTAGTGAATCGCTACTTTAATGTATTGTCTAGATGCAGGATTTCACCTTGTTTGGTTTTCTGTTGGAACTGCTCTTAGCCTTATATTTTTCCTTATACTGAAATATGATTGCCCTCATGTGGAAGAGAAGTCAGGGGTGTACTTTCAACTTAGGAATATTCTAATTTATATTGAGTACATTGCTCAGATGTTCAAGAAAGTCCAGTTTCTGGTGTTAATTCACCACCTTCCAGAGCACTTGTGGCAGAGCAGCAGATCTGTCCCAGAGTCAGAACTGTGAAGAAATAACCTTGGGAAGGGATTTTTAGTTCTTAAACTTGTATGAGTTTACATCCACTGCATCTTAGTTTAGAAACATTTCTATTTCTTCTTTCCACAAATGACCAACATTTTGGTTTGAGAGCTTCTTTTATCATTCAGACTAAACTGATATTTTGAAGCTGAGGGGAGAGCAACTCTGAAAGGGGAATACTTGATTTGATCAGCATGCATTTTTGTGAATTCAGACATTTGTTTAAACATTGAAAACAGCAACTACTTTCTCCCTAACTTGTGGATAAATGCTATTTTTCTTCAGTGTTGTGCATTTATCCTGCGGCATGTAGTCTGCCACTACTATAAAGCCTCTCTGTTTTTGCTTTTTTATTGATCCTTTCCTCAGTGTGCTTCTGTTGTTCTGACTGAATCAACAGAGCGGTGTTCTGTTCTCATTCATGCTTTTTTTTTTTTTTTTCAACATTAGGTATTTGATCGCTCTCTTCTGATTTTTCTTCTTGTCACCGTGACTACTCCTTAAAATTTGCCTGGTCTGACTTCTTTCTTCCATCCTGTCTCCATTGTTAGGCTCATCTGTCTTTCCTAGTCTTCCATGCTTTGGGAGACTAATTCTTTAGTTACCACATCTTTAAAGATAAACCTGAAATAGTAGATCGCAGCCTTCAGCTCTTCATCTCACTTCTTCAGCCTTTCCTTTACTTCTTCCTTCTACCCTTTCACTTTTTTGCAGTCTGTCATAAAAAAAAATTCTTTTGCACCATCTTATTACTTTCACCACACATGATTGCACCATCCTTTCCAAGGCCTGCGTTTTTCTACTACTTCTAGTTCCCATTTTGTAGACTGTGCATGTCTAACTTCCTCCTCTTCAAATCAGTTCCACATTTTCAGCTTCCAGCTCAACACCTTGGTGCATGCTTGCCATCTTTTGTCCTGCCTGCAGCTGCCAGTCTGTCCATCATATGCTCCCCAGCAGCACTCAGTGCCACACAGCCTGCCCTGCTGGCACTGCGTGTTCGGCCAGGCCGAGCACCTTCTCTGTCACAGTGCGTTGCCTTACCACTATTCCTGAGGACATCTGTACCTGAGAAAAAACAATGAATGTTTGCTGGTCTAAATGTAAAGGGTTAAGTATCAAATGCTGTTATTTGAAATGCATTTGCAGCTTGTCTTGATGTTAAACCAGACCAAAACAGCAATGCAGTTATGGTTACTATTTTTTCTGCTATACACAGCACACTGGTAATTTTTAGACCAATGGTCTCATGTATTCTGTAGCATTCTTACTGCTCACCATTTCTGCTCTTCTCAGATTTATGTATAGACTTCCCTGTTCTAATTCAATTATTAATATAATAAGTTGTAATGAAACAGTAAAGCTCATGTATTTAAATTGCCTTGTTACCTAATAGCTGTATCTAGGAAACTGGTCTTCTCAGATATAATGGGTATTATGTCCTCCAGCTGTTGTTTTTTTCCTAAATCTCTTTTTAAAATGTGTACGAAACTCTATTTGTGATTTCCTGCTCTCCTGGCATTAGAAGTGTCATGAAGTATTTCTCGTACTAAAGAGACAGAATGAACTCTTGTTCCTCATAGTGACTGTAGTTTTCACTGACACCTTCACCACTAGTCACATATCCATATTTCACAGAGCATTAGTTATTCTTAATATTAAACATAAGCCTCAGAGATTGTGTTGTGACAGCATTAGGAGTTTCCGTGGAATATCCTGCTACACTGTCAGTGTACTGGGGCCTTAAGATCTGATCAGTATTACTCTTTGGATCCTGAAGAACTCGAAGAAGTTGTTATCCTAACCTGTGTATGATCTTATCTTATTTAACTTTCCATATCCACAGTCAGCGCTATGTCAGGCTTTCACCTGGTAAAAATGCACTTGCAGAGGAATAAGCCAAGGAATTGCCCTGACAGGATGAGCAACCACTTCCTTTTGAGCAGACATTCTTTGTACACTTCCAGCTGTGTGAGTGAAGATTTCAAAAAGAACCTTTCATTATTTTTTTTTTTTAAATTTATTACTCTCACAGGACAATATATGAGAAAGATTAGGATTGATTTGGAGACAGCAAATTTACTTAGAACTTTGCTTATGTGCTACTCATGGATTGGTAGTCTGCAGGCATCCTTGGGGACCAGGGCATGAACTGGACCTTCGTGCTTGTGTACTGGGTGCATGGACAGTACATCTTTCAGAATGATGTGCACTGGAAGAGAACTACCTAAGTATGTTGCTTGGGAAAAAATGTGCTTTAGAAAAACAAGCCAAACAAACAAAAATAAACTTTTTTCTATTAACTTTGTAAATACTGATTTACTCTAAAAGACAAAGTTAAACTGATTATGCCATTTTGAGTTACTGCTTTGTTCATTATTTTTGAATTAACTGTTTTTCAGTGTGTCACAAAACTTACTTAAATTGTCTTAAGACCTTTGCTGCTTTTTCTCCATTAAGATGGGGCATAATGCTTCCAATTGGTTTGCTGAATGCTTCACATGCTTGAGACCTGAGCCAACTTTTATCTAAAATGGTGGAACTTCACGTGAAAGATGAGATCTCCCCTTCTGTGGTGAAATCTGTGATCGGTGTTCTATAGCCAGATCCCATTCAATTTGCTTGGATGCAGGATTTCACCCTGAAACTCTGAGCCAAGGTTGCCATTGTGAGAATTTAAAATGCACCCCTAGTTTTCACAAATGATTCTTTCTGAAGTGGCAGTGCCTGAATTGCAACTGTTTCCATAAGAAAAAATTAATCATGCAGGATATAAAATCCTACTTGCCTTAAATCCACTCACTTGAGTGACTATTCTGAAGTTGAGACTTGACAGGAGGAAAGACTCATGTCCCCTCTCTTTACCTTGTAGTGAACAGATAGCTTGTAATTTGCAGCATTGTACTAGCAGCATATGATCACGTATAGAATAGGAAAGTGTCTGTTGGTTACAACAGTTTCCCTTATCTCTCCCTCAGGTAACTAGGAATTTGTGCTATTATCTATTGCAAAAAATACCAATAATGATTATAACATTGTTCTGAAACTTACTGTTGGTGAATGAATGTGAACCAGTGATGTCACTACATCAAGTGGTATTATAAATAAATAAAATCTGTCATTTTCTAGAATGTAGAAGAAAAACATGGATAGAAATCATTCAGCTCAGCTTATGTAGGTGTCTTTGTCTTTTGTTTGTGAGCCATGCTCAAGCAACCCAAACCTGACTGATCCCGAGTTGCTTGTACCAATTATTAATTCATATTTTGATGTAAAGATTACATTTGTCTGTCATTTTTCTTTCCCTTCCTGTACAAAAACAGCATAAGAGATACAGGGAGTCATCAAGAAACAGGCACATGCTTTCCTGTGCTCTCTGCGGGGCTCACAGGTCCAAACACAACCTGCCTGAATCATAAGAACTTTAATTGAGTAGATAAAGAGGTCCTCATAATTATAAACTGCAATAGGTATAACAAGGGGCTAAATAGCTGTGGTTTTAATTACCTGGTGCTTCAAATTAGTAATTGTGGTTTCACTCAGAAATCAGTGACTTTATACACTGTTAAAGCCTCATCACTGTGCAGTTCATTCCTCATTATATCTCTCAGTGTGAAGCTTTCAATATAATATCACGCTGAGCTAAAAAGGCAAAAGTTGTAGATATTTGGTTATCTTCCAAGTGCAGCGTAGCTCTATAGAGATTTAATTCATTCTCACCAGAGATAGGAGAATTAATCGTTGTCTGTTACGTATGTGATATGTCCATTTGAATGGACAATGTGTATGCATTTCTACATAGAGTGTGGGTATGGATGCATATGTGTGTGTGTGTGCGTGTCCAGAATCTATCAGGGAAACATTGCTTAAAGCAGATGACATCAGTGCATATACCAAATCTGTTACTCAAATTGTCATCTTGGATTTGGTACCTAATTAACTGACACAAAGTAGAGCCAAAAGTCTTCTAACAAATCAAGTATGAGTTGAAAGCATAGAAGTGTCCCTTAATGCTTGTCACATGAGGGGTTGTTAGAGCAAGTTGAAGCATGCATCTCTTCCTTTCCTCTTTCCTTCCCTCCTCCTCTTCAGGTTTTTAATTATATCTTTTCCCTCTGAGGAGCAGGAAGTATCTTGCAGAACCAGGAGACCAAAGTAATTTAGTGCTATTTAAGGAAGAGGTGGATATGATCTCTCAGCTCATGGTCGAGGTCTGGCAGGTGCACAAAGTAAGCTGACATGCAGATAAGTGCCTCTAGCTATTGCAACACCAAGCCAATAGATGCTTTTCTGTTTGTTTATTTGTGTGTAAAGTTACCTGCCATTAGAATAAAATATCCTAGAATCTCTTCTGGGACTCTGCTTCAGAAACACATTTTAAAAAACCCTTGACACCCACAGTGAAGCCATACAAAAAATTTGACAAGTACATGGGACAATATTAGATGGTCTAAGTCACACGAGGGTTGCTGGAGCACTGGGGTGGATATAGATAAGTTTTACACAGTTAAAGGGATTTAAGGCATTTTTGTGTCACCTTAGCTTCACGTCATCTTTCTTTGCACAGGTATGTTCTTTGAAGATGTATGTGCACACATTGTGTCAAAATTTATTTTATTCATAGAATCATGGAATCATAGACTGTCTTGGGTTGAAAAGGACCATAATGGTCATCTAGTTTCAACCCCCCTGCCATGAGCAGGGTCACCAACCATTAGACCAGACTGCCCAGAGCCACATCCAGTCTGGCCTTGAATGCCTCCAGGGATGGGGCATCCACAGCCTCCTTGGGCAGCCTGTTCCGGTGTGTCACCTGAGTGAAAACCTTCCTCCTCATATCTAACCTAAACCTCCCCTGTCTCAGTTTAAAACCATTCCCCAATGTCCTATCCCTATCCACTCTTGTAAACAGTCATTCCCCCTACTGTTTATAGGCTCCCTTCAAGTATTGGAAGGGCACAATGAGGTCTCCCTGGAATCTCTTTTCCAAGCTAAACACACCCAGTTTCCTCAACCTTTCTTCAAAGGAGAGGTGCTCCAGCCCTGTGATCATCTTAGTGGTCTTCCTCTGGACTCATTCCAACAGCTCTGTGTCTTTCTTGTACTGGGAGTACCAGGCCTGGACTCAGTGCTCTAGATGGGGCCTCACAAGAGCTGAGTAGAGGGGGACAATCACCTCCCTCTCCTTGCTAGCCACTGCTCTTTTAATGCAGCCTAGGATAAAGTAGGCTTTCCAGGCTGCAAGCACACACTTCTGGCTCATGACCAGCTTCTCATCTACCAGGACCCCTAAGTCCTTCTCCACAGCGTTGCTCTCAATAGTGCTCTTGTGCATTACATTCTATTAATTTGAAAAGGACATACTCTCTTTTTCATTTTGAAAGTGTACTGTCCAGTTCCTGTTATCCAGTTCCACACAGTATTATGACTCCAAATTTACATTTAGGAAAATGATGCAGCGGCTTTTTTTTTCTTTCTGAGTTATCTGCAGGAGTTGCATAGTTTCTGATGTTTTTCTGTCCTTACTGATGGTAATGAACATGTAACTACGTTATGGGGAAAATAATGTACTGTCTATTTTGTCTTTCTCTTCTTCAGTCACTATGAGCAAGACCGGAATGCACTTAAGCGAAAGGAATGGGAGAGAAGAAACCAAGAAGTCCAGCAAGATGAAGACCTCTTTGCTTCAGGTTTTAATCTCTTTGGGGAACCCTACAAGGTAAATTGCACCGTTATGTTTTACAGTTTTAGAATGCCTTTTACCTGAATGCATTTTGCAAATATAAATAAAACTTCACACCAAACTAAGAGAATAAGTTTGACATCTGTGTTGGTACTTACACTCTTGAGTACACTGATGTTCCAAATCAGCATTTGGTGGAAGAGCAAACTGACTGCTCCACCCAGCATTGTATGCTAACATTAGCAGAATCGGAATTTTTCTTCAAGTCCAATTATAGACGTTTTCCTTTAAACATGCACCAAAGCCCAACAATAGATGTATGTGTAGCTGGTATCTACCGGTGGAGTCATACCTGCAGAAATAACACTTAGTCCTTCTAGTTTTAAGAAGAAAATACACCTGAATTGTTAAAACTAATGGATTTCTCTATAAATAGTGAGTCCATAGGCATTCTTTTGCAATCACAACTATCTGAAAAAGTCTTGTGGGAGAGTGTCTGAATCCTTGGGGACCATAACAAGGATGTGAAGGGGACTTTTGACGTGTCTTATTCTCTCGAAGGAGCTATGCTGCCTGAGATTTTCATCACCAAGGGATGTCTCCCTTTATGATTTCTGCTGCTTTTATTTTCAGTAAGACATTCCCTGAAGATTTCATCAGAATGTAAATTTCCATATCTCTTTCTCCTCCTAGTCAGTGGCATCCATTGAAAGGCCACCACTTCATCTTTCCATTTCACATTGTTAACAGCTGTAGGGAGGAGGAGGGCACTTTGAAAATCACCAGAAAAGGAGGAGGAAAGACTGGCATTAATATCAAATGGTGTCTAATAATTATTGCCTGGTAGACTTATTCCTCCAGATAAAGATTAAGCTGTGGGAGAGTTTGTGTTTTGTTGTTTTTATAAAAATTTAGTCAGTGCATTATTTCTTCATTGGACCACATTTTAGCACCTTTATTTAGAAGAAATAGTGTCTTATTCTCAAACAATTTTGTTGATACTTCCTGCAAATCCAGTGCAATCAAATCCCACATTGGATTTTTTTCCTCATCAAATCCAATGACCAAGTGAGTGCTCATTGGAATTTCAATGGATAGAGAAATATGCAAATCAGTGCTTAGTTTTGGGTAGAGAATTGGAAACTCTCACCTCATGTTTATCTATTTTAGGATAGGAGTTATAATATCTAATTTTACATATTTTTATGTAGCAGTGCATGTGTTTGCACTGAGCATATACAGAACATACAATTAAAAAAACCTGAAAAACCACGAAGGAAAAAAATGATCTGATAATTCTCTGGAGAGAATTTTCTTTATATAGATATATTAAAAAAAAAAAAGAGAAAAAAAAAAAAAAGACAAACCCACAGCACACAGAAACTTCATTGCTTTTCACATGTTTACAGTGGAGATATTAGGATCTATGGAACTGAACAAAGCATGCTGTATGGTAAAAGAGTATCGTAATGATAAGTTGAGAAATGTATAAAGTAAGAGGAAATTGCATATATAAATAATTATATGAAATTTGCAAAATAAAGAGAACTAAGGGAGCACTAGGTCTTGCCTCCATTTTACAGTATGGAAGAAGGACAAAGTAATAAGACTGATGTTTCCTTTCTAAGTCCTGCATTTCTAGCAACCTGCCACACTACAGTTTCCTAGGAACAAATCAAGAGCTGGATCTGACTCATAAGTGAATAAGTTATTTGTATTCTTAAGCAACTGCAAAGCTGAATTCAGGGTTTTATTTATGTTTATTCTAGAATAAAATTAAGTGGTTATGGGATGAAGATTCATGTACTTCATGTTTAGTTTAAAGCCCATTTCCATTTTGAAATGAACAGATGTTTCTGTGTGGATCAGATTCAAGGCCTTGTACACACAAGTTTCACCCATGGAATTGAAGGGGTTTGTAAGGGACCTCCAAGTGTCATCAAGTCCAACATCCTGACAAAACAGGTTTCCTAGAGCAGATAGCACAGAAAAGTGTCCAGGCAGGTCTGAATATCGCCAGAGATATTCAGAGTCCCCCATCTCTCTGGGAAGCCTGTTCCAGTGCTCTAAAGGATCCTACACTTGCTTTTTTTGAATCTCATCAGGTTCCTCTCCACCCAACTTTCAGCCTGTCCAGGTCCTGTTGAATGGTAGCACATCCTTCTGGTGTGTCAGCCTCTCCTCACAGCTTTGTAGTTTCATCACTAAACTTGCTCAGGGTGAACTCTGCCCCTTCATCCAGGATGTTGATGAAGATATTGATCAAGACAGACTCAGTACCAACTCCTGGGGAGCACTGCTAATTAAAGGCACCAACCAGACTCTGCATTGTTGATCACAACCTTATGAGCTCTTCCAGTCAGTCAGTTCTCAATGCACTTCACTGTTGGCTCATCTATCCCACACTTTCTAAGCTTCATTACAAGCATATTGTAGGAGATAGCGTCAAAAGCCTTGTGGAAGTCAAAGTACACAACATCTACTGCTCTCCCCTCGCGTACCCAGCTGATAATGATGTTATAGAAGTCTACCATCTTGGTCAAGCATGATCTCCCCTTGGTAAATCCAAGCTTGGAAATGACAATCTCATCTTATTACTCCTTGTGTATAACAAGACATGATCTGAAAATGTGTCTTTACAGTGTATCTGTGTCCATTTACCACCTTTTCACTCTAGCTGTTGGTGCACTGGTCTTTCAGTCCCTCAATCTGTCAAAGAAAACACAGGTGATCTTTATGGTTTTGAACAGCTCACGTGTCTGCATTGATGCTGTGTAATATACATATGTGTAAACATACATGAAAAAAACTATATTTTTTCTTTACAAATCCAGAAATGGTTTGCACAGGCTTATTAGGAGTTAAAAAAAATTACTTTGAAGCTCCACTGTCTCATGTGAAAGCAACACCTTCAACAATGCAATGACATCGAGCAATTATTTTGAGAAGGTTGGACAGTGAGGGCTGTGTGCCCACTGATGTGTTTTAGAGCATGTGGGTTGTGGGTCTTGCATTTAAAAGCTGATCCAACTCACTAATGCTTAATTTGAGAGATAAGCTGAATTTTTACTAGTGAGTCACTAGTATCTACTAATGTTTTGAACCAGATAAGTGTCTCAGAGATGAAAATTTTAGAGAAAACGGTACGAGTGGATAGTGTTTTGTTTTTGTTGCTTTTTGCTTTTTATTTTCTCAAAGGAATAGCTTCAGAAGAGTCCAACTTGAGAAACAGAACCTAATGGCCAGCATTTCCATTGGGTAGTGTTAGGTGAATGTTAAATCATTTATTGTCTTTTTTGGGGGGTAAAACTCTCCACACTATTCAGGGTTAGCAGGTCTCAAAACATCTCAACTTCTGACCTACAGAGATTGGATTAACTGAGACATGAGAAAGCAAAAGAATTACGAAACCTCAAGTTTCATAGAAATTATCACAAGACCCTTGCTAATTGGGCCTATAAGCTTGAGCCCATTAGTTCTTTTCTTTGTAAAACTGTAATGCAATAGCTAGCTAGCAAATTAGTCTTCCAATGGGATTCTATTACAGATTGTTTTTGAAAGCAGGAGAAGCAAATGTATGAAGGTGTACATTTTCTAAATTAGTAAAAGTATAGAATGAGGAGGAAGGCTGCTAGCTACAAGTCACAAGCCATGTAGTCTATGCCTTGGAATACTCAGAAAATGCATTTCCTTGATAGCAGCAAAATTGTGATTCAACATGCTGTTCAGAAAATAAGCTGTTCAGAGTTCTCCTTTGAGAAATCAGCCAATTACACAGAATACGAGGGCAGAAATTGGCCCCAGTGTGGAAGTAACAAAAAACCACCAGAAATTATGACTAGATTTTATGTTTATCTTGCTGGTGTCCAGCCTTGTCAAGAATTCTCTATTTCTCATGAGAGCCCTGATTTTGCTGGTGAAAAAAAACACCAAACCAGAACATTAATGTTACTCTGTATTCCTTAAATGCAGGTAGTATATTGTACTACATGACAGTGAGCTCAGTCAGGTTATGTAATGCATGTGAATGGTGTTAGTTATGTGTGTTCTAGTTTTATTTCACTGTAAGCCAGATTGCTGCTTACATTCACTATGTCCTCTTACTTTGCAGTCTGGTCCAAGAAATACTGAAAGAAGTAACAGTCTTTCTGCTGACTGCTTTAGTTATTGGATATGAGCTTTAGTGCCCATAAAATATGCTAAGATTGTTTAAATTCATTCACACTTTTCAAGAAATAAATATTTATGTTAATGCTCTCAGAAAATGAGTACAAATAATAATGCATTTTGTATTGGGTCTTTTATCCCCAGTATTTGGACATTTTACATAGACTATTCATATTAAGCAAAATTATATTTATAACCAAAACTTTTAAAGGAAAATAACTTGAAATAATCAGTTACCTCCAACTCAGAAATGGTTGCAAAACTCTATTTTCAAATAAAACTATTGATTCCCTCTGTGAGGACTGAGACAAGAGCCATTTAATATGCTGTAATATTGAAGTTACAGTAATGGAATGTTTTCAGTACTCTTTCTTTCCCCCCCCTTTTCCACTCCTTCCCTTTTCTCTTTTACTTTCTGTATAATAAACTAAATGCACCCTGGAAGTCTAGCTTAACCAGAGGTGGAAACTAGGGGGCAAGATTTTCTCCTTACTTGACTGTTTCCTATGTGCTTTCCTATAAGGAGTTAAAGAGTTTGATGGGGAAGGAGGAAACAGAGCAAGTATATAAGTGTTTAGGCGTCGCATCATAATTCCTGCTGGGCCCTTAAGCACAATGGAATTGTTTTAAATTCGGGGGTTGAACAGAGGGAGCTTGGTTTTGGCTGCTGCCCAAATGGCTCATTGTGCAACTCAGTTGAAGGAGACTGCTCATATACAAAGAGCTTATTCTTGGCATAGCAAAAATATAATTTTTGCCACTACAATGACCAACCTATGGACTTAGTGAATAAAAGTGACTTGTGGTTCTTCACAATTGGGGTTATTAACTGTGTCAGTGAGGAACACTGGCAAAATATGTATAGATGAGAACAACATTGAACAGTTAATTTTTAAATCACTGCCTCAGTGCAGTAGTAATACATGCTACAATCCCTGAGAATGAGCAAAAGAAAATTTGTATTTATTGTCTTCCTTTCCAACATTTTTATGGCATGTGCAGTAATATAAGCAGACATTTCAGGAGGAATCCGTGCGTGGAAATTTTTCATCACTCAGATTTCAGCTTAATACTTGAGGAAGATTGGATCAGCAGCATGGTAGGATCCCTGCTTGAGGAATTAAGTGGGACTCTCTAACCAACCACAAACTCTTTATGACCTAACATTAAGGCCGCTTTGAACTGAGATGTTATTTGCTGTATTGAATAGAAAACCAAATGTAAATAAAAGCATAGTTAGCTATACCTTGAAGTTTCGCTTTAAACTATTTACATATACTGCACTGACATAATTTAATTCCAAACTGTAGAAGTTAACCATCTGCTTGAGCTGTGCCTTTGCTCTGCTTTTGTCCTTTGAGTCTTTTTGAGTAATAAGCACAGGGAATAGGATGTTTTAGTTCTCTACCAGTTATTTCAACAGAGCGTAAAGGTCAGTGAGAAGACTGGTACATTGGCTCTCTGTGGACAGAGGAAATTAGCTACATATTAATTATACTATCCAGCATATTTGTCCTGCTTTTTACATGTATAAATGAAATATAAAATAAAATAAAAACAACAAAGAGCATTTTAGGCTTTAGAAAGGGAAGTATAATAGTGATGTGACACAGATGAGTCAGTATTTATTTAACAATTACTGGAATTAAAAGAGAAAACCAAGCACAATTCACAAATACAACCAGCTTATAGTCAATGGGAAGAATCTTTACACTTAAAAATGTGAGTCATCTCTGTTTATATTCTTCTGTAAAAAAAAAATTGTTATGAATGATGTTTTATTTGAAGCTCTTATAATGTTTCAGTTATTAGAAGCTTTTTCTTTTCTTGGACTCAGATATTAGATATCTTGGGTCAAACCGAACCTTCTATAGAAAAGTAATTGGCATTACATAAGAAGAATTTGCCCGTGTGCCTGTTAAAGACTACTTGACTTCTATTTATGGCAGAACTATGGGTCAAGGGGGTGATACTGCAATATCATGTTAAAATAAAAGTGTGTGATTGCAGTTCAAATGCTGAGTAGTCAGTAATTGCACATTTGCATATTTTGCAAGATATGAAATGTACAAGACCAACTTGTGTGACATAAAACCACCCTGTTTTCCTCATAACATCTATAAACTCATGTAATTTAAACATTTCACTGAGAACAAATTTAAGAAAATGGGAAGTGGTATACAAGTGTTACTCATGCAAGCCTGTTTCAAGACATTCTTTGAACACAGTTATTGATAGATTCTTCTTACATAACATAGGTAAAATGTAATTGAAATTAGATTAAATGACAGCATGACACCGTTTAAGAGCTAACATTTGCCATCTAAGACAACTATTCCAAGCAGTAATTTCCTTGTTAAAAATGTATTCTCTTTTACCTTATTTATTTATGTTTATATTCTAGACAAATAAAGGTGATGCTCTTGCAAACCGTGTCCAGAACACATTGGGAAACTATGATGAGATGAAGGATCTGCTAACTAACCATTCCAATCAGAGCCATCTTGTAGGAATCCCAAAGAATTCTGTCCCACAGACACCCATCGAGAAAAATGAACAGAACTTTTTCTCAGAACAAAGAAACAGGGTGATCCCATCTCATCAGATCAGTGGCCACTCATCGACATCAATGCCTCCACCTTCGTCACTGTCATCTAATTCTGCTTTGCTGCACAGTCACCAGAGCAGCAGGAAGTCGAGAACAGACTGGTCACGCAGTGGTCACAACTGTAGTGGGACCCAGCAAAGCCAATCCAGTAGTCAGCAAAGTCGGACAAAGCATAGCTCTTCTCATGACCTGCCACAAGGCAGATATGAAGACCTCTATAATTGTCAGAGTGAGCAGCATAAAGGTGGAGGAACTGAGGAAGCAAATTCTATGGCAGCATCTTCACATTCAAGGCGGCATACTCATTCCAAGTCAGCAGCTGGAGAACATACTTACAAAGAAAACAGTCATTCAAAGTCACCCACGGAGCTTGAGTTTGTAGGTCATGGTCCTGGATCTCCACTTCCTTCCACATCTTTGTTGTCTTCAAACAATGGTCTTTCAAGCCAGAATTTCCCACCAGGACTTCACTGTAAAAGCAGCATGGTCCAGCAAAAGCCTACAGCATATGTTAGGCCGATGGATGGTCAGGACCAGGTACCGAATGACTCACCTGAACTGAAACCTCCCATAGAAATTGAGAGTGGATATGGAAATCAGTCCTTTGGAACACTGTTGGAAGGAAAAGTGAACACACCTAGTTCAAAAAATAAAGTACCAAAGCTTAATATTCCTCCTGTTGGTGAAGTAAGTCATTTAAAATATCTTTCCTCTAGTACTGTTTGAGTGTTTTATGCACTGAATATTTGTCTTTGGAAATATGCAGTTCAATTTCCTGGAATTATGTTCTGAAACATTCCTTCTTCTTCTTTTTTTTTTTTTTTTAAATATGCATGACTAGTCCCAGTTAGCTGAAGTTTTAAAATCACAGATTTGAATGATAACATTACTTGTTTCCAATTAATATTAAAAAATTAGATCTCTATTGAGTCTAATACTTTTATACCAACCAGAATTCTGAATAGAGAACTCTGATGTCTTAGTTCATGCACACTTTTCACTAGTTTGCTTTATTCAGGTAGGAGCTAGTTTGGTATAAGTACCTCCTTTTTAAGATCTTTAATGAAAAATGGCAGCATCCAAATTTCAGTATTACTAAACAGTTCCACCAGTAAGGAGTTTATTTGCAGAGTTTGCTAGATTCCCATTGCTTTTAATTGAATTAATGTGGCTGAAGTTCTCAGTAATGCTTATGAAAATGTGTCACGTTGAAGCTTTTATGCATGTTGAAGAGCTCTTTAATCGGTTCATATTCATGTCCACTCCAAGCACAGATGTAAAATAAGGATACAAATTGAACTATTTAGAGTCTGTATATTTTTTCTCTTATGCTGAGTTTCTCTAAAGCAGTAACTGTTGCAAGGTAGGTTTATGGTGCATGTAGGAACAGAATTGCAATGCGGTTCTTTCATAGTTTTTTGTTTTCTGCATATACTTCCCTGCTTGGTAATATTTTTATAGTAGGAATGAGGAGTGACGCATTCTTAAGACACTTCATTGCAAAAGGTCAGCTTTTCTATTGAAATAGCAGTTTCAAGCCAACAATTTGTTTGACTATTTAAAAACTCGATGTTGTTTATTAACATTCCAGGCAGCAACAAAGACTGATGTGTTTCGCAGTAGAGCTTGGAATAATTTTCTGGGAACTGCATGTGAGAACAGTAAAAGGCCTATTTATATCAAATGGAAGCTGAGGGTTGCTTGCAGATGGTGTTTTATTAGAAAATATATTTGTTAATAAATGTAGCTTTGTACAGGATTACTTTACAGATGTTTCTGTTTATTTTTACCTTAGGTTAAAAATCTGCTGATGTAGATGGCTTCATAGTCTGTTGCGATTTGTCACTAGCATTGTTCGGCAAGTAAATAATTGCATGCAAAGGAAATAATGATGTTGTAAAAGCAAATACATTTATTCACTTTTGCCATTTATTAGCGCTATGAGTCAACAGACGTACTTATGTACTAAGTGCAGCATTAGTATGGAGTATTTTTGGGAATAGAATGCAACTTTTGCAACTTGTATCAGCTATTAAAAGTACATTTTTTTTCTTTAGTATTCTACTGAAGTCCTGGCACTGTTGAAATCAGCTGAGTTGCTATCAGTGCTTTTTGGGCTAGGATTTCATCAGCTGTCTTATTGTGAAGCTATAGGAATCTCTGGTGTTAATTGTTGTTTTTGTAAAGCTTTTTCTCACTGAGATGAAAAATGAAGTTGTGAGTTTATTGCTACAGATGCTTTAATGTGTATATCCTGTGTAGTGAAAAGTACGGGTGTATAATTAATTTCATTTATTATCAAATAATCAGTAAAATATGGGCACTTTAGAAATGAATGCAGATAATAATCTTAAAATAGTCTCTGTTTTCAAAAAGTGAGCTATGATTTGCAAAGCGAATGAAAACCTGAAGCTGTTTTCAGGGGAAGTGTAACCCTCCTTTCAGATACAGAACACATGATGATAGGCAGACTGATGAACAGGCAAATGTCCTCCTGAGTCTGGAGTGTTGGCTTTTTTTTTTTTTTTTGGTCTATGTCAGGACTGTGAACTTTGGCCCTCTGTGCTTTTCCACAGATGTGTATCCTGAAGTTGACTACCCTGTGTTCAGCAGTAGAACTCCTTTCAGTCCAACATTATAGATAACTGGTTTAGTTTAAGCTTAATCAGAATTGACACTGCACACCTGTGAAACCCATAACCTTTTCAGAATGAATACAGTGAGTGACCCTGTTGTAATATTTATGCAATTGATATGGAGGCTTATGATATTTCGGTGGTGCTTATCAATTTATGAACCTTCCCCAGCCATGTCCAGCTGTAGTGATCTGCTTGAAACAATTCTGCTTCTGCTCCATGGGTTTCCATCCTAACAACGTTCCAGATGGTGGTGGTAATCTTCATAGGAGAGTTGCTTTTGGGGGGATATTTCTCCATCATTTTGTATCTCTCCTGTATCTGCATGCATTCTTTGGGATGCCAAGTGTGCACAGAGGCTGCAAACCAAACTTTTTTCGGTGATTTTCTCAAAATTTTGTGTGCTCAAAAAAGAAGTTCTGTGGAGAAATAAAACTCCTAGGTGATGGACCTACAGTAAGGGCACCTATTAATATCTGTAATGAATAGGAATGAAAAAGACTGGTTTTGATATCTTAAGGAGGGGGTTAAGTAACCAAATATTTGAAGAAGCACATTTAAAAAATGAATTCAGAGTGATGTGGAAATACGGTCTCATTTATCACAGCTTAATGGAATAGGATGTTGAGTGCCCTGGAAGCCTTCTGCCATATGTAAGGAAGTGATCAATTTTGTAACGTAATTTGTGTCACTCAAGGTGTTGCTCTAAGAATCTTTTCTCATTCACTGGGCCCAATTCTGCCCTCAGATACCCATCCATCTTTCAGCTCCTCTGGAATGGACGCAGTTGTTAATGCCTCACTGCTGGCATGTCTCCATGATACAGTGGATTGTGGTTTAGTGATTTCTGAGCTTGTAAAGATTCCTGCCAAGTTCTCACAGATTTACCAGACTTATGTACTTATGCACCCAGCCATACACATTATTTCATGTTCCTTTCTTATTATTCTATACATTGTACGCATACAAATGTTACTTCTGAGCTTGCATTGAATCTTTGGTAAATGGTAGCAAACCTGGGTTATCCGCAAAAAGTTTTTGTGTTATGTAGAATTCTACCCACTGTGCGGTGGATGATTGTAACTTACTAGTCAAGGAAAATTGCATAGCTAAATCCTACATGCATTTCTTCGAAAAGGAAGAGGTTAGGGATCACACTAATTTTTGATAATCTCTCTGCTATGCTAGAATCCAGAATCTTGATACGTATACCAATGTTTCGACTATTTCAACCTCTAGGAATCCAGTGCTTACAAACTATTTCAAATCAACTAACTCAGTAGGAGACAGCTGAAAGGAAAGCCTGTACTTTTCAGCTTGGGCTCGAAACACCAATTACTTGGAGTATGGAGTAAAGAGTTTTAAGGCCTGTGGGAACAGCAGAAGATGTGTTCCTGAAAAATCTTGTGCATGGTTCTCCAGAACAATGCATAGATTTCCAATAAATGTTTAGGGGCAGGAAATCAAGGGCAACTGAGAGAATGTTTGATTCTCTAGGAAGAGTTTTTAAATCTCACTGAGCAATTGGTTTCGCATTCCTACAAAGTAACAAATGCAGGTATACCAAGTGTTCCCAAAAATACAAAGCTAGGAACAAATGCAAAAGGCCTACATCTGTATCACCACCCACTTACATAGTAAAAAGTGAAGAATCTTTGTTTTTACTTTACTTCTAAGAAAATGTTTTGATTGGCTCAATATACTGCAAAGTGATAAGCTTCAGTTACGTGTTTCTAATCACTGTGTTACCGCTGTGTATTGATTAGCCTAGTACTTTCTGATCTGGCTGTGAAAAAGTCTTCTCTCTTTCTGCATTAAAGAGGAGAAAAAACTGACAGGTAGATAACCATATTGGTTGAGCCTAATTACTAAATGCAAGGGACTCATATATTCCTTATAAAACTCTTGAGCCAGTTTGATATCCATTTTTCTTTTTTTCTTTTTTTAATTAAATGGAAAGTGGATGTCTTTAATTAAGTATCCCCACACCCTTCTGACATACATGCTTCTCTGGTTGCCAGCTACAGTGCATTACCATGGTTGTGAGCAAATTGCTTCTTTCAAATACGAGCTTTATCCATTCACCAGTCTTTTAGCTCTGAGTAGTGGACTGAATCAAACATTAAGCTGAAATCCCTTTACTTGGTTCATATTTCAAAAGTCTGAGGCCAAAAACAAACCCAAAGAACAGTATTTCTTGCAGTATTACAGGTTAAAGACATGTTTTTCATTTGTAAATACTGTGAGAAGTAATGTTCTTGTGATACTTCTAAATGAAGACCATATGACACCACTCAACTGAAGACCTCTTATTGTGGCCTCTTGAAGGCTACTGTCTGATTGTTTGGACAATTGCTGGGAAATCTATTTCGCAGGAATAGTGGGAGGACAGCTTGCTGGGAACTTTGCACTTTATCTCAGAACCTGCAGAACGGGGCTCTTAAAATTAGGTATGGTTAAAAGAATTGACTGTGTACATTTGGTTCAGGGAAGGAAAGGTTATAATTTTTTTATTTTTTTTTAACGTTCTTGATATTCATAGAATCATAGAATCACCAAGGTTGGAAAGGACCCACAGGATCACCCAGTCCAACCATCCACCCATCACCAATACTTCTCACTAAACCATGTCCCTCAACACAATGTCCAAACATTCCTTGAACACCTCCAGGGTCGGTGACTCCACCACCTCCCTAGGCAGCCCATTCCAGTGCTTGACCACTCTTTCAGAGAAGTAGTATTTCCTAACATCCAGCCTGAATCTCCACTGGCAGAGCTTGAAGCCATTCCCTCTAGTCCTATCACTAGTCACATGTGAGAAGAGGCCAACACCCAGCTCACTACAATCTCCCTTCAGGTAGTTATGGAGTACAATAAGGTCTCACTGGAGCCTCCTCTTCTCCAGACTGAACAATCCCAGCTCCTTCAGTTGCTCCTCATAGGCCTGTGCTCCATATCCCTCAGCAGCTTTGTTGTCCTTCTTTGAACACGCTGCAGGGCCTCCATGACTTTCTTTCAGTGAGGGGCCCCAAAACTGGACACAGTACTCGAGGGGCGGCCTCACCAGTGCTGAGTGCAGGGGGACAATTACTTTCCTGTTCCTACTGACAACACTGTTTCTGATGCAAGCCAGGATGCCCTTGGCCTTCTTGGCCACCTGGGCACAGTGCTGGCTCATGTTCAGCTGAGCATGAATCAATACCCCCAGGTCCATTTCCTCTACACAGTCTTCCAGCCACTCTGCCCCAGGCCTGTAGCGTTGCCTGGGGTTGTTGTGGCCAAAGTGCAGGACCTGGCATATGGTCTTATTGAACCTCATCCCACTGACTTCAGCCCAGCTATCCAGCCTGTCCAGATCCCTCTGTAGGGCCATGCTACACTCAGACAGATCGACACCTCCAGCCAACTTGGTGTCATCTGCAAACTTACTGAGGGTGCACTCAATGCCCTCATCCAGGTCATGAATAAAGATATTGAAGAGGACAGGTCCTAGCACCAACCCCTGGGGAGCACCACTCGTGACTGGTCGCCAGCTGGATTTAACTCTATTCACCACCACTCTCTGGGCCCGGCCCTCTGGCCAGTTCCTTATCCAGCCAAGAGTGTACCTGTCCAAGCCACGGGCTGCCAGCTTCTGCAGCAGAATACTGTGGGAGACAGTGTCAAAGGCTTTGCTGAAGTCTAGGTAGACTACATCAACAGCCTTTCCTTCATCCACCAGACGGGTCACTAGATCATAGAAGGAGATCACGTTGGTCAAGCAGGACCTGCCCTTCGTGAATTCATGCTGGCTAGTCCTGATCCCCCGGTTATCCCGCATGTGCCACATGATTTCCCTCAAGACAATCTGCTTCATAACCTTCCCTGGCACCGAGGTCAAGCTAACAGACCTGTAGTTCCCCAGATCCTCCTTACAACCCTTCTTGTAGATGGGAGTCACATTGTCAAGCCTCCAGTCTTCCGGGACCTCTCCAGTCAACAAGGAGCACTGATAGATGATGGAAAGTGACTTGGCTATCACCTCTGCCAGTTCACCTCTGCTCAGCACTCTCAGGTGAATCTCATCCAGCCCCATGGACTTGTGGCAGTCCAGCTGGAGTGGTAGGTCTCTGACTGTTTCCTCCTGAATCGTGGGGAATTTTGTCTGCTCCTCAGCCAAGGCTACCAGGTCAGAGAGTGGAGTATCCTGAGGATAACTGGTCTGACCTTTAAAGACAGATGTAAAGAAGGCATTGAGAACCTCTGCCTTTTCCTTATTCTCAGTGGTCACATTCCCAACCCCATCCAGTAAGGAATGGAGGCTCTCCTTGGTCCTCCTCTTACTGTTGATATATTTGTAAAAGAGTTTCTTGTTCCTTTTTACCCCAGTGGCCAGGTTGACTTTGAGCTGGGCTTTTGCCTTTCTGATTTTCTCTCTGCACATCTTAACAACTTATTTGTACTCTTTCTGATTTGCCCATCCCTTCTTCCACAGGAGGTAGATTCTCTTTTTCTCCTGGAGCCTCAAGAATAGCTCCCTATTCATCCATGTTGGTCTTCTTCCCCGCCGGCTCATTTTGCGGCTCAACTGCCTGCATTCTGCACCAAAAATCTGTCACGGAGTTATCTAGATAAATCTGTGCCTGTGACAGGGGGCAGTAGGCTCGCGGGCCCCCTGGCTTCCCCCCTAAAAAAAAGGAGCAGCAGCAATGATCTAAGAAGGAGAACTTATTTTACTAACTGATGTCGGAATGCAAGATGACACAATATAATACAATCTAATTGGAAGTAAGGATAATAAATCAAATGAAATAAGAGAGAGAGCGAAAGAGCAAGAGAGAGAGAGAGAGAGAGAGAGCAAGAGAGTTTCCAAAACCGAAAGCCCTACTTGATGAAGGTGCACGGCTTGGAAGCACACCCACTCCTCTCCCTGGCAGCAAGCGAAAGTGAAAAAGATCGTGCGCAACCAGATGTCATATCTTCTGTGATGTATCTTCCTTCTCTGACCGTGAGGTCTTCTGGGATATGTAGTTCTTCTCCTCTTTTGTCCATGATGTTATGATGTAGAATACCAATAGCAAAATCACAAAACCATGAAAGGGGGACAGCCCACTCCTGCGCCTTTACGACTTCCTTCTTGAAGAGCGACCAGCTGTCTTGGACCCCTTTACTCTCTAAGACTGAATCCCAGGGGACTCCCCCTACTAGTCTTCTGAACAATTCAAAGTCCACCCTCTAGAAATCTGAGGTAGCAGTTTTGCTGCTCCCCCTCCTGGCTCCACCAAGAATCAAGAACTCTACCATGTCATGGTCACTCTGTCCAAGACAGGCCCCAACCTCCACATCTCCCACCAGACCTTCTCTGTTTGTGAACAGCAGGTCTAATGGGGCAGCTCCTCTTGTAGGCTCTCACCAGCTGCATCAGGAAGTTATCCTCCAGTTCCTCTGTGCCAATGCAGCTGCTTATAAATGGCTCATTATTGGTCCAATTAATTAGAAGAAAAACTAGTATTCAAATGGTTTGATATGAAATCTTACAAAATAAAATGACCTTAAAGACTTTGATGAGAGCAGCAGTAGAATTGGTTTTGCTTGAGCAAAGATGAAGAGGCATAATTTAGTGACTTGGGGTGTCTTGCAGGGTATATTCATAGCTCCGCTAATACATTTGGCGTGTCACTTTGTTGGTACTTCTCAAACTCACAGCCAGTTTAATTTATTGAGTTTCTTAATTTATCAGAAGTCAGAAATCTTTAAAAAAGTTGATAGAGCTTATTTTTCAGCCTCTTGTTTTCATCCATCTGCATTGCAAATACATGATACTCTGTGTAGCTGTCAACCAACTAAGTGTTCTTCTAGGACCAGTCCAGCAGGCGTAACAAAGTTGGAGCATATATTTGTTAATTCTTCTGTGCAACATGATGTGCTTTTGTAACTATATTGTCTCTGCAAACTGTAAAACAAAAAACATTCATGTAACAAAAGGAGTTTGAGTTTTTATGTTTTCACTCAGGCTGTGATCTGCCCTCAGTGGAACAGCACATGTTTTTGTGGCAAACAGGATTGGCAGATTTTTGTGTACCAACGTTTGGCTTTTTGTGCTAGAAGAAATGGCCATTATTGAACTTTATCATGAGCTAAGTTAAATATTATTTTATCTGACTCAAACCTTTGAAGTAGCACACAGCTAGTGGAAAGAGCCTTGTACATATTCATCACTCTTTCCAATCGTAACTTTTAGAGTTTTTGTTGGGTTTTTTTTTCCACAAATTCTTCCATTCCTTTCTTTGTGGAGAGCACAGGAGTTAATGTTTTAAGCAGTCTGAGAACACAGAAGTCACTTTTTGGTTGTTTATTTTAAAGTTCTGGCAAGAGAGTCTGCTGCTGTCATGAATCTTCACCAGGACTGAATATGTGATGTCTCTGGACAGTCTCAGTTCCTTGGACAAGGAACTTCTTTCTAACAGCTACGGTTTCTCCCAGGAGCAGTCACTGAACATGATGAAAACATTACGTCCAGTGCATACTTGTTCAATATATAAAAAGAGTCATAATGGAAATAAAGGAAAATCAGTGGGCACAAATACAGACTGAGACAAATCTCTAATCCTGATGAAAATGGTAGTCAAGTAGAAAATTGGACTTTGCTTCATCTGGTAAGCCTTGACTGGTAAGAAACAACTGGAATGCACTTGTGCAAATGTCAGGAATCTAGGCAGCCAAATGGTGCAAAAAGCATGATTGGATTTTATAGAGGTAATAGGAAACCAAACAGAAGCCACTGTTTCAGATGACGTGGTATAGCATCTGAGACTGATGTATAGCTACTGAAAGAAAATGGAGGAGGAATAGCACCATATACTGTTGAGCTGAGTAATGATTTACAAAGAATATTGCAAAAAGTATACAGAAGAATAGAGAAAGATGAGGAAAAACATGTTACTATACAACAGAGATGTGGTAGGCTTGAAAGAACTATGAGCATGATCTTAAGGTACAGTGAGCTTTTGCTTCAGCTTCAGTAGGAAGCAGAGATGGATGGTGGAAGTGAGGATGTGAAAACTGGACTCACCATGGGGGGAAGAGGAACTACAGTTCTGAGGTGTGGTTGGCTTTCTGGTGGGAATCCTAAGAGCAAAAGTGCTTAACTGCTCTTAAGTTCATCAAAGTACATCTTGAAAAAAGCTGTATGCAGTATGCAAGCAATTAGCTCATGATCCAGAAGGCAGCAGCCTCCTACTCTATCTTCTTCTACTTTTACATGCATAAGATACCTGCATGCATATTTCTGGGTATTTTGTATGCTAAGTCCATTGACATGCAGAATTATACTAGACTTGAAACCATTAAAACAATACCATGTGAACCATGTTTATAGCATACCTTCAAAGCATGAAAATCAGAGGAGGGCCATATACGAACATTTCTGGCTTTATGGCCAGAGTCACCACACTGTTAGCTACTTGTCTCTGATTCAAGTATGGAAAAACTTGGAGCTGCAGGTGAAAACATCATATACAAATACTTTAATTAGGGGAAAAAAAAATAGAGTAAAAGAAAGTTGAACATATAACTTGGCATCTTTCCATGTACTGAAGATATGGGTTAAAGTTATTTAATTGACAAGTGATTGTTAGTGAATTAGCAATGTTGGGGGGAAAAAAAAAAGATTTTTTTTTATTTTGGCTTGTGCAGCAAAGAAATTCCTCCCACATAAATATGTTCATTTCACTTTCTGGGAAGTAAAGAAAGGAAACTGTAGCTGAAGTCTGTTATTTAATCTTCCTGAAATTAGCATTTGGTGCCCAGGGAGGTTGAAAGATTTAATGCCAATGCCTTCCTCAAAAGAAAAAAAAATGACACACCACATATGTTTTAGCACTGGTTAGACTGTTAAATGGAATTAATAAAAATCCATGTTAAAATATTTCCATGTGTTAATTAGCAATGGTTTAGAACACTGAAATGCACATTGGCCTGGGAATAAATTAGTGAAGAAATATCAGATTGGGTTTCTGGGCCTTTATATGCAACATAATATACTGTGTTTTAGGAAGGTAGATGTAAATACACTCCTATGAAATACTGTGGCAATATGCATTTAAAAATTGTGAAGTAAAACAATCTAAAACAGAATTTCCTAATGTCAGAGAGATGTCATTTCCCATTCTAAAAGAAACATAAAGTAATTCCCTCATTAAGAGAAAACAGTTTAAAAACACTGAGCTTCATCTCATGCCAAAGGATGTTTTAAAATTTCCCCTTTGAAAATGATGTAGCAAGTACCAGTAATAGATCTCCTGTTGCAAGTAGGCAAAATTCACTTTCGCCTTTATTGCTCCTGGGTCAATGCAATGTTTTTTTTTTCCCCATTCTCTCACACTTGTCTTGAGAGCAGCAGAAATGGTGTAAATTTGGTTAAGTATGCAAATGAGGCCAGACAAATAGGTATGTTCATCCTCATAAATTAGCACGTGTAAGGCAAGCATAGCTGTCTGTGGCAACATAGTCGATTTCCTATCTGTCACTGTCCATCTCCCAGTGGGCCCCTGGACAATCCGGTGATTGTGGCCCAGGGGCAGGAACGTTCCCTCTGTTCTTGTGGCAGCAAGAGGCAGAGGGAGCAGCCTCTCTGTTCTATTAAAACACAATAAGCAAGAACAGCCTCCAAGATCTTTCCTGAAGTTTCATCTCCCTCAGTCAGGGTGGCAGAAATGATTTTGTGCACATGCAGTGCAGGGCAGATACTGATTTTAAGTTTGTCTGTGGTTGCTGTTCGGGTGTCCATTTGTAAAACATCAGGGAATGCAAATAAAAGCTTTTGGGAGCAGAGGGAGGAAGAAGCAAGGAAACAAAGATTCGATAGTTTTCTAGTCTGGTGGATCTGTTTTTCTTTGGATTTGCAAAGATATCTGAGAGGAGTCAATCACCATAGCTGTAAACCTCAATCCCCATTGATATTGCCCATTAATGCTTCCAGTCTAAACATATTTCAGTTAATACATTCTGCTTTCCCTTGCATGCTTCCTTGGAATCCTTTCCCATGGTTATAGCCCCAGATGTGTAAACTCACTGGGTTGTATTTCACCGAGCTGCAAGCTGCGACACTTAAATCCACAAGCGAAGCTGGCAATTAGTTCTGCTATTTGTAAACATCCAGGCACCTGTTTACTTTTGACTGTATCTTAAACATAAATGTTGAAATAATTATTTCTTAAATAATTAAAATAATTTGTAAAGCACTGACATGTATTCTTTGTAAGTGTAGGCAACCATAAAGACCTTCAGGTTACTTTCAGGAATTAGAGTTTGGATTTTATTTATTAGAGCTAGTGCTGACTGAAGGCTGTATATCCTGGGCAGCAGCCTGCATCTGTGGGGTTTTATCCTTTTCCATACTGAAAAAAACATAACTTCCATGCAATCAGATACTATAAATATCTGAAAAACTATATGATTTCTACTACCATATGCTGTTGATGTTTGAATATGTTAAACATGTGCTTGCAGCCTAGAAGGCCAACTATGTTCTGGGCTGCATTAAAAGAGGAGCGGCCAGAGGGAGAGGGAGTTGATTGTCCTCCTCTACTCAGCTCTTGTAAGGCCCCATCTGGAGTTCTATCAGGCCCGGCCTGGACATAGAGGTCCCCAGCACAAGGACATGGAAGGCTCTTGGAACGGGTCCAGAGGAGGACCACTGAGATGATCAGAGGGCTGGAGCACCTTTCCTGTGAAGAAGGGTTGAGGGAACTGGGCTTGTTTAGCTTAGAGAAGAGAAGGTTCTGAGGAGACCTCATTATGGCCTTCCAGTACTTGAAGGGAGCATATGAACAGGAGGGAGAATGACTGTTTACAAGGGTGGATAGTGATAGGTCAAGGGGGAATGGTTTTAAACTAAGACAGGAGAGATTTAGGTTAGTTATTAGGAGGGTGGTGATGTACTGGAACAGATTGCCCAAGGAGGTTGTTGATGGCTCATCCCTGGATGCATTCAAGGCCACGCTGGATGTGGCTTTGGGCAGCCTGGTCTAGTGGTTGGTGACCCTACACATAACAGGGGGGTTGAAACTAGGTGATCATTATCATCCCTTTCAACCCAGGCCATTATACGATTCTATGATGATATGATTCATCTTATATTCAGGAGTAGCTTCCTTATACAGTTTCCTTGTGAAATAAAGTGTCACAGTTTATTTTGCATAACATCTTCTTACCAACACGTGTAGTTACATATTGAGATGAAATATGGCACAATTAGATAGGGAAATATTAGAAAGTAATTTTAATTCAAAGCAGTGATCCTAGCAAATACATCATTTACTGCACAATACCATGATCACAAAGGTCAGCGGTTAACGTGATGTCGTGGTATGGTCCACACACTGCATTGTCATGACCCACAAATCTGATCCCAGTATGAGAATCAGGGATGTAGGGCTTTGCCAGTGTTTCTGAAAGCAAACTGCTGAAGTTTCCTATGAAATTTTGTGGAGTGACAAAAAGCCAGTGAGGGGCACTGTTTGTGCCAATGGCTGACGTTTCTTCACTATTGTAAATTGTTTCCTTTTTACCGGAGGTAAGGTTAGAAAGTTAGTAACTGTGCAGACCGAAGGGAGGTAGGGCTGTATTCAAAAAATTTCTGCCTGTGAATATGAGGAAATATGTTTAAATCCTAGAAATTCTGTACTTGTAACTGCTATTGCTCCTTCCCTTCAGCGCAGTGATATATCAGCTCTTGCCAGTTCCTTGAAACATAAAGTACCTGATTTTCTGTACTCTAACTATAAAAAGTAAAGCAGGCTGAGGAGTAGACCTTTCTCTAAGGGACATAGAGGTGATGCTAAAATACAACCTGTCATGCCCTTCTATCTTGTCATTGCTGTGCAAAAGATTCCACATGAGAACTAGGGTTTTCTGATTGTGAATAGAAAAAGCAAAATGGGACCATAAATGATTGGTCTGAATAAGAGGGAGAGTAGGAAGGTGGGATGTAACAGGGATTTAGAGAATTATTGCTCTTCAGAGGAGAAGAAAAATTAAAATTTGCAAATGCAGTTTTTGTAAACACATTATGTAACTGCACCTGCATTTCATCAGGAAACTTGTTTGCTATAGTTTTTAATATATGTTGATGTACTGAATATATTTGACTTACTTTGATAATATTGTGGGTTTTTTTTCTGTTTTTATCAGTGTCTTACATCCCGTAAATCTCTAATCCCAAATGTCAGATCTCTCTTGAGAGATGGCCTGCTTACTCAGGCTTCTTATCCCATCTTTTCAAAACCAAAATTTTAGCTATAACAGAGACTTCAGATAAGCAACCAGATTTCAAATAACCAGGAATATCTTCTCACTACTGACTGCTCAGTTACAAGAGCTGGGAGCGAGCAACTCAAAAAAAGAGATACATTGCTAGCTTAGGATCAATCTTTGGAAACATGTCAACAACTGTCCAGTTGGTGTTCTTTGCTTCACTCACTGGAGCAGTCTCTTTTCTTTAGTTTGAAACTGAAAGGAGAGAAGCTCTTCAGGGATGTCTAGAAAGTGCTCGTAAGTTAGACTAACCACATTGCCCCTTCCCTCGTCTCCTCTCCCCTGCAGACCTCTGCAGATCAGCTACTTTGACATGCCTCTTACAGGTTAGGAAACAGCTTAATGCTCTGGCACAGAGACTGGCAACCCAGCACAAATTGCACGGACATTGACAGTATTATAGAAAGGGTGAACGAGCATGGAGAACCTCCGTAGCTTGCCTGCAAGAAGTGAAAACACCTGTATGAGCAGATGGCGAGAACAGAAAAGAACCTGCTTTCCCCTCACTACCGGCTGTATCTCCATGGGGACAGCTGAAATGAAGCTTTTGGAGAAGGGAACACACATGTAAGGGATGGAGGTAACTTAAGCACATTAAAAGGGAGCTGATTTTTACAGTCTTACCTGGGAGATTTTCCATAAAAAATCAGCATGTCCTTTCAGTAATGGGAGCCCAGAACAATTCTCTACAACTCTTGGCTTCATTTCTAGGGGGAGGCACATGTCAGGTCACTGCAGGACAGAAGGTAACAGAGACACAAACAGGAAGAGGGACTGAGGGATTTCCCCTTTCATTAGATACAGTAGATATGTTTGTTCAGGAATGAATAGCTAGAATAAGAAGACTCTGATGCTGAAGGAAAGGCTATTTGTGTCAAATACATAGGAAATACTGTTCCCAGAAAGAACAAGGATTGTTCCCAGAAAGAACAAGGATTGTTCTTTAACGAGGCCAGGTTTACTTGGGATCCTGACGCTGTATAATCTAACATGGAGCCCTGTGTGATGAGTAATGATGTGATTGCAGTGAGTGAGATTTTAAACTACTGGAATAGAGTACTGCACTTTATTGTAAACTGCCCTTGGAGTTTGGTGCTGTCAGAAATCCTCACTGTGTTGGATTTCCAGGTTTAAAGTCAATAGCCAAAGGCAGAAAGAAAAGATGCTATCTCTGTGGCATGCCCTTAATAAGAAGTTTACTTCAACCTAACTTCCTTATGATAGGAAACCTGTATACAATGGAGAGAGTATTTGCTTGGTACTCTCCAGTATTACCTGTGGTATTTTGTTGTAAATGGTAGAGAAGGGAGAGGAAAAGAGGTCCTGAGGAAGACCAAGCCTGCAGCACTGGAGTGTGGTCGGCGTGCTTTTGTAGGTGTTCCAAGCACACAGGCTGCATGTGGCAGCTGGTGCAGGAAGGGAAACTGGATTGCTTCTACCAGCACTCAGAGCCTGTGCTGAAGACAATTCAGTCAGTAAAATATGTGAGGCTGTGGCAGAGGACTCAGGGAAAGCCTAAACCATGCAGTCTGAGGGTGTGCTACCAACCTCTGGAGAGGTTGGAATGGCTAAAGCCTCTGTCAGGACTTCTCCAGAATGAGACCTTTTCATGGTGGTATTCTTAAAGATCTTATCTTTTTCTGTGGGTTTGAGTTCTTCGAAGTACTGGAAGTAAAGCAGGCTTCTGCACTGTGCTTGTGAGCTTGAGCTTTTGCAGGCTATACATATGATAATTTTTCTGTCAGCGATATACGTTTGTTTTCTCTGTGTGCATCTTTATAAATACATGTGTAAAATAATGTATGTGTAGAACATAGGCGGTAATATGGCCCCTTAGATCTATATACTCACTTGCAGTAACAGGCCAAAGAGACTTTTCTTGGAATAGCACTATCGTTTCACAGTAAATCACAAGTGACGAAAGTGGAAAGGAATTACTTACTTTTTTGCCTCCTTTCCTGTGACATAAAGCCATGTGAAGGGCTTCACCACATCTGGTTTCTGATTTTGGCCCTGAATACTGACAAGTATCACAAGCCCTAAGAACTGTCGTTTCTAGTTCTCCCTCCAGAAGTGAGACCCAAGGGAGTTGGTTTTCAGCTGAATGCTCTCTGTTCCACTCAGTGCCTGAATTTACTGGCATTGCTGTGTTGCCTCTTGCTGAATGGGCTCAATTACTTCTTAAATTTCTCTTTGTTCCCACAGCTACTCACACTTGATTCTTCTCAGATACAAGCAAAACCACCTATGCCCACAGTGCTGGTATCACAGGGTTCCAAGCTCTTCTCCTTCCCCCAGCCATGAGAAGCGCTATGAGGGAGAGGAAGGGTTTGGGAGCCAGAGAACATCCACCTGCACCAACATTAGAGGCAGGACAGAGCCTTGCTCTGCAGGTTTTTGAGAAAGAGTCCATGTCCCAAAGGCAGTGGAGGAAGGCCAGGCAGGCAGAGAAGGAAGAAAAAAGGTTAGGCTGCTGCCCACGGAGCTAAGCTGTGTTACTGAGACTGGAGGAGAAACAGGGATGTACTGCAGCCACCAGATAGAAGAAAAATAAGGGTGTGAGAAAAGGAAAAGTGCAAGGAAAGAGCAGGACAGGTATTCCCCCAGGCTTACGTTGCTGAAGTTTGGCTGCCCCAGAGGAGGCAGCTGCAGGAATGCCCACTTGGTCCCAGGGGAAACCAAGGGGGTGTTCTTCTGGCCAAATTCCCAGCTGCTTTAGCCTCTTTTTGTGACTAGTCTGCACCATTCACAGGAAGATGCAGTGACAGCAGTAATGAGTTCTTAGGCACAGAGATTTGCCCCTTGCCCCTTCCCAGTTGCCCCTTGTATGCCATTGGATGCACGCTGCAAATAGCTGTGGCTGTGGTAGCAGCACAGCCTGTACTCCTGTCACAGCAGTGCCTGAACGTTCCAGCAGCTGCTTGGTACCTGAGAAACAATCAGTCATCTTCTGTTAGGAAGCTTTGAGTTAGCAAGCTGCCCTTAAACCTTAAGATGATTATAGTACACATGTATACAATGTATTACAGAAGTGTATATATTTTTTATATGCATGTGAGAAAGGGTATTCAAATGTGTTCTCCCACCATTCTTTGCTTATTTTCACGGTGGTAGCGGCTGGACTTTGCATAGGGATTGTTGTAATCCCACATTCTTGTAGCAAAGCCTCACCTTGGATATTGGGTCCTGTGGTCAAAGAATATAGCAGATATTTTGGAACATAACTTTCCTTCATGCTTTCTGTCTGCTCTGAGGGGGAAGAAAATAAGCATTTGCTACAGCTCTGTGCCTGACCTGATAAACTCCACTGAGAGCTCCAGACTGGGTTTACACTTTGTTTTCCAACTTGAAGCACAAGCTGAGAAAACTCAGGTCTGCCCACAATAGACAGCACAAATACTCTTTGAAAGGGTTCCAAATGTTCTGAGGCCTAGATAGCTATGGCAAGGGTTTGTATGTACGCATAAAAACATACACCATAAAGGCTGTGTATTCAAGCCATTTGAAAATCAGGCAAAATGTGCACACAGCTCAATTGTGATTGCCTTTGGAAAAAAATAGTCGACACATTGCATAGGGCTTCTTTCAGCTTTTTTTTGTTGTTGTTCTGCTGTGGTTTTTTTTAAAACAAAAAGACAACGCTGGCATTTCTGTGTGTGGCTGTTATGCAAGTCTCCTTGGGGATTACCTTTGACACTGGACTCTCATAGTTGCAGCATCTTGCATAACACGTTTGCACAAGTGCTATGCTTCATCACTAGCAGGGTTAGAGGCAAGGCACTGAGCTGCCATCACTGCTGCTGATATTGTCTGCAGTGCTCTGAGGGGAAGTTCTGAACTATTCCAAAGGATGGAAAATGCAGCAAAAGAGACTGCTGGGAAAAAGAATAAACAGACGGTGCTCCACCACACATCACATAGTTTTGCATATTTAGCTTTAAGTGACAATGATGTAAGCAATTATGTCAAAATTAGGTATCCCCACACTTGAGGTGGTTTATTTTATTTTTGTTTGTTTGTTTGTTTTTACCAAAAAGGATAAGCTGGTGCATTTTCTCCATAAAGATCAATTTGGATTTTGATTAATTCAGTATAATCTTCATGTTCAGCTTCCATGGAAGCAGTTTTTGATCCTTTATAATTAAAATCAGTAGATGAAAAGTTTTCACTTTTTTTTTTATCCCCTCATATATCTGAACCTCCTACATACCGTGCCCACCTACAAAACCCAGACATGACCCTATTCTTCTGCAGACACTTGAAGGACCAAATTCCAAACCCACCCCTTACAGAAATCTTCTCATCTATTTCAGTGGTGTTTGGATCAAGGCCTACAAAAATAAATGCTGAGATAATTTTGAAATTAATGCATACGGACAATGAATACATTAATGACAGGCTGGACTCAGTGTTTGTGATGTCCTCTTATGCAGAGCTTCAAAACACTACAGTTTGCACTGAAACAAGCTCCTGGGAAAGTAAATGGGGAACTCTGCAAATACTATTGCTGTTTCAGTATTCATAAATAAATAAACCCAGATTCTGTAAATAACTCATTTTATTTGTCAAATGTTGTAGGAGCATATGCCACATTAACTGTCACTGGGGTCGTAAATAAACAATGTATCTGTCTACACCTTGCTTATGTTTGGGGGAAATGAACAAGTACACGGGAAGAACAGTAAGAAACACATTTTAAATGAAAATAAAATACTAGAGTTGCTATCACATTATTTAAAATACATCTGAACCTAAAAACAGTTCATAATTCAACAGAAAATACAAAGAGGCAATATTCAAACAAAATTGAGTTAATGATTCATACATTAGGATATATGTCTTAAATGCATTTTTATTACCAGTTGCTCAAGTACATCTCTGGGCAAATTTTGTCTGCTTTTTCCTTTGTTCTTTAAAAAAGCCAACAAAATACTCCCTCTGCCCACCCCAACACACATATGAGCACATACACAAAAGGAACAAATGAAGAAACACAAAAAAACCTAACTGCACAGAGTTTGAAGCAGTGACAGTCTGTTACTTTTGCTCTATTGATGACTGAATTTACCCTAACTAGATCAGAATCAGTGGTGTTTTCTTTACAAAACCATATACTCTTTACTTTTTGGTTTGAATTGCAGGTCCTGACTCTGATCTTACTGTGTATCAAGAAGCTAATCTTAAACTGACATCTGTGTAACACTGTCCCAGTGGACTCCTCTTTCTAATAGTTTGTTTGCATGATTTCTACTGAACACTTGGTGCTGTACCACTGTTTATGATCACCTCAGGCACTGGATATAGTAGGGGGCTTCGAATGAGATGCTGAGATATCAGGACTCTACCCTGGACCACTGGATTGTCTTGGTTGTTGAGAATTATTCTGTATACTTTTTTTTTTTTTTTTTTTTGCTTTAGGCAAGATTGTCACTTAATAGACCAACTTCTGATGTGTCTTACTTAGAATAATTTGTTTTGTGATGTATGTTTGAAAGCCAACAAATTGTAAGCAGATTTCCTTCAGCCCCATCTATACTTGTTGCAATTTTGGTAGAAAGAAATGTTTGTTTACCAGCCAGATATGAATAGAGCTTAACAGGCTTGATTTACGATAGAGTAAAATTAAGCTAAATGCTGTCTGAGCCAAAGTCCTAGTAGAATTTACATTGTTATGCAATATTATCATTATTAATCATAGTATTATTATGATTTAGTTCCTGTGCTAACCACTAATGCCATAAGAGAGACACTGTTTTAAAGCAAAACAGAGACCTTTAAAAATTCTGTTGATAGGCTAAAACACACCTTTTATATTAATGGCCTTTTATCTAAGGTAATGAGCCAGAATATTAAGATTTAAGACATTTGTGCTATTAATGTAATAGCTAATGATGATGAAATTCAGACTTCAGATATTTGCATGGTATTCTTGGTAACTGTGGAACTTTTACTTAAGCACCCAAATATCATGATAAAAGACAGAGGCACATTTGATCCTTGGGCCATTAAGTCTCAAGATAGCTGCATCTTTTTTTCTGCTTGACACACATGTAGCAAGAATCTAACATATGCATCCATTTTATTTTCCTTTGATATTGCTAAATATCTGATAAGTTGTTTACTGCTACCCACAACATTTCAAATGGCTTGCTAGAAAGTATGTTCTGTCTATAAGGAGCTCTTGGTGCTGGATTTAAATAGCACAGCTACAGAAAGGATTCCAGTGCGCAGACCCTTCTTGTTAACAGCCCTTGCATAGATGCTTAAGTTCAAATTAACTGTTCTAAAACCCAAATTAGTATCAAATCTGGTGTGAGCCTATTTACTCTGCACAACAATCACAGGCAATGAGAAGTGTTCTGCTAGATTACTGTTTAAATCAGATCACTATAGCTCCCTCAGTGGGAAAGTATTGCAGAATAACAGTGGCCAACAGCTAAATGTAATTAAATTATTAGGTTTACATATTGGTTGGCTTTTGCATTTCTTAAAAAGAAACATATTCTGCCAGTAGTATGAAGTCCAGCCAGTGTTAGAAATCATTATGAAAAGCTGGAGGAATAATAGACTGGTGGTCTAACACAAATTTAAATTAAGCAAGGTCTGATTGTTGAATGCTGAACTCCAGCAAAGGTTGGTGAATTCATTTCCATAAAGGGCTGACATTTTGTCCTTTTTGTATATTGTGTTGTTAGTGGTACAGTGTATACAGCAATATGATGATGAAAGGCCTGGAGTCCAGGGGTTTGAAAATAAAAGTGCTTTATGATTGAAATGTCTGTTATTTCACACAGCAGCTTTTCTGGTTGAAATGCATGGTAAATTTGAGATCCTCTGTTTAATATTAAGAAAGCAAAGAAAAAGAGAAATAATATGTCACTCTATCTTTATCTTTCATCTTTCTGTTTGACTTTCTCATAACTGAAAGAGGCTCCAGATTGGTGAATGTTATGTGGTGTAGTCTATCATTGCTTTAGTATTGCACTCTTTCCCCCCAAGTTCCTTCTTTTGTATCATAACAGCAAAATTCCTTATCACATCACCATTTGATGTGATTGCTTTGATGGGGTGTGATGACACATTCATATTATGTTAGGAGCATAACGTAACTGCTCAGTTTTTTTTTAAACCATTTGCATAAGTGCTTGAAATGTGTGCATTATAAAGTAGTATCATTACAGCTATAGTTAAATTGGCATTTCAGTAATAAACCCTTTGTAGAGGGCTAGATGTTAATGCAAATCTTTGATCGTTATAAATGTGAATCAGTCATCAACAATATTGAGTGGCTGCAGTAAATGGATGCTAGAAATCCTGCTTGCTGAACACTATCAATCTCCCCACATCATGCCACCAAACTCTTCTTACAAATGTTTCTATCAAGGTGGTGGAAGTCCAGTAGTTCCAATTGGTTGTTTGAAGTAGGAGTGCTACTCATGGCTCAGCTGGCACCATAGGAAAGGATTTTCAGACTCTGCATACACTGTATTTGAAGAAAGGAGGTTGAAATGGGTTGCTGTCTTCTAAATGTGGCCTCGGTAGGTATTTCATGCAGGCACTAGAGCACATTGCATTTGTCTCTGTGGCATCGTGGATCCTGCTCTCTGCCTTTACTCAACTGAAGCCTATTGTGATAAATACAAGTTTCTTCTGGTAAAACTGATACAGCCTTTGCGCTTGGTTTTCCAGAAATGCTTTTCATACTGTTAGAAGATATAGACTATAGAAGTGTCTATATTGCAAGTAGAGAACAGAACAAAAAGATTTTTTGTGCTTGAGCTTCTTGTCTCATTCTTTTCTTGGTCTTTCTTTACAAGGAAGTTTCTTCAGCTGTGCTTCACAGGGATGAAAGGCATCCCCACAGTGAACCAAGAATCTCCTGTTGAAAACAGGAGGCTAAATGCTGACCTCAGGGTTGGATTTGAAGCAGGTTAGCGGACACCTGGGGAATTCCTTCTGTTCTCTCTGACAGAAGAACCTCATATATAGTCCCGTATATGTTTCCCTCCACTTCTTCCAGAGTAAGATGATGGAAAGAACAGTTGCCTCCCTGCAAAACATGCCTTTTTCTTGGGTGACAAATTTAATGCCACTTAGTGTGTTGGGCTAAAATACTACTTAATGTGCTGTCCCAGCTAAAGAGAACCTTTACAAATGACCATGAATAAGCGAGACCCATTTCCTAGTGTATGTCCATTAATGAAAGAAATGGTAGAATTTGGTCTTCTTAGACAATCTGTGATATATAGGGATTTCAAGTATGCAGCTTTTGTTATGAAGAATACTGTTGTCCTAGAAGCACATACCCAATATGTGGATACTTGGTAAAAATACAAATAGCTTTTTTTTATTTCAGTTCAGTTTGTTTAAATTTAGAATAGTGTTGGATGAGTTTTTGAACATTTGTTCATTCGATAAACACAAAAGTCATATCTGCCTCCATGGTGTGTTTACTTTTTAAGTCAGATTTGACACATACTTGTGTTATTTCAGGAGTGTAATTGCTCAACTTGTTCCCAGTTTCAGGGAATTTTTAGACTCAGGTTCTTATGAATTGAACAAAATGCCTAAAAGATGCATTTGCTATGGCAATAAATAAATAAATAAATAAATAAGTAGGTTGGTGGATATAATGTCTCTAATTAAACAGTGTGAACCAGAGGGATGGTTCTTTATAGTATTTCTGTCTGGAGGCCACATGTTCCAATTGTTTGGGCCAGCTTTCATGCCTTAAAATTTAAGAGGCTGAAATTGCTAAGGTCCTTCTAATGTGGCGATATGCCTGACCTCTGAGGTTTTTGCCGTTTGTAAGTCAGTATTATGAAACCTGTCGTTTAAATGCAGTGATTTCTCATGCTGAAAAGGAACAGAACATTTCCAAAGTATAAAATGATGTAGTATATACCATATCGTAGTAGGTATATGTAAAATCCATAGCTGTTCTTGAAGAGTAACAGTGCACTCTGACAGTAAAGGCTCAACACAGAAAAATTAGGTCACAGCAGCTTGCTTGCTCTTTACACTGTCGTGGTTGATTGGTTATTCTCATCACCCTTTGTTTAAAATCATTTCAGAATTAATTGGTGTTCATTAACACAAGCCTTTGTAGCAGAATTGCAGAAACAGTCATTAATGTAGCTAATAAACATAAAAAAGAAAAAAGGATCCTATTACCAGGTCCCTACAGGCTGTTAACTAACATTTTGAATAAGAATACATAAACATAAATTAAACATTTTTACAAACTGTTAAGAATGTGGGAATTCAGCATGGAGGTCTGTAGTAATGCTTTGAACCAATTTGTTACATTATGTCAATTCTTTAAGGTTTCTGCTATAAAGATAGTGATCCTGATCAGATTAGATTTTTTGCTGCAGTCTTTCCTGTTGCTTAAGAGGATTCTCTACCTCTACCAGCTTCTACAGATGAGACTCTTCTACTACTGAACTATGTCATAGCTCAGTAGTAGAAGGAGCTCTGCTCCTTCTAGTAGTAGAACTACTTCTAGTAGTAGAAGGAGCTCTGCTCCTTCTCTCCCAATTCACCTCAAGTTCAGTGAGTATTTTTCTTGAGGTATATAGAGGTTCAGATTCCTTTGGTGGTGTATTGAGAACAAAAGGAACAGAGGTCTGGAGCCTGGGTCGTGGTAACCCCCACTATCAATACAAGCTGGGGGATGTAAGGATAGAGCACAGCCCTTCCGACAAGAACCTGGGGTACTGGTGGATGGCAGCTGGACATGAGCCAGCACTGTGCCCTTGCAGTCCTGAAAGCCAACTGGATCTTGGGTGCATCCAAAGCAGTGCGGCCACAGGGTGAGAGAGGGGATCTGCCCTTCTGCTCTGTGCTGTGAGACCTCACCTGGAGCACTGCATCCAGGTGGGGAGTGCTCAGCACAGGAGAGACACAGAGCTGTTGGAGCGTGTCCAGAGGAGGGCCACAAAAATGATCCAAGGTATGGAACAGCTGCCTATGAGGACAGGCTGAGAGCTGGGGCTGTGCAGCATGGAGAAGGGAAGACTCTGGGGAGAGCTGAGAGTGAGTGGCCTGTTGGTATATAAAGGGCAGATTACAGAAAAGAAGGGACAGACTTTTCAGCAGGGTCTGTTGTGATAGGACAAGGGGAAATGGTTTCAAAGTAACAGAGGGGAGATTTAGGTTGGATATAAGGAAAGGGTTTCTTACATTAAGGCTGGTGAGACACTGGCACAGGTTGCCCAGTGAGGTAGTGGATGCTCCATACCCAGAGACACTCAAGGTCAGGCTGCATGGGCTCGGTGCACCTGATCAAGCTGTGGTTGTCCCTTTTCATTGCAGGGGAGTTGGACTAGATGGTCTTTAAAGATCCCTTCTAAATCAAATGATTTTGTGATTCTTTGAACTTAGAAGCCAGAAGTTTTGGTTGAGAGTCCAGTGGTAGACTCTGACCAATGCAAACATCATCTGTTTCATTTGTGTGGGAGAAGACTGATCACTGACTTTGTATTGGTTTTGGTTTTCTTATTAGATTGAATTAGAGCAACTCAGTAGAATGTGCTCATAGATTTGCTGCATGTTGATTACAGCATTTCCATTGTTTGGGCTGTTGTTCTCATTTGGTGGAATACACAATTTAGAAGGCACTACTGTATCTCTTAAACAGTTTTTTTTCTTGTGGAACTCCCAAGGCTACAGGTGGTTGAAAGTAGAGTAGAGCTCACATAGGAAGCACCTCTGGCACACATAGTAGTAGTGGGGGGGTGGTGACTGTGCAGTGTGGGCCTCGCAGTGTGCTTCTGCCTGATAATATGCAGAGTTTGCGGGGATGCAGTGGATCCTCTTGCACAAGACTGAGGTTTGAGCTGGTTGAGAAATAGACTCATTTCTGTGCTCACAGGTAACTGTTATCCAAAATAGAAGGAAATGATGCCTGTACTGCCTACTTCTACATGGAAAGGAGCTGTGGATTTTCAGAGGATGATTAAAAGCAACCATGATGCTGGGCATGCAGCAGAAGGCCCCAGTGTGAGCTCTGGCTGCCTTTTCAGGACCTCCTTCCAGCTGCACAGAGCTCGTTGTGTTGCCCATCCGTCTGGATGCAGTGCAGTTGGGAGAGGCAGCCAAGCTGCAATGCTCCCTGCCCTCTGGCACCTGCTGAGGGCTGGCACCATCCCTTGCAGGCACCACACTGCCACCAATTGCCCATATGACACCCGGGCTCCCAATCAGCCAGCTTGATGAGGTGCCTGAGCAGCCAAGTGAGCATGGCTTGGAAACAGATGAATGGAAATACGTATTATTTATCCTGAAATGTTGTAGACATCAAAATGGAGTCCTAGCAAAGGGCAATTGGAAAATGTGTCAGTGTTTAATTTTCTAATATCTTTACTACAGTTTGCTGAATACAAAGGTTAATTTGCAGATGATCCACCTAATGTACTTAGTTGGTATATTTTGAAAGTGCTCTAATATATCTCTTAACAGTGTTGATGGATGCACTTTGAACTTTGCGTAAACATAGGGTTTCCATGTAAATGCAGCCTTGGCCTACACTGTGAGATGCAGAAACATTTTAAATATGAAATCAACTGGATAAATACATCACTTGATACACAGGATCTGCATACATTCTGACATACACAGAGAAACATGAAGGGGAGTACAATTTCAAGGAATTCCTTTTCCAAGCAGGATGCAATTGTAAATGAATTAAGAAATGTATTTACCCCTGCAATTAAAATATAACAGAAAGACAAAAAATTATTTTAGTCTAACTTTTGTTTATTGAGTAGAGCACATAAACGGCTTCAGGCACTACTAAACAATAACAAAAGGTGGCTCACTACTGGGTCTTTTATCCACTTTAATTTATTTTGATGCTGCATACAGTTTCTGAATATCTTTTGTGGGTTGTAATAAAATAGCTACAGTGCAATTTTGCATGTATGTCAAGCGGTGCATGACCTGATATGCAAATTTAATACCAAGGTGCCAAAACTGAATTCATAATGTTTCACATCTACAGGGCTGTTTAAGGCAGTTTAGAAATCAATGAATATGTAATATGAAGGTGATAAGACCTAAATAAAAACCCTATTTATCTACTATGAGAAGTATTTATACACAGAATATTTAGCACAAGCAGAAAATGGACAGTTTCCAACTATATGGTTTGCATAAACAAATGGTGAACCGTGTGCTTACAACAAATAATAACATAGCTAGTTCCTTTGCATTATACTTCAAACTTCAGAAATGTTTACAGATGTCTCTCTCTTAGTGTATATATAAAATGAAACACTAAACTGAAGCAGCTTTTGAAGAAAACCTCTTTGAGGTCTCTTATTTATTTTTAATTTACAGTATATGGGGTGCTTCATTATAAGTTTCTGTTACCAGTTTTCAGGTTATTAAAGATCAGTGAAATGAGATACACTTTTGTGAAGTCTTGTAGTTTATGGTGAAATAAAGGACATAAATTTAACTGCAAATAAATAGGAATCAAATGTTTTCCATATGCTTACCTTTAAAAGTAGCAGAGATCTAATATTGGAAGCATTTTGACTTTTGAAATCTTTTTCTGAATTGATGAACTGATTATTTCTATTCTTTTGTCCAAAAAGCTAATCTAATAAAGTTTCAGGAGTTTACTAAAAGAAATTGGTGAATTAGATTGGCTTTTCACTTAGCATATGTCTTTGCAGAGGTGGACTGGGAATCCAACTCATGATTGATGGCAATCAGCCCTAGCTGTATCGCACTGAAAATATATGCCATGTCCCCATTGTGGAAGAGAGTATGTTTGATTGGATGGCTGTGTTGTTTTAAAGCACCCTGCCAGTCAGCGCAGAGAGATGTTTGTATCTCTTGGCTTGAAATAAGTTACTACAGTAATAGACCCGTATGTTGAGCAATCAAGAAAAATGAAGGGGTGCATGTTTGGAAAAATGTCCGTGATGCCATATGTGTGCCACTGATATTTAAAAGAGATTTTGCATCACCTTTCAAGAGGCCAAGGTCCATCCTTGGAGAAGTCAGATCATTAGAATTCTTATGTAAGAAACAAGAAATCCAGAAGAGTATGCTTCTTATTTTCTTTTTTTTTTTCTTTTTTTTTTTTTTCTTTTTTTTTTCTTTAGTCTGACTCTTGGGTGCACTTTTCTGCTGTTGGTCAACAGCCTGTTGACTTAATGTCTTGAACCTCATCAAAGGTTTAAAGTTCACAGTAAATTTCAACACCTTGTTTCTCTAGTCAGCTAAAGATGAGCAGAACTGGGAGGTAGATGTTAATGAAAAAGATCTTATTTTTTGTCTGTTGTGTAGTTACTGCCTTGTGAAATTGCTGCCTCCCTCAAAGAAATGGATGCTGGGGTCGTTTTTTGTTCCTGCATGAGAAATTGCCTACATTTCTTCAACAAGTGCTAAACTCATTCTTTTTTATGAAGTTTTTGGCTCATGCCACTTTTTATTATGAGGAGATTGTCTACAAAAAAAAAAGTAACCAGTGTACTGTCAATGTTGCTCTTTGGTGAGCCTCAATTATGTGCAAAATTGTCAGTTAATTTTCTGTACCAATTAGGCTGCATTAACCATCCTTTCATGAGGGGATGGTGCCACACTCCCAGGAGGGGAACATATTGGTGTTGTCCTTTCCTAGAGGTATCCCATAAGCGGTTTAATTTCAGGATCTTGGAAATGGTAAGATCCTTGAGGTTTCCATCACAAAATTCTTCTTCCACAAACCTTTCCAGTCCTGAAAGAAATCTGCAGTAAAGGACTGTATTTAGATAAACCCTGGAATAGTACTGCAGAGAAATTTACCTTCCTCTTCTTCTAAGGCACAATGCTGTTTGTAAAAATGGTGCCATTGTATTCCCCTTTGGTTGTTCAAATATAGCCACTGCAGGGACTGAGAGGTCAAAACCAGGAGGTGATACACTAAATGAAAGAACTGGAATGTATGTGGTTTAGTAAATAAATGAATTAGAATGTCTTGTTGCTTTCCAAATTGAAATTACATTCTCAGAAAGGAGTATTTCTAGTTCTTTTTTTTTTTTTTTTTTTTTTTTTTGAACATAATATCATAGCAATTATGCATTTATCTTTAAAATTAATAAAACATCATCAAGATACATTCTACTCCTTAGGAATTTTTATTTTGACCTTAGCTGTATTTTTCACTTTTTCAGACTTACAGACAATTTTATTTTCTTTTTAAAGCAGAATAATATTTTTAGTAAGCAGTTCGAATTACTTTCCTTCAGAATCCTCATTTCCCTTAACAGGCTCTTTCAAGGAGCATGAAGGAGAACAGTGGGGAAAGTTGGTCATGCTGAAGGAGGTGGTTGGGGCAGGTGAAAGTTGCCTTTTCTTGTTCAAATTCTGGTTTCCCACTAGAGTCTCTGGGCTGTAAAAGAGGCCTCTGGAGTTTGAATAGCTTGTTCCTGAATTCAGCTTCAAGGTTAGATGAAAGCTCCGTCCTCATACCAAAATGAAGTTTTTGCATTTTTGCATTGAGCTAATCTTCTTAACTTTTCTTTACACAAATGCTAGAGCTGATGTGTTTTTGCAGCTTTGGATTTTGCATAAATTTTGAACAAGCAGTTGAAAATACAGCATGAGTGATTGGTAAGTGCCTCTGAAAACAAATGGGATCATTCAGTCTGTCAATGAAAACTAGTACCTTACTTTCTGACACTAGGCTTCCCTTGGGTTTTCTTCTTGTGCAGAAAGGTGTAACATACCTTCATACTAATGCTGTCATAAAGACTTCATCTGACAGTTCAAGGAAACCTATGCTCAGAAAATACGTTTCTGTGAAGTTTATTTAGTCACCTGGGATTGCTGTTTACTTCATTATTCAGCTATTGTCTAAATTAAGAATTAGGGAGACTACTTTCTTTTGGAAAATATTCCTAAAACTGTAAGCATTTTTTATTACAGCCTTGCAGTAGTGGCAGTTTTCTGCTTTGGAGAATATCTGTCCAGGAGAACTATAGTAATCATGAAAACATTCCATACATAATACCCTAATTTCTTGGCAGCTTACATGTCTTTGTTTGTAATTTTCTGTCCCTGTCTTTTAATCAATGTCATGCTGTGAAATCTGCCATTTTTGCCATGACCAACCCATGAAATTTGTTATTGCTGTTTTTATGATTTGCATGGGGCTTGCTTTTTGATTAACAAGAAGGGTTCACAAGTACATGCTTTATTTGCATGAAACTCTGCTCTCAAAAAAATACATGGCCTCTCAGTCTGTCCCCCAAATTGGATTTTAAATTGAGGATTGATATTTCTAATATTAAGTGATAGTTATCTCAAGTATGTTCCTTTCTGAAAGCAGATATTTGGTTAGGTGACATGGTGCTGTTAGTGGAGCTTACCTTACATTCTTGAGTTCATCACTTTTGCATTGCAACCTTCTCATATTCACTCAGGTTGGTATAGGTGGATAAGCTATAGAAAAGCTTTCTGAAGAAAAGAATTTAGACACTCTAAGCATGTGTCATGCAGTAAAGCAGATTACTGTAATAGGCTCAGTTAAGGGTTGCAGCCCCAATTTGAAGGACAAAATCTGTGAGAGAAAGTGAAGCTCTTGTAAGAATGAGTGATATTTGGACAAACTATATTCCTAACACTGAAACAGTGCCTTATGAACCCTTTGGCTCAGCAAAAGATAGTACATTTACTTTAACAATGAGCTGACATTTTGATAATTATTAAAAGAAAAATCAGTTTGGCTTTATTCGAAGAGAGTGGTCAGAATGAATTCATTTGCTCTTACTGGAAGAATACTTATCATAATGGACTCATGTGGTATCCATGTGCTTGTCACATGTTCTTTTTTATACACATCCCTCTGTAATCCCATTTCAAGGCCACTTCAATTTAACATTAGTTAATGGATTCCACATAAAGGTTTCTCTCTCTTTTTTTTTTTAATCTCCAAATAAATTTATGTTATTGAAGACTGCTAGGCTGGAGAGGAAAGCACTATGTATTAATAGCAGCACTTTGAAAACTTAACAGAATTATCTTCCTTTTTGTCTGTTGATTCCCTTTTACTACTTTACAAATTGATAAGCAAAACAAAAAGAGGCTGGAAATTAGTCATAAAAAATGAAATTCAGTGTTGGAAGGGAATGTTCAGCTTACCTACATATGATAGTCATCAATAACTTTTTAGCATGGAAGATGGATGGATCTCTGTCAGTCAACAGGAACAAGGGTGAACAAAGCCACCAGTTCAGCAGAGGAAATGTGCTTGTGTAAGGACCCCACCTCCACATGCTTGCTATAATTGACATAAGTAACTTCTTTCTTGAATTAGGAGCATAACTGACCAAATGATGTAAGTTGGTTCTGAAGACTTCCAAATTTACCTTGGACACTCAAGCTGGAAAACTAAGGCAGCTGGTAGAAGTATCTCCCGGTGCATGAAATCTGCCGTGCTCAATGGGAGTTAAGATATTTGACTCAGTTGTAGTCTAGGTTTCACTCACAGTCTGAAGACCTGGAGTATTTGAGTTTTTCCATGAGCTTCACTAGGTCGTGATTTAGGTTGGATGGATTCACAATGTGGTGTGAGATGGCTCTGCAAAAGACAAAGTGGAAAACATCTGTTATGATAAGAAAAAGAAAATACTTCAATGAATAAATTGGCTCCAGTTGTTTATTATTTATTATTTATTATCCCATAAAAAGGGTTTATCCAATAAGACTGGAGCTGAATTTTCATAGAGTGTTTTAAACAAAAGTGGCTTCATGTCAAATATATTTTGGAAAGGTCAACATTAGTTTACATCAAAGTTTTGGGTTGTTGAGAAACATAACATAAGGTCATAATTTCTTCTTGTGTGAAGAGCTTCAATAAGCTGTTTGCTAGAAATTCGATCTCTGGTAAACAGGCCCATCTAGGCTCGCTAGCAAAAGCTTGCAAATGAACGGATGCTTTTTTCCCATTAGGTTCGGGATGAAAAGCAACCCTTAAAGCTGTCAGTGCTTATATACAGAAATTGGCTCTAGTTTCTTTTCTTCTACTTTTGTTTATTTTTAATCTTAATAGTGAAGTCACCTGGAGAAAATAAGATGGAAGGCAGAAAGAAGGGGAGTAGGTAAGAGGAAAGGCCATAATGTTTAGAACCCAGCTTAATCTAGCTTTATAAGTGCGTGGTGCAACTGAAAGTTGCAATAAAAGTTGTTGATTCTAAGTGTCCTTTTAAAAATAATATTATCAACTACAGGCTGGAGCTCCTTTACGTCATGTTGAGAATGGGTCAGAACTGAAGGCTTCCCTCTGTAAGGGGGCAGGAAGCCTTTACTTAGTTGAGGGAGGGCGCTCAGAAATGCCAGGCCAGTGTCACTTTCACAAAGGGGGAAGCAAACAGCTCAGTCTCTTCTGAAGATGGCCCATGGTTGGCTACTGCCAACCTTTCCCATTCCTCTGATTATGCCCCAGAAGTCACCTTTTGATTAGTTGGAGACCACTGAAATGCTAAAAAGCCTTTGTCTAACACAAACGCTGCAGCTGCTTGTGTTTCTTTAGGAATCCATGTGTTCTTGCACATTTGTTTATGAGGATGATGTAATTTCTATGCTTTCACACATATGGAGACTATAATATCACAGATGTATGAATCCAATGATTAACATATAGAAGGTTGTTTAATTCCATGCAGTTTAAGAACCTCCTTTAAAAAATCAGGAACAATAGAGTCATGATGCTATCATTGACTTTGAATGAACTTTATGTGCTTCATTTATTGGGGTGGAATATTGGGCCAATGTTTCAGACTTGTTGAAAGCCATAGCATCCCTTAGGATCAAGTGACAGATCTTATACTGGGAGTATCCATCAATTATCCAAATCCTTTGCTTACTGGTACTCACAGTTCTGATTTTTACTCTTACATTGCTAGTGGTACTAATATTTAAGTTTTTTCTCAGACTTCTATTCAGTACCCCTCAGTGATGTGCTAATTAGAGCAGCTAAATGCTACACATGAGTCTGTCTTTGTAATTTTTTAAGGTCTGGTGTCTAATCTTTTTCTCCACCATTATAAAGATGTTATGAGGTAATGTGTAAAGTTATACTGTGGGAAACCAAACAGGGAGAGAGAGAGAGAGAAAGCATTCAAGGGTGGCTGATTTAACTCCTCCAAATACAGCTGTGCTAATGCGTTGTGGGCTGGAATAGTTGCTGTGCATGGGGTACTTCACAACCTTGCACTTTCAGTTGCAGCACTGTTCCTCTCTATTAAGAGAAATAGTTTAACACTCATAAACATTTGAGCCTGGAAAAAGGCAGCTGTATGTAAAGAGCTATTTTTTCAGAATAGGCAATATACAAAATCTGCTGTTAATCTGCCAGAAACCAAGATCCACCAAAGTAGACACAAGTCTATGAACAGGGAAAGGCCAGAAGAAAAGTCGTGGATTCGGTCTCCCTTCACCTAAAATACTTTCCATAATAAAGAAAAAATAATCTTTTTGTATTTGCACTCCAAAGCAGAGACAACTTCCCTGCGAGCCTGACAACAGTGTTCTGAAGTAGCGAGTGCAGCTGGACAGATCTGTGACGCATGGCAATTCCATGAGACTTGGGAAGGTGCAGCATGAGGAAGTTCTGCTATGCGGAGTTGCATTTAGTATTCTCCATACCACCAGATTTTAGGTGCGGAAATTGTAAGGCCAAGATTAGGTTGTTCTGTGAAACCAGTTGAGAGGAGTAGGTAAAAGATCTCACCTGACATGCCAGTCTAGTTTGAAGCTATGCTTCACTTGACCTAGCACTGAACCTTCCAAGAAGCGAATAAAGTTTCAGGGGACTCATTGAAAGAGGAATCTTCTTCCAACACATGCAGTTACCTGTTCTGCATGAAAAAGGTTGGGAGAATCTGACTAGAACTAACACTTTGTTTATAAGGTTTGTGTGTGGCTTGTATACATATTAAGTTTTGAATATTTAGCAGAAAGATGGTCCAATGTCTGTACATACCATGCAGATTCTTTTATGACTATTACACTTAATACATACGGAGGCTTGCCTTAAATGCATTTACTCCATTCTCGACTGTCATACCTAATGCACAACAGAGACAGAAGTAAAAAATATTTTCTTGTGAGCTCGGGGACTAAGGAAAATTATACTGAACAACGTCATCCTACTTTTGTTGAGTATAATGGCAGAAACTTCTCTCTTAAGCATTTCAGGATTGAAAACTCTTCTCTCCACTGCCCGTTTTAGTGTATTCCTTGATTCTTTATAAAAGGGTTTGAAATCTTTTCTGTGACACTATTTGGCTAGATCTATGATGATGTATGCCAGAACATGTCAAAATAATTGTATGGTAACTATTCTGGGTTAAGGAGAACAATATTTAATGTTACTAATTTTCACATTATTTCACCCATAAAAATCTTTCTAGCAGTAGAAGTTTTATTGCGCTGTATTTCAGAGTCTCTAATTTATTCATGGGATAAATGTTTCATATAATGAATTTTCTAGTAAATGTATTCTAAAATTCATGCAGGAGCAGGACCACTGTAAAGCTGCGCACAGTTGCATTAAAAGAGATAGATTTCCCCCACTGGAAAGTTTGGAGGGCAAATCCTGTAGCTTACGACCTTTATAGCTCTGCTTTCCTCTTTTATTAAGCTTCTGCAGAGCTTTAACAGCTTTACTGCAAAAATGCTACTACTACATAATATGCAAGTTAAATTTTGAGTTGTTTTATATGTGCAATTCTTTGCTTTAACAGAATATTGAGGCCAATATTTTTGTTGATTGTGACTTAGCCATATTTTTAGTGTTTACAGTGAATTGTTTTTGTTCCTGTTTGATACCTTGGCAATCACAGATAGGAAGCAAGATGTGCTGAAAGCTCATTTTCTTTTTGCCTAGAGTAAGGCACTCAGTTATAGACATGTATTGTGGTTGAAGAAGAGGTGCAGAAGAGCACAATAGAGACTGATTCTGTCTTTTGCAGATGTCCCGGTTTTTGCTAAAAATGATGCCTAGATGAGGTAACATATACTGAGCAGCACGTGGATCAGAAGAGCAAAGCCATACACAGTATATTAGTGGCCTTAGGTTTCTTAGTGGAAAGTCATTTCTCTGTAAACTTTCTCTTGCTGTACATGCCAGGTAAAAAAATGAGGATTTCTAGTAATCAAAACCTCACATTCTACAGCAGAGAAGTGAACAGCAGATGTTCCTGAAGAGATTAAGTCTCTCAGGTGTTACTGAAAGGGCAGCTCTAACCTTGCTGTACTGCACTGGTGAAAAATTTGTGGATAAAACTGGTCTTGAGTAACCAAATTATATCACAGGGGCACCTAGCCTCAAGCTGGGTAACATTCAGGGACAAATTATTGCCAATCAAGTCAGTTCTTGACAACTTGCAGCAAAGCGGATAAGTCCTTCTGCCTGTGCCATATAAAATAAACACAGTGGTCAAGACTGACGTAAGCATTAGATGTAGTTACCTCTCTACATGTGAGTAACACCCACATACTTCTGACTCTGAGTATGAGAAAGGACTGAAGTGGCACTATTTTTGAATGCAGCATGTTTAATAGTGATCAAAACAATAACAAATGAGGGCTCAGGTGTTAAACTGGGGTTAACAGTGATACAAGTTCAGTATACCTAGAAGACTACAGTCTACTCTTCCTAATTAGTAAGGCAGTATTGCGCCGTAATCTTCAGTATAGTCAGGACGAGCACTTGTCAGAAGTCAGATAAAATAGCCAGCCTTTGTGGTGAATGGAGTGGACATCCGTAATCTGAATAGTTTCTCAGTGTCATTTCTTTAAGGCTGCTTCTTAAATAAATTAGGTAACCTTAGGCCATTCCAGATTTCTGTTTTAATATTCTTTTCAGGGCATGGGGATTTTAGGATGTGGATCTCTGAGTGACCAGATGCATAGGAGCAGGTATTAAACTGCTACAATCTAATTGATATATACTGCCATCAGTTTTGACCCAGGTAATAGCACAGCTAAAACAATTTCAAGTGGATTGAAACATCCCTAGAGTACTTACTTCAGTGATACAAAAATCTTGAAGCAATGTGTCTTAAGTCCTGTAAATCATGTTAGACTTAATGAAACCTTCTTCAAGAGTGTTCTATATCTATGATGCATTCAGCTGCAGTCCATTGGTGTTTTGTGTCTGGTTTTAAGAATTATGTAAACTTTTGATGAAGTGCTATAGTCGATAGGTTTGAAAAATAAAGATTGCTTTTTAATGGCTCTTTTTTGTAGAGATCTTCGTCCTTGCTATGGAAACTCCTGAGATCGACCGTATTTCAACTTCATATTTCAATTTTCTTCTGACAGGGGAATTTTTCCTCATGGAAACTCTGAAATGAGAGTTGCATCTGTTGTGTTCACATTATCTGTTTCAGCTGGCTTGATACAATTGAGTCAGATGAACTTCATAAGAATGCTGTTCCAGGACCTAAAATTTATCTATCCATCTTACATTATCAGTAAGCTATAAATGTTGTCCTTTGGAGGGGAAGTTACTAGCTAATCACAAGGAAAAATGACAGGTGAGACTGCAGACACATACATTTCTCCCTCCATATGCACACATAAATCCTTCTGACATTAATGAGAAGAACATGCATGTAGTGAAAAACAGACAAGACTGCGTAATAAAAGTTGCGGAATGTGAAGCACTTAAAATGTCACACCAGACCTCTGTTTTCAAATATTTTCTTTTCATTATTAGTGTGCTTAAATACAAAGACCTTACAAGGACCTTAGATACAAAGGTCCTATCTCTTTTAAACTAGGGCTGTGTTATAGATTTGCCTAATTTATCTTTCCATAGTGTTTTTATGGATAGCTTACTGCTGGAAAAGAAACATGTTCTGTGTCATTAGAGGATATCTGCAAAGTAAATGGATTCAGCAACTCCAGGGAATATTGTTTTGTCCCATATAATTTCAGGTGCTTATTTTGTGAGGAAGTGGATCAAGCTAAGAAACCCTAAAAAAAAAAAAAAAAAAAAAAAAAAAGCCCAAGTTTCACAAAAAACATTCAACAATTTTGAAGTGCACTTTAGACTTCCTCAGAGATACAGAGACCAATAATCATTTTGGAAACTGTTGTTTGTAGTGCCAAAAGTCTTAGCTTGCATTTACCTATGATTTATCAAAATGGATAAACCACTTTAAAACAAACAAACAAACAAAAAACTTAAAAAAAAAAAAAAAGGAGAGAAGAAAGAAAGAGAGAAAGGAAGGAAGGAAGGAAGGAAGGAAGGAAGGAAGGAAGGAAGGAAGGAAGGAAGGAAGGAAAAAAAGAAAGAAAGAAAGAAAGAAAGAAAGAAAGAAAGAAAGAAAGAAAGAAAGAAAGAAAGAAAGAAAGAAAGAGAGAAAGAAAGAAAGAGAGAAAGAAAGAAAGGAAGAAAGGAAGAAAGGAAGAAAGGAAGAAAGGAAGAAAGGAAGAAAGAAAGGAAGAAAGAAAGAAAAGAAAGAAAGAAAGAAGTACATTCTCAGAAAGGGGACTGGCATAGTTATCATGACATTTAAAAAAGTAGTAAGGTCTTATGTGCTCTTATTTGCTTTCTGGTTTCTAAACCAATAAATGTAGCATTCTGAAGCTGTTCTCAGTTACTCTGCAAGCTAAAAAGCTTTTAAATAAATGAAAACTAAGTTTTTAATGTGAATAAATGTTGTGGTAGCTTAGACTTTAAGAGGAGCACCAAATGTCTCAGAACTCTATGTAAATCTGGTGAGCTAGCACTCTAGCACTGTTTCTTCAAGGTTATTGGATTTATTCTAATGCTTGCTGGCAAAGATGCATCCTCCCCTCCCCCCCCCCCCAAAAGAAAAATAAAAAAGGTCAGTGTTATCTGAAAAATACAAGGATCCTTATCCCTGTAGTGTATCTGATAGCAAATAGATACTGCTTAGTTCCTTAAGTAAGATGCAGTTATTTCAAAAAAGGGTCTTAGAATGCATTTTTTTTTCTATGATTACTTTAATCTTAGTGAATGCAGTGCTGTTTTAGTGTATTACCCAAGGGTGGTGTATGCTGGCTGTTCTGAAAGGCACTGACACATATGTGCAGAGCAGACTTTGGAGGGGCTGGGCTGGAAAGAAGCTGCCATTTACTGAAAACAAACATTTCAAATATAAAGCTTCCCAGTCCTGTAAATCCTTAGCCTCACAAAACCAGAGTTCATACATTCTACTTCACTGTCTTACTGAGTTGTGTCCTCTTAAACCCTTCAGATTTAAACATTAAATCTGAAGTCCACAGAACTCTGAATTCTGTCAGAAGTTTTCCTCTTGAGCTCTGCTCACAGACCTTAATGCTGCAGTACTGCCTTTGCCTCACTGAATCTAGAAGGCTCAGGATAGGGAAACTGAAGCAGCAAAGCCCTCTGTGCTTAGACTTCTGACAAGGTCAGCAAGGTATAAAATGCCTGGCAGCACCAACCAACCTGTAATGCATGCAAGGGTTCTTCATCTACGTAGGTTTTGTTGTCATAATGTTATCCTTACTGCTGGTAATTGAGTAGGTAAGTTACTACAAGCCTTGAGCTTTGATGCTTGAGGGAGTAAAAGAGAGAAAAGGTCAGTTTGCTTTTCCTCTGTCGGTGGAGAACTGTGTGCTGCAGGTTTCTCTGTTCCACCCTGCTTGGTGGCCCCAGTGCCAGGCGTGGGCTCTATCGCTGGGGCCGTCCTGCAGCCTCTGCCTCTCGATGCCCAGCCTTGCAGCACTGGCTGAGCAGAGAGGGATATTGTGCAGCACTGCTGGCTGGGCATCGCAGGGAGATAGTGCTCCTCTCCTGCCAGGAGGCTGTGCCCAGCTGCAAAGCCCATAATGCGACAGCCTCTTTTTGGAATCAGAAGTGTAGTTTATTTTGATAGTATGTGAAAATGCTTAGAAAAAAGATAGGTTTAGAACTAACCATGTGCTTTTCCGTCTCACCATAGGGCTTGTTATCCCCTTGGAGCAGTCCAGACTGGCCTAATTCCTCTAGTCACCTTCTGTATATGTAAAAGTCAATACAGAATGCTGATTCCCCTGAGTAGTTTCCACTCTCTGTAGAGGAAGTCTCCTCCTAAGCAGTACTGTGCTATGTTCCTGGCTGTGCTGGATGAAACCTGCCATCTATGCTTCTTGGAGGTAATGCTGCTAGTTCCTGGCACGTGAGCATATTGCACTGCCCTGGCTGACCTTGAGTGTTTTCCTTTCTTCTATGCTTGTGTTCTGTGTTGACATCACCTACCACTACTTGAATCAGTGTGCTCATACCATAAAAACTGTACTTGAAGAGTTTGGTCTACTTATGTTATTCTTCGTGCTTCACTCAGGTTTATATCCGTAACAGATAGTCTAGGGTGATCAGTGAGACTTTCTGGATAAATTCCACCTTTCTTAGATCTTTGTCAACTCCATATTATTCCAGTAATGGGAATTTTCCAGTTCTTCAGTCACTCCCTTTGCCCAACTGCAGAATACCCTTCTGCCTGAACCCCAGGCATGCTGGCAGCAGGTGTGCAGGGGCAAAGGTGCTGTGCTGCACCACAGGACTAACCAGAGTCTCACTGCTTGTGAATGTGAAAAATAGGCTGAATGTGGTGGTGTGAAGGTAATGCCTTTCTCAAAACATCTTAAAGCTGTGCTCTCTTCCATTGCTTGGGACATCTGTAGAATATAATCAGCCACTGAAAGAACAGATCCTTCATGAAATCTGTTCCAAAGGAAGCTTGTCACATTCAGAAACTGTAAACACTGACCTCCTTAGTACACCCCCCTGCATCTCTGCCCTTTTCTCTGCTTATGATATCCGTTTTTATCTTTCCTGTTACTTAATACACCACACTGTATTAATCATTTGGCCACTATCACATTACACTTAATAAATGAACAAGATCTAATACAAAAATCCCTCCAAACCAGATGACTTAATACTCTTTCATGCTTAACTCTTTCTTTGTTTTGTCCTGCAGATGTGGTGCAAACACGAGTGTTCTGTAGAGAATGAAATACTTTTAACAAGGATAGTTTAAAATATATGTAATTTCTATAATCTACTTTAAATACCACCGCCCTTTTCTGTTTAAAGGAATATTGTACATCCTGTCTTCTTTGTAGAAGAAGATAAAATTGCTATTTTTGTATACAAAAAATGGACCAGCCTCATTAAGTTATAAACTTACTTTAATATGTGTGTCTCTCCAAGGCTGGGATCTGGGAGATACTGGCCCATGTACTCAGGGCAGCCCACTCCTAGGACAAGGCCTGCTAATGATGGCCACAGCATTCCTTGCTAACTGAATTACTCTGCTTTCAGAGGGAAAAAGGAATCACTTTCAGGGGCACACACTCAGTTCTGCTGGGAGCTGCAGGCCTCTACCTGAGCCTCCTTTAGTGCTGACTGACTCAGATCACTTTCTTACATGTGTTTTTTTTTACCTTGCACAGAAGATTAACTTTAGTTCTGGTATCTCCTTACCCTGCAGAGCTTGTCTGCCCAGGTGAAGCAGCTGTCATTGAAGCTGTACCCTGGGCCTTGACTGATCAATCTGCTGTCCCATTTCTCCCACAGGATCTCTCAACCAGGTTCTGCAACCCCTTCCCACCTGTTTTCTTTCCATGATATCTTAGTTCACATGCACTCCCATAGTTTATGGTCGGTGAGCACTCTGCTTTTTAACTTCTCTCTCCTTGAGTGGCTCCAGGTGAGTTGGACATTCCCACTAGGGACAGCCTTGGTGCAGTGCTGAACTGGCTTTGTGTGGAGCAGCATGCCACCTCCACCTGCAGAGGCAATGAGGGTACAAGGAGCATGGGGCTGCAGGGGCGTGACTCTGCCCAGGCCGACATGCTCTGCTGCTCTAAACAGAGGCTTGGTGTGGATGGCGTTAGCAGGTGTCTCTCCCTCATGTTTTATTGTGCTCTGTAGATACATCACACTTTTACCACAAGTGCCTTTCAGTGTTAATTCCAGGTCATCACCCCATTTTTTTCCCCCCAGATGAGTACAGAAAGAAGCCTGAGCTCTGATAGAGCTCTGAAATAGATATTCAGAGAAGTCCCCAGATATCTCAAAGTATCAATCAGCCATAGACAGGCAGGCTCAGTAGGCAGTGGCATATCTCTTTTGCTGTGTGAGAAATAAGCATCTTCTCATTAGCTGCTGAGGACAGAGAAGTAATAGGGTTATCTGAACAGGATTTTATAAGGTTATAATAGGGGACTGAAAACAACAACATTTAATCCTCTTTATTTACTCAAAGAAGAATCTTTCATTATCAAGAAAGAGGATGGTCATTTAAGTGAGACACACAAATTTCCACCGTCTTAAGTCTGCCTGCCTGAAGCTGTTATGCTTAGCTTTGATTTTCGAAAATGGACATGAATTTGAACTCCGATGGTAATTTGTTCACCCCAAAACATTCTACATTACATTTCTAAATTGAAATAGTAATGACACTTGTATGACTGTGAAAGATTAAGCTTTGTGCTTTCGGGGCTTTAGAGGTTTAAAAACACTGGTAGTAGGTATAGTGTTAGGTGATTAAGAGAAAGATGTTGAACTTTACATCTGGTGTAGCTACCATAAGGCTTTCCTGGAAAATGTAAACCAAATTACCCAAGTACTGGAAAATTGCACTGGAAAATAATAGCAGTTTAATTTAGTTTTATCACGCAGACTGACAGCTGGAGGAGATTCGGTCTGTTGCTGAGCCCCCACATCAACAAGTTGTGTCTCTTCACACACACAGGGCTGGGAGAAACTGCTTATTTTAAGACCAGTAAACAGCCACTACTGTGAATTTCTAATCGTTTCATTAAGTCTTGCTTTCTATGATTGTTGGCTGTGTTCTCTTTCCTTTCTTTTAATTCACTATCTATCTCCTAAATTATAAAAATTGAAAACACATTAGGACCAAAAGGAGGAATGAAAAAGCTAAGTAGACAATCACCTTGAAAACATCTTGTGATGGTGATGGCTATTAAACAGGAACATTCAGTACCGACTGAGGCACAGGCGAGCTTATCCAAGCAAATCAATGCAAGTTAATCTTTCAGTGTCAGCTGGCTGAGTTTTGGACTAGTGATGAATGCCTTGACTGGAAAGATGAAATGCGGGAATGCCAGGCACTGCTCTGACAGCTACAGATGGTGCCAATTACTGCCAGTAGAGCCTGTCCTGCTGTGAGCCCAGGATGTCTGATTTGTGGTCACAGAAAAATGAAAAAAAGGTTTCCCAGCTGGGCCTGTCACCTGTCCTATATTACTCTGTAGCAAAAATGCTATCCGTGTTCTAAAATCAAATTTCCTTGTATATTTATGCTAATGATCCTGCCATGCTAATTACCAGACATATGCCTTGGAAAGATGCAGCCACTATTAGAAAATAGAATTTTCCTTTCCCTTGATTAAAATAAAATTCAGAAATTATACTAAAGTTGAAATAAAATGCCATGTTGAAATAAAGAGGAGGGAGATCTGTTCACCAAACAGAGGAGAAACAAGTAATTCAATAACGCAGGCAGCCATTCTGTGCTTAATTTTTCTCCATGCAGTTGAAAGGAATTTACAGGCTGTAAATCAGAACAGAATCTAGCCCACTGTCTCCAGTCTCACCATACTGAGTTTGAATGTTAATATAACCCTTTGTTTTTCCTTTGTACCTTTGAGCCTTTTTGTGTTTGTTTTTCATGTGCTGTCTTATTCCATCACTATCCAAGCTATACAAATTGTCATTTATTGCACTTCCACATTATTTCCTGCCTCTGTGATATTTAAAAGGATTAGTCTAGACATCTGTGATTTGTAATTGGCTTTTTCCATGAAAAGGAATCAGCTGTAAGAACTTAAGCAACCCAGACTTACTCTACTTATGATACATGAAAGCCTTCTGGACAGAGCACCTTTGCTGCAATGATTTAATACCAGGTTATTCAGCGTGCAAACGCAGCTTCAGCCAGCCCCTTGTCATTGAATCTACTGTGATTTTATCCACCTGAAAATAGCCCATGTGTTTTAATAAAAATGTGTTTTGAAGTAACTGGTTCCAGGTTTGGCTTGCTTAAGCTTTGTGCTATGAAAGGGGACTCAACAGAATACTTGAACTTTGAAATAGATTTCCCTCCTGCTTTTATTTATACATTGAAATAACAATAATATTGTAATTATCCTTACTGGAGCATGAAATACAAATCTGCCTCTTTCCCCCCTGTCCTCAGAACTTATTTTCCACCATTTGCCTAATTCTTAGGAGCTGGTAGGTGTAGGCTTGGGGGACAAGTGACTTGTTTACATTTTATTAGGCTCAACCTTTGCTAATGAAGCTATTCTTTCCTCAACTTCAAGCACAAATCTTTAAGCAAATTTTAGAATCCATTTAACTATAATAATAAATCAGTAGACAAATTATACTATAAAAATAGCTCTTAAAGCAGCTGTGGAGTGGAGTGGGCCAAAGTACCTTTAGGTCCTGGCTTGAATCACACACAGTGTGTTTGGTGTTTTCAGATAAGTGCTCAGTTGCCAATTGTAGTTCCTCCATACAGCCTGGGAGAACTGTCCATGTGGCTTCCCAGTAGCCATCAGACATAAGTTATAAGCATTCAAGAATGTAATTCTTTAATATCTTGGAATGAAGTGATGAAGCTAAAATGAAAGAGGAGAAGAAACCATGACTTCTCTTGTTATCTCACTACCTTTTGTCAACTGAAGGGGAAAGCTAAAGCAACCAGGAAGTTTTGGAGAAGTTTCAATGTATTCATAAAATCCCATAGCTTTCATGTGTCTTTTTTTCTGAGAGTGCCATTATGTTGCAATGTTTTATTAGCTACTGTTATTTTTTTCCCTCATCTCAAGTTCTGTAACAGTTAAAGACAAGTAGATAGGCTTTGCTGCTGTCTCAACTTCTTTTAGAGCCTGGTCTTGTAGTACACATCAGTGAAATCATCTGCTTTTACTGGTTCCTTTATTCTGTGTAGTTGGTCTATATTTAAAGACATTATCATTAATATATATGCAAAGAGAGTTTGCTGGACCAGTAGTGGGAAGAAGCACGAGAAAAGCCATTATGCAATTGCATAAGATCCATAGACTCATTCTTAGGTGTAGCTGTGGATTTTCCAGATATGATAACATAAAATAAAATTGTCTCTTAGGCACCATTTTCATCAGCAAAGCAAAGGTGGCTGAATGGAGGAGCTTAATTCTGCCTCTCTTCTACATGCAAAAACTGTGCTCTTTTGCTCTTTTGGCTGGGAGCAGGCCAGCAGCGAGCCCAGTGCAACCTGTGGGGCCTGTCTGCGGGTGCTTTGGGTTGCGCTCTCCTATTTCTTACTGGGTTTTCTTTTCCCTCCTCCTAATTATTTAACTGCATAATGCAAACATCTAGGCTTCACTGCCAAGGGTCCCAGCTTCTCCTAGAGAAATATTTTGGTTGTCTTCTGAACCACTTTTTCACTTCCTGACTGCTGGGAGAAGGAGGATAAAATGAATGAAAACCACAGTGGTGGGCTCTCAAGTACATCGTTTTTGCAGGCAGATGCACTGTCTTGTGTAACATTAAACCGGGGGAGATACTTAACCACTTTGCCTCAGTTCAGCATGTCTAATACTTGGCACAAACCGGTGAATTCGTGTTTCATTCTGCTTGGCTAACAGCCAGCATAGAGACTCTATTTCCATTTTTTAATTTCATTTGGCAGATCCTTAAAAGTCACTGGAGAACTTTGCCTGGGTAATAAAAAGCAACTTTTTTATTGAAAACTAATTATTTTTTCAGCTCCGTGTGCCAACTGTTTAAAAATGTTGTGGTCACGTTAGCACATACTTTAATTACAGAGTTCTAGAGAAATGCAGCTCCTTTTTTGAAATGTGCCTCGCAGCAGTTAATAAGCCACTTTGTTTGTTTGTTTATTCATTCATTCATTCATTCATTCATTCATTTATTTATTTATTTTGACCACTTATAAACCCATTAAAATACGGAGATAGAGTTTTTGGATATAATTATAATCTAACATTAAATGCACATATACCAGTGTAAGGTCTGTTCTGGGTAGAAAATCTGAATTTAAGGGTACGAGACCAAACTTATATATAAGACTTAATGAGGCTTTAAGAATTACTCAGGACCTTCCCAGTCACAAGGAATACAGGACTAGAGGTGCTTTTGAATTTTCTTCTGTTCCTAAGTAGATCCATTTACATACTCCCATGAATCCTTGGAGACCAAAGTAATTTTGAAGGTCAAGTGTGAAAAGCCTCCTGGGACATGGCTAGCCTGGGACATGTGGCCCTGCACAGCAGCACACACCCAAGTGCCAGAAACCTGGTTTCTTGGCAGTTGTGCCTGAGTCCCTACAGAATAGGGACAAGAACAAGAGGGTCAACAGGGAGGACAAGTGCTATGTGAACCAAAGCAGGTGGTCTTGTCCCCTTTGTTGCCCTCCTGTGAAGCCAGACCCACAGGGCTCATGGCAGGAGCAGGCTTTCTCTGTGCAGCTGTGGATTCCAGCTCTCCTTCATTCCCCGTTCCTGTGCAGCCATGAGGCAAGCATTTCTTCCAGCTTGTTGTGTCACATGGGACTTCATCTTTCACAGTGCCAGTGTTTGCACAGCATTTGGCCTGCCAGATGTTGCTTCAAATTAAAGGTGGGTCTGAGCCAAAATCTTGGGTTCAGATACCTTCAAACTTTGGGAAAGTTTGCATCCCAATTTTATGGCTTTACTCTATCCCTGCTTCATTTCAGTCTTACCTAGTTACAGTTTTTATATTCTTCTGCAATGAGAAGTTGAAAAAAAGAAATGAAATAGGAACAGAGTGGGTGGATGTTCCATGGGAGAACAGTAAAACTTTGCCTGGCTGGAGACATGCTCCCTTTCCTCAGTCAGTTTATTGAACACATAAAAACGATTATTCAATGGACAAGAGCAGGCCCGCATCCCTACCATTTTTACACTCTGTTTTTGGTCAGAGCTTTCTTATAAAAATAAAGTACCTTCTTCCCATTATATTTGATTATTTCCCATAAAAACTAATGTGTTGCATATGCATAAGTAGATTTTTTATGTAAGTATATAAACACTATGGGAAAATAGCAAAACGTATGGAAAGTATTGAAATCATTTAAAGATATTGCTGGGTATGTGATACCAGAAATGTACATTTCTTCTCCAAGAAGAAATTATTAGAATAAAGAGACTATTAATTAGTCTCTTTGAGTCTGTTTAAATTACATCTGATATCATTTTTCTTCTCTTTGTTTTGAAACAGACTGCAGATCCATTCCGCCTATATTACCACATTTTAAGCATAAGATCATAGCAGTGGAATGCATGCTAATGTTGAGAACTCTGTATTATAACATTGGCTCATATTAAGTTGTTTCCAATCTGTTTCATTAGAGGCAACTGTAACTGTTATAAGTAGCTGTCCTAGAAATAAACAATATAAAATGAAAATGACAAATCATTCTGAACATGTGAATCTCCAAATGATTTCTTTAACCACTGAATGTGTCAGAATGATGCAGCTAAGGATGTCTAAAAAAACCTTGAAAAGCCCATACTAGAGCACGTATTATGATACCGTGCAGTTTGACATTTTCTCCTAGGAAATGGTGAAAAGCAACTAGAAAAACCAGTTTAGGTGAAGAGGGAAGAAACAAAAAGTACATTTTAATGAGACATTTACAAATTGTTCTGCAGAGAGAGAGACACATTTTTCTAGCACTTTGTCGCTGTAAATATTGCAGATGTCGTTCCTCTGTGTTTGTCCTGGAGCATTATTAGAACAAAACATACAAACATGCAGCCAAATGTTTTTGTGCTGCTATTAATGCCTTTGACTCATCCAGGCTTGAGCAGGGAATATAGAGCTGCTCCACAATCAAGTTGTTGTTCAGGCACAAGATTAATTGCTGTAATGATAAATTCCTTGCAGACCCCAGCACAGACAGCACTGGATGACTGCCACTGGGTTTTGCCTGCAAGACCGCTCCTCGCCCAGCTGTGCTGCAGGAGCGGGCAGGGGGGGCTGCCACAAGCATGACAGGGACATGGTGGGGGATGTGAGCAGGCCAGGGCCCTGCTTGCTGGGGAACAGGTTGTGCAAGCAGACATCTCTGCACCTTCAGCACCTACCACTGTGTAGCCCAGATAGGTGCCTTACACACTCTATGTCTGTGCCTCTAATACTTCATTTCACTGTCTTTCCGGACTTTTAAGGAAAAGGGAGAAGAATCCTTTGGAATGCAACACGAGGTATTGTTGTATTTCTTCTTCTCAGATGCTGATGGCACCTGTGAGAGCTAGCAAAAGCATTCCTGGATGTTTTTATCTTCCCTTTTGAGTTTTGCCAGAAAGCTCACTTATTTGTCTTCATGATATATTTTAAAAATGCAATTGAGCAAAAAGTTCATATTTTCTTAAAATTTGATCATTCTTTATAAATTACTAGTGTTTAATATTTTTGGCTGCGAGGTTTTGTTTTTGGAAAGCTGCCATCCTCGGAATGTATCTTTGTGTATGTATGTGCTCCTTACCACCAGTGAATATCACTAAAGTTTGAAAATTGAGGCTTTCAGTCTCACTAGCATAAATAATTGTTTTAATTTGACAGAATGACTGACAAAATGCTAATTTTGGGGGGGACAGACCCTCGCCCTGTTTGAGTGGAAACAAGCAAAAATAAGAAGCAAAGCCATTTCAGAGTTTCCTGCAGGAGTAAATATCAGCTTAGAGCCCATGTTTAGAAAACATCTGCATCCATTGTAACAATGCTTTAGTTATAGTAGCAATTTCTAGTAGTATAATTTGATATAAACACTCATGGTATAATTACATATTAGGAAGGAAAACTAAAATTAGGAACAGTCTGTGAGAAGCATTGGCTTCTTTTATTTCAAATGATGTGGTGTGGAAATATATATTCCATTTATGATACGATAGGCTTTAGAAGGAAGGCTGTGTAAGTACAAACAGGGAAAAATACAAATTCTGTGAATAAGACATGGCAGACTACTTTCAGAAGTCAAGGTAATGGTCAAAGATCTATTTGTGCTAATGTGACTGCTTTTTATTTTTGTCATGCCTTTGTAGCATCGGAGATCATTAAGAACTGTCTCCAGGGAAAGAGACCTGTGTCTAAAATCAGTTTGGGCCCATTATCTTCTGCAAGAGACTGTCTGTACCCCAGGCACCTTGAATCCTCTGTTTACTAGGGGAAGGAACATATTATATGATGGATATTGATACAGTGGGACCCCACATTTCTGGAGCTCATTAATCTAAATAACTCAGAGAGCTGAATGTCAATCTATTACTACCTCTGCTGTGCCTGCTGTTGCTGCTGCTGCATGTGTTTTTTTGTGCTTCATGCCCTCACTTTAGTTATTGTTTCTCCTATTTTGTTTTGTTCTGAAACACTCATTCACTGTGATAAACCTTTAGTATGCAACTTAGAGGATGCGTACCAGCACAAGCAGGTGCCAGGGGATGAACTTCGCTGGTCTGAGGGATGGCAGCATCCCCAGATTTTGCTGTTAATGAGTTTCCTCTGCTGTTGTGTGCATTGCACAGAGGAAGGGCTGAATCTGGTAAAGGCACATGCCTTTCTGATCCACCCAGCCATCAAGCTTGTTCAGGCACTGAATGCAAGGTTTCCAGCAGCCATGCTCTTTATGTTCCTTTGCAGCAAGTTATCCCTAAAGACATTATTTTAAAATACCTTTACACACTGAGTGGTTATTCTGAACACAGTGGTAAAGTTGAAATAATGCAGCACAGATATGTATTTTCTGATCTAAAGTAAAATATGACCGTGGGTTTCTAGCAAAAATCAACTTAAAATGTTACTATGAAAACATGACATGGCATCCGAGGCATTTTACTTCCCTCAGAATACAATTTAGACTTCCAAAAGACAAAAGCTAAAGATGACTGTTCAAGATAGAACTTTCTGATTATCTTTTAAAAGGCTGTGGTTTTCACACAGCTGAGTTTGTCTTCTGCTTTTTCTATGAGACTAAAAGCACACATGCATTACCGAGTAAAAGGCTTATTAGTCCCTTGTTTATCGATCAAAATGTGTCAGAAGTGGCACAGCATTACAGAATCAACACTTCAAAAATGTAAACTTTGAAAGACTTTTTTTTAGCAATCTAAATATATTTCTACTTTATTTACCTCTGAACAGTTTTTAATAGCTGTGGAAATAGCCCTTTAAGTGGAATGATGTCTGTAAAACTGCAGCTTACATCATCTGGCACATTATGCAAAGGTGTAGATAACACTGAACGTATGGGCTTTATAATGACCACACAAATACCTACAAATGTTTCAGTGAGATCACAGAAATTATATGTATAAGCATTAGATAGATTTTATCCACGGTCCAAAAATTACCCTGAATCTGGTTAAGTAGTTATTTACCAGCAGTACCATACATAACTCCAGCATTTAGCTGTTACAAAGATCTCTTCTGAAGTCATCTGTGCGGTTGTCTGTGCTTTCTCTTATAGTTTGATGACTGCATCTCCATAGACATAGTCTTGGGAAGTCTTCGTTGCCCTTCTGACATGTGCTGAAGAATTGTGGGATTAGTGAAGCTTCAGTAAATTGAAATGTTGGCAGTGTTGCTAAATTCACTTTTCCTCCTAATAAAAAGAAATTGTAAAGCTAACAAGTATGCTTGTAGATTATTTAAATTCTGGGATATACCTTCTTAGGTTCACATTTCTATAATTCCTCACCCAAACGATGCTGATAGGATCAAAATGAATATAAATAGATAGAGGTGTCTATGTACTAGGCAGACAGTCCTGTTCCTATCCTTGCGTGATTTTTAATATTTTAATTAAACTAGTAAAAGTTGTTACAGGAGTCTGTTCAGCTAAGTTAGGGAGCACAGTCCAGCAACAGTTTGGGCTGTGGTTTGTTGCCACCCAAACTACCATTGCCAAATGCCACCAAGCTTTTGGACTCCTGAGGTTGTCTGCTCTAGCCGATACATTGTGGAAGAACAAGCAGCATGAAAAAACATTTGGATTCCAGTAAGAGTTAAGTGCTGTTAGCTACTACCCTATACATGTCTATAAGCAGCATGAAATCCAATCTTTAAAATTCAGTTATCTGAGCTGATTTGTCTTTTGCTCCAGGAATCGGGGCTCAGTAACTTCCATTTCTCTTTCTTAACTTTCAGTTCAAGTCTAAATAAAAACCAGTCTCTTTGGACTTAGTCCATGCTACCAAACTCACGTCCATCTGCTTCCATACTCTTTCCCAACATGGCCCCCCTCAGTTTTCCTCCTTGGTATGCTAGCTATTGCACTGAAGAGAGGTCATTTTTTCTCTTGAGCTACCCTACATGTGTGGGACATAGTCTACTCACCCCCTTCAATTACAGAACATGATCTTTCCTTTAAACACCATTTTCATTTTCTTTTTGTTTGCAACTACTTCTCTTTCTCTCCCCCTTTCTTTAATGTATGTGTGAGACTATGTCTTCTGAATGCTATATAAAATAAACTGTGTTGTGTAGTAATGTTGTAACGAGAGCTGCTGCTTGAATGAGGTGCTTCCCTAGGAGTAACAATATTTGTTGAGCAGATGTTATTCCATTCTGAATAATGGAAACCATTTGGTGTCCTTCCAAATCATCATGAAGGCAGTAGACAGGAATAAAAAAGATTCAGCAAAGACGTAACAGCTGGAGAATTCCTTCCCCCTCCCTCCATACCACGAATTGTAGCTATTGCAGATGTTGCAAAATGGCCAAGGTGCTGTTCAGGAGAAAAGCTCTACAGCTTTCTGCACCATGTGAAGCCATGCAACTGGCTCCTGCACCCTGCTGAGCTATTCAGTAGAAAACTCAGCTGGATCATGGAGTTCCTGCCAAGGGGCCAGAGGGCAATTCCTGTAGAGAGCATCAAAACTGGGGCAGGAAACTCTACTCCCTTCACTCCTCTGAGTCTAATGCAAAATGTCCCACACTGGGCAGTTTTATTTTTATTAGACAAAAATTCTTCTCTGTGCCAGGAGATCGTCGGTTAGGTAATTTAGCTGGTATGGTTACACTTCATTTACTAAGCTTATTAAAGGCAAAAAAAAAAAAGAAAAAAGAAAAAAGTTTTGTTCCTTGCCATGGATCAGAGGAAATGCAATTTGCATTATTTTTACTTTAAGAAGCTCTTAAAATATTTAAGATTGCAGAGCTGATTTTCAGCTTTATGCTAGCCAGATATTTGCATGCTTTCCTGAACAGGTATTTGTGAAATTTGGAGCCATTAGATTTTTTTTTATTTTTTTTTTAAGATGTGTTCCAAGGCTCTGTCTAGCTCTGCCTGATGGAGAGGGATCAGAAAGCACTATAAAATAAACTGGCTGGTAGCTGGAGTGATTTATATCAGGACTCTCATAAGAATGATTGGGTCTGGTTACCCTTGGTGTTCATATGTCAGCTGAATTTGTAGAGATAAACTTGGTTGCATGTAATTAGCGACATCTTTGCACACCAAATTCATACCTACTGCCTTTTCTCCAGAAGCTTGACATATGTATGCATAAGAAAGTCATAAGACAAATTCGTGGAATAATTTGTTGTATGAGGACCTTTTGGTCTCCTGTAACTCAGTTTTCTGAAGACTCTGCAAGCTGCTGTGGAGTGCATAAAATTTAGTGAAGTCTTTTATGTTACAGGGCAGTACTGAAATAAAGACACATTTGCACACCCCTAGCTGCATGATTGCAGAATATTCTCTCAATTAAGAATAGATTGAGCAGCTGTAATGTAAGAAATATCAATCCCTAAGAGAAAGCGTCAAAAGAAATGGCTGCTTTATTAGCAAAAATTTGATGATAGTATAGCTACTCGAGTAGAATATTCATGTACTTTAGATCTATTCTTAATTAATCCCTGAATAGTTGACAGGCTTTTTCATTTAAAATTCTGTTTTCCCCCTTTGAATGTCTACCCTTATTTATGCATTGGTACTTAGTTTTCTTGCAGCACAGCCTAACCTTTCTTTTCAAGCCTTTTTTTCTGTTATGAATGAATACTTTATATCATCAAACTCTAACACAAAAGTGCCAATGTGGTTTGAAAGTAAAATACAAAACATGTTTCTTTACAGTCAAGAACAGTTTTTCTGCCCCAGTGTGTTTCACTGCATCAGCCAGAGTATAGGGTAGTGGTCATTTTTGTATTAATGAAAAACAAAACAAATTGGAGAAGAGTGATTATTTTACAGAGTCCATCTTCAGATAGTCTTTGAGATCTTCCAGGTGATGGTTGAAGAGCCAGTTTAGGTAAAATCACAAACAGACCTAATCCGACTTTTTTTTTTTTTTTTTTTTTTTTTTTGGATGGGCAAGTAAATTAAAGATATTTTGATATTTTTGCTTTTGTTTTCTGAAGGCAGAGATGAGACCCCCTGGAAAGCTTGACAGAATGCAGCAGGTTTGTGTTGTCTTTCGTAGAGTGCATTTGGTATCAACCAGCTGACCAGTGTATACGTAGCCCCTGGGGTATTGTATGTGCTCTGCCAGACCAGAATGTGCTGGGGAGGAAACTGGGTTTCTGTGCTGTGCAAGATCAAGGAACAGAAACCCAGTCCTCAGTATTTCTAAAGGCTGTGGAACAACCTTTTAAGCTCCAAAGTCATTTGGAACAAAGAAAGGACCTCCCTTCTGAAATAATGGAGAACCTGAACGTGTTTCCAAAACACCTTTTACTTTCTGTCTCTGTTCCTACATATTACATGAGTTGCTTCCTGTGTTCCCAGGGCAATCTGTCGTTCACTGTAAATTGAGAAATCCCAGCCTAAGTAAGTGGGCAACGAGGGAAGCATTGATGCTGTCAAGCTGTAACCCTCTAATTTAGTGGAGAAGTTAGGAAGAAAGTTCCCTTGGCTTCCAAAGATCAATAGCAACAGATATGGGTGTCTGTGCAGTGTGAATTAGAGCTTCTAATTCAATTCTGGTCATGGTAGCTCTCTGGAGGATCCTCTCTCTTCCTATGACACAAGGCAAGAGGAGAAGACCAGTTCTGGAAAGGTGCCAACTTGTGGTCTTAGGAAATCCTTTGAACCAACACTCCAACACAGTACTATTATCCCAGTGTTACACCACAGCCAAGCACATGGCTCCTTACACTTTTAACAGAGCTGCATCCTCATGGAATGAGTGAAATTGCCCTTTAGAGGGGAAATGATAAGCAGTGCATATTTGTAGATAACTGTGCTGTGTCATCAGGACTTTTTAGAAGTTGCTGTTCTTAGCTGTGTCTCAACTTCAACTGTAAATCAGCGCAACTTTGGTAACAGGGCTCTGGGTTAAGCTTCCCATGCTTGTTCAGAGGGAATATGATTCACTCAGATCCTAAAAGGTGACTTTCTGATTTGTTGATCCAAACACAGGGAAATTACCCCAATAATTTTTACCAAGTCTCCCAGCTTGTTGTTTATGGCTTTTGCTGTCATTTTCATTTACAGCAAATTGTTCAATATGATGCTAAACTTAGCTATATTAGATCAGCTAGAAATCTTTGTAGGTTCTCAAAGCACAGACATTACATATTCAAAACAGGACCTAATGTTTCAGAGATTCATATTCTACTATAATTATATGGTTCAATGCAAGTGATTATATCTCTTCTTCAGTATCGGACTGAAAAGTTTTGGTTTGCTGGCTTCCTCATAATTTACTGCCAAGGCATAATGGGCCAGTCTTGCAGAAAAAAAGATGATAAATGACACTGGCAAGGATTCATAGATTTATTAATTTTCTATCAAATAGTGCAACAAAAAAAATCTGCTTAAGTTAGAAATGGGCTCAAATTTTTTAATCAAAATTCATGAGTCCTGATGCTTGGTTCAGTAGGTCCAAGGAAGGCTTGAATTGAGGACTGATTAGAGAAAATAAAAGGTTTATTTGAAGTAATTTTTCAATGACGGCTTTTAATTGGATGTTAAATCAAATTCTTATCTGCTTTTCTGCAGATAGCACATTATATAAAATACAGTTAGTGGCACTACCACTGTAACTGATACACTGAGTAGCAATTGACTTCTTACTTTACACCAAGAGGATAGAAGGACTGCAGTTGTCAACCTGTCAGAAATTAAGTATGTAAATTAATGCTTAAGTATATGAATACGAATATGATTTACAAGAGGCTCTCAGTGCTGTCCGTAAAAAAACTGATTTCTTCTCCCTCCAAGGTTAACAATTACTCACCGACCTTTACAAATTTGAGCTATATTTTTTCTTTTGTCCTTTTTATTATTTTTTTTACTGGTATGATATTCCAGAGTTTCAATAATGCTGAAATAATCTGAAGTAATCTGTCATGTACAAATATCTTGCTAATACCTATTATATGTCATGGGTATAAGACAATAAGACATTGCTAGAGATAATAGACTTATTATTTAGTTGATGGCTACGGTATCTGTGAAATTTGTTGCTTTCTTTCATTGTAGGCTGAGCTGTAGGATAGCACTATTTGTGATGGGAATGTATTTTTAATGGACCATCCATTAATTTTGTAAAGTTTTACTGCTGAGAATAACATCTGGTTTCTTAGGCATGTGAAAAAAAAAAAAACAAAACTAGACTAATCAAGCATAATATAAATAAAAGTAAAATATGCTGTAGAATGTGTGCACTGAGGAGTGTAGGAGAAAGAGGAAAACCAGCAAGGTTTACGCTTCAATGCTACACTTTCTTTCTCTTCACTAGGAGAAATGCGTATGTGTGGGTTTTCACTGCCAGAGTTTGCATTGTTCACAGTGTAATCACTGTGCTGAACATTATGATTATTTGTACCACTGGAATTTGCATCTAGTTCTTATGTATTCCCCTGCCTATTTCTTCACAGAAGTGTTCCCATAGGAAATAAAACTCCATATTAGGAGATCTCCATGAGATTTGATTTTAAATTCAGAGAAATTCTGAAACTCTTCAGAATTTCATGAACAGATAAGAAGCTTCTCTGAATGATTAAACTGTACAACGTATGACAACATTTTTCCACAAAGAGGCAGTATCGAACACAAGGTAATCTATGTGAATTGTGGGGTTCCCAGGCCCAGGGTAGAAAACTAGGCTCTCCATGTGGTTTCCTTGTGGTTTCTCATGTACTCCTATTTCAGATACTCAGCACACTGGGATCCCTAACTTCTGTAGCTGGGACAAGAGCACTAAGAAAGAAAGGAAAGCTCACTGTAATATTATTCCATGCTAAAATAAGGTTAAGCATTTGCAACTTCTCCCACTGCCTGGTAAAACAAACCCCCTGAGCAGAGACAAACCATCTTCAAAAGATTCTGAAATTTGGTTTGGATAATCATCAAGAACTTCAGCTTTTTGAAAGCTTAGAAGTCCTAGTTAGTCATGCCCCAGAGCACATGGATATTTGGTGGCTTGTGGGCTTGTAGGTGCCTGATACATATCACATAATAGTGTACTGGCAACAATCTAGTGCTACTGTCTTGTGGGTACTCTGGGGTCCTTCTGCCAGCATCACCTGTAAGGTGTGAATCAAATTTCTTTCCCTCTGAAATGACTATGCAACACTTGACTGCACCAGCCTCTCTCTGACCAGTCAAGAGGAAAGTGCTGGAGGAATGGGTAGTGAGGTCATCTGCTGGTACTGGCACTGCTCACTTATGGGTTCGGAGGTCCCCCATTTAGTACCTTGCTTGCTCACAAGTGCTGGGCTGAAGGGGGGCTTTGCTGCTTCCAAAAGAAAGAGGTTTGTTGTGACAGTAATTCGCATTAGATTTTAAATACTTTTCTTATACTTCTCTTTTCATGCAAATCTCCCCTTTAATGCTTGTGTTCACTGATTAGGGAGTGTAAACTTTATTTTTGAAGCAAATTCTTTTCATTTCACTACTCCAGTGGCTTCAGCAACTTACTGCATGATATATGGATGCCCTATTCCATTTTGTGTAGATGAAATTTGGGCTCCCTGTAACACTTCTGGCTGGTTTCCCACATTCTACTTTAAATTCCGGGATGTTTCTCAACTGGTGCAAATGAAGCTGTGCCACTTTAAAGTGCACAGAAGTCTGACACTTTGTCAGGAGGAAGTCTAAGTTTGCATAATCAGAAGGGGGACTTGGTCACTCTCCCTGTAAAATAGCATAAATTTATGGGTATGCAAGTCTGGTTATTGGTGGGAAGTATCAGAGAAGAATCCTTCAGGGCACAAAGGTGCATGCAGTTTTTCACTTAGTCTTCATGATAGCAAAATGCATCTTTTTGCTAACTCTGAGTTACGTGATAAATGCACCAATAAATGCTGGCAACAGTTCATGGGGAATTTTTCTTCTAACAGCCTAGAAGAAAAATAGTATGTTGCTCAACTGGATATGGTTCTAATTATAGCATTTGCATTATACTGTTTTAATTGTGTTCTTAAATAAAGTTTTGGACATCCTGCCAAGAACTTCTCTATGATTTTTTCATTCAGTGGAGGACTTTTAGTCATCCACTACATTTCTTAAAGCCATAATTTTCAACAGTGTTAAAATCCACTTTTTCTTTGTCTTATGCTGCAGTTAATATCATTCATCTCAAGAACAATTGTTCTGTCACCCATTTACCTGTGAAGCACAGTTTTTTTTGTTTTGGTTTTTTATTTATTTATTTATTTATTTTTTAATTAATCTGTAAAAGGTAGAAATTGAGTAGTTCAGAGTATGAGCAACTCATCTTGCTTGGCTTAGCTCAGGGGGGTGGTCACACAGCTTTTTGCTCCTGGGATAATTAAAGATTTAACAAATAGGAAATTCACAAAATTCATTCATTTCCTCAGTTTTTATACTATGCATTTTTAATTATATTTTGTTGTATGCAGAAGTCATGGCAGATATTCTTTACTTCTTGTTTTACAGAAAGAGCTACCTTAGGGTGGTGCTATTCTAAATTTTCTAGGAGAAACTATGAATAGTAGCTTTGTTGATAGTTGTCTTAGCTCTGTGGCTGCTTTGTAGTTCCTGTTTTTTATTCAGATAATTACACACTGTGGGGTAAATTTTACGTGTGGTTATAAATTGTCAGGGAAGACTGCTGCTGCAAATAATAAGAATGAATTTTAAAGGCAACTCAGTAGTTCCAGAGCAGAAAGCAATTTTACAGAATTAGGAGGAGTCATTTAAGATCATTCAGGAGCAAAGAACTTTTCTCAGTTCCAAATAGGTGGTTTTGTGTGTTGGGTTTTTGTTTGTTTGTTTGTTTGTTTGTTTGTTTGTTTTTCCCCTTCAAATTATATTTAGGAAGTAGGGACAACACATCAAAATGATTCCCATTACATTCATATCAGTCCAAGGTCACTCTCTTGACCAGAAGTGCCTGCTGTTGAATTATAGCATTCCAAGGGGCTCTTTAGAAAACTAGACTTTATCTGGTCATACCAAACAACTAATATACCAATGTATTTGCATTAAGTTTCTATTTGTGTCTTCAAATAAAACATTTTCAAAATGAAGAAATATGTTAGACCCCTCTCCAGTCCAACACTTTACACAAATGCTTAACTTTGAGTATTTAAGCTGCTGAAATGAACTCAAGCAAATTATATTTGGATAAAAGTCTGTGAGTACTGGGAAATCAGGGTCCTAATACAGAAACCACTCAAGCCTCTGTTTAAATACTTTCATGAATCAAAACTCTGTTTCTGAAGAATGTGTAACAGATAAACTCCAACAAATGGTAATGGCCATTCTGATTAGGTAAGAACTCAAGCAGTCAGGTCCGTGGAAGAAGGTAGTAAGTGTTCTGAAGCTGCTCCCACTGGTCATTTTTAATAATGTTTATAATGCTTAGTGATATTTCAGATGAAAAATGTTCTGCATAAATTTGTGGTAGATGTTTTTACTAATGTGTTTCTTTTAATCACCAGTTTTGTCATTTTATTGAATGCTCTCAAGGAAAGCACATGCAGCCTATATTCATCTGCAAATGAATGTAGTCCAGTGTATTTCAATAAAAGTCTCACTTAATAGAAATATTTGGAATTCATAGAGTCATAGCATTGTTAAGAAATTTAAGTGGAAAACTTTCAGTGCACATCTTTTTGGTCATTCCAATACACGGAATGTTTTTTCTGTTAGCTGTAAACATCTGTCTGTTTTTAAAAGATTAGCTAAAGCAAAATTAGCAGGAGAATTAATCTATTATTACTGGAATCTCTCTGCAGTTCCTTTTCTGCAAAGTTTATAGTAAAAAAATAGTCTGTCATTGTTTGATAACTGAAGTACTGCTGCAATGACATTCTGATATGTTTGTCTGCAGGCACACATCCAGCTATATCATTTCAGCGATGAACAATTAACTGGAGTTTCATCACTGAAATTCATTAGTTGTAGCCTAATTTGCCACTAGTGAAAGCTGACAGAGATCTGTTAGATCAGCACAGTTCTGGCAGTTTATATCAACAGCGAATCTGACCCATTATCTTTTGTTGTTAAAGCTTTATTCCTTTTGAAGTAGTTGTATCCTTTGTCCACAGTTAATTATGATATTAAATTATGGAGGAATGTTTCATTTTCTCAAACAGCCTAATCTGAGCCTTTGGTCTGACACATCAGATTAGCTGAGATTTAAACCAATGACCTCCTGGCTCTAGATAATGTCTTGCTGGTTGCTATACAAATCATCAGGGCTGTTCCTGCTCAAATTACACTAAATCACAAGCTGATGTGAGGAGACAGGCTCTGCAGCAACTCCAAATTACGTGTTGTTTGATTTCTGCCTTTACGGGCCAAATTCCTCCCGATAAAAGGTACAAAAGGTCAACCCCTGTCCAGAAACACTGTGCTGAGATCATTGCACTGTTCCAGCAGTGTATTTTTGTTTGGCCAAGCCAAACAGCAGAGTTATTCTAAATGAATATATATATAACATTGAAAAGCTGTTTATAACAACACCAACCCAAACACAATGGTTTGGTGCACATCTTATTGCCTCTCTTAAAAATAACAGAATAAAATGATAAGATGTTAGATAGAAACACCTCTAGACTTAGTTTTTTTCTCAGCCATTGAACAATCAGAAGATGCAATAAATATATTCTGAAGACAGCGCCCAATCAGAAGTTTCAGTGCACCAACTTGCAGCCTTAATGTGCTCAGAAGTCAGCATCTAAGATAGTAGTTGGCACGGATCATGTTGGGAGTCTAAATGTCATGAGTGGTAAGTGTCTAAATCTTGATCTCTCAAGTTGTTAGGTTGTTTATTTGAGTGGTTGCCCCCTGAGGTGGTCAGAAATTTCAGGAGAAAACTTTTCAAGGAGATCTTGAACCACTGAGCTCTTGGATAATAATTAGCCTTGTTGAGCCTTGACTGTCATCGTAAAGCTGCCAGAAGCATTTTTTAACTTTTTTTAGTATTCAAATAAAAATGATTTTTTAGCTTGGTGAATAATTCTAGAAAGTTTATATTTTAAAAATAGTGTGCAACCATTTGTCAGTGAGTCTTCCAGCAGATAGACGTATGTAGCTGTCTACAGAGGATGATCTAGAAGATGGTGAATGGAAAACCAACTGCAGAAGAGGAATTACCACAGCATCTGCCTGCTTAGTAAAACTTTGACAGTTCCAAGACTTATTGGTCAAACATCTTTAAAAAAGGAAAATCCCATGTTTGTGGTTGCATCCACATGTATGAAGGCTTTTGTTTTTCTTGGGCAGATTCAACCAAATGTCACAGAAGCTGTTGAATACTGTTCACGTTGCTTTAAGTTGTATGAAAGTGGGATAAAGGAGAGTGCTTACCAGCTCTGCTGACAGTAGGACTGGAACATTAACTCCATCTGCATTAGACATATGAGAATCCCATGAGAGCTCTTGCTTGGAGACCTGACACTGCAGCTAGCTAGCCTTCGCTGCTCATGGTTTTGGTGGAAAAATGCATCATTCCAAGGAAATGACTGCAAGCAAAGTTGGAAAGATTGATCCTTGCAGTATCTGAACTATGCTAAGCATATTCACTTGCTACCTCCAGCAAAGCTGCGTCAGAAGACATGGCCAGTGTGCTGTGTCCCATTTTAGTTAAAGCAGGAAGCAGCCTATGAGCTTGAAGGTGGTGCTGGCCCTGCAAATCCTGGAATTTAAGTAGTTTTAGGTGCCTATGAGCGTGAGACTCCACTTAAAGCCTGGATAAATACTGCAGAGCTACCTGCCTGCTACTTGTACCTTACCCTCTTCCCAGAATGCCCACAGAGTGTTGATATGCTCAGTGACAGAAGTCCTTTCAGATTATCCTCAAATCCTTGGCTTCTAGACAGGAAAATATTGGGGAGATATGTTCTATGTTAGTCAGAGATAAAATTGTCTTTCTATGTTTAATCTCCATTCTACCTAGGGGGTATCATTCAGTATTTTCAGTGTGCTCAGGTTCGAAGCCCATAAAGGTCATGTTTCCTTAGGAGTAAAGGGAGCAGTTAGGACAACAAGTTTTATTTCATTTGATAAAAGTTCACATTCTTTAATATTCAAGTAATAATTACAGTAATCCATAAATTAGTTGACAAAAGTATTAATTTATTTGGCACAGTCCTAGCATACAGTGTCATAACAGTGTCTGACAGAACTAGCTGAAATCCTGTAGTTGCCTTTTTAAATATCACATAATTTCTTCATTACTGTGATAAAATACAGATGTGGCTTAGAACGAAACTTGCATGGTTAGCAGAAATAGAATATATAATCAGAACAAAGAGGGCTTAAATCAAATTAATCTTTATTTGACAGGAACATTTACATTTACATCACTGAGCGCAAAGTCAAAGCCAAAATTGAAATCAGAAACAGATAATTATGATAAGAGAGGATACTTATGCTGACTTTTCTCATGCATAATCAGAAAGCACACAAAATGCACTGCTTGTTAGAATTAGAATTAGTGTTAAAAATGTGCCACTTTTGTTGAACACTAGTTTGTTGCAAAAAAAAGTTGCCTAAATACTTGTCTGGTAGAAGCACTAGTTGGTTTTGATTACAAGATCATAACGAGGGCAGATGACTGAATAGCTTTTCTAAAACAATAGTAATAGAAGTGGACTTAGTAACCTTTTGGTGTAGTATGTTCAAGGCCTTGGTATGCATTGACTTTTGATGCAGGCCCTATGTCCACGTATTTAATTACTATCACTTAAAGACTATAACTGTTCTTTAAGAATGGCTCACCATTCACTGAGCAAAGCATTTGCCACACTAGGATCTAGTCTTGCAAAGAGAAAGCTTCATTGTCAGTTTGGAGCAGTAAATTCAAGGTCCCCAGCATTTGGGAGGACCATGCCCTACTAATACCCATGCAGCCAACTTGTATCTTGACAGCATTTAACATGGACAAACTTGACCCCTTTCACAAGGAAGAAGCAGCTCATTTAGCTTGGTGAGAGTCCCAGAAAAGCAAATATGTTCTATTGGATTACTACAAGGAAGAACTGGCTTGAAACCATGGAGGGTATCGATATCAGGACAAACAACAACACTGAAAATTTTAATTCCTTGGTTTTCAACCATGTCCTCATTTTGTAGAGGACTTTGTCTTTCATCCTTTTATGTGTGGTTGCAAAACTGGGGAGTTAAATTCTCAGTTACTGCAAATCCATTGTTACTCACTTGACACTGTCGAATTGTACTGGCTTACCTTGCAGCTGAGGATCAGAGCCTGTGTGTATGCAATGCTATGGATACATATGCATTTATGGTGTTTGGAAACAGCAGTATAATTGCCTCCAGCTGTGCAAAATCCAGATGTTTAGATATGTAGATTTCAGAAATGATGTAGCTGGAGCTCTAATGGTGTTAACCTGCTTAATGCTTCTTTGGCATAAGGGAGGCTGTTTCCATATTGTTAAGAATAATGGGAAGAGCTGGGATATGAAGTTCAGTCTTAGGGTGGATTCTCACAGACTTTGAGCAGTTCCTCTGGCTTTCACTTACAACATTTATTAATGAAACAGATCCAGAGAGTCTATGGGAATTCAGCAACATGATAGTTCAGCATGCTGTCAGAAAGTAGCTTGTCAGACGGCTCTATTGTACTGGGATGTGATTTTTAGTAACATGTAGGATTAGGGAAGTGATTCGTGTATTGTGCACTGTTGAAAAGAAGGGTAATTTGAGGTAACAAAAAGGATTTTCAATGCCAAAACAATAATGATAATTCATCCTGTGATAAGGAATTGTTATGACATGCTTTCTATTATTAATTTGGTTAGAGGGTCTAGGTTAAATGACTGCAGTTGATTAAAAGATATACAGATAGAAAAGCTTTATGTATTTATTACATAAATTATTTATAAATTATATATTAAGAAAAATAAACTTATCTGAGAAAATTACAACATAGAAGGAAAAACAACTGGGATTTAACAAGCTGCCTTTACATGAACATCTGGAAGTATTATTGGTATTACCATGATGATTACTATTATTTTACATAAAAACAAAATACTAGCAAATATGAATGAGAAGAGTTTTTTTTTTTAGCTGTAACAAAATTAACTAGGGTGGTTAAAATAAATGTAAACCATAGCAGTTCTATAGGTCCTGTGCTGCCAAAAATACTGTAAATTAGTGCTTTGTCTCCTGAGAAGTGTCCCACTTAAATCTGGGAGTGCAAAGGAACTTGGTGCAGAGTTTGTACAATATAGTCCCTACATGATAAATATGAGCTGCTGTAATTTTGACAAAAACTTTGTTAAAGGAAAACCTAGCAACCAGGAATTTTGCTCTGTTGATGCTGTAGGATGGTTGTTCAATGAGGTCAACCTGAATTATACGCAGTGTTTTTAGCTCACATGAATGCTGGCTTCTGTCAGGCCACACTGAAGCATAGCCCTGGTGTGAGCCTTCTGCATAAAACCAAAGTTTGCTCTCACATAGAAACTTATTTGGCCAAAGTCTGGTAAAGGCAAGATATAAAATCATAGTGTCATAAAATCACAGGGCTTGGAAGAGATTTCTGGAAACTATCATGTCCAGCCCCTCTGCTACAGCAACTTCCCTATAGCAGGTTGCATAGAAAAGCATCCAGACAGGTCTTGAATATCTCCAGGGAAGGAGTCTCCACCACCTCCCTCGGCAGCCTGTTTCAGTGCTCCATCACCCTTACAGTAAAGAAGTTCTTTCACATATTAGTATGGAACTTCCTGTGTTCCAATTTTTGCCTGTTGCCCCTGGTCCTATTTTTATTGTTACAGAAATGACAGGAGTTTAATAGTAAGGCTTGGAGCAATTCTGAAGCATGAAGTGTAGAACAGAACAGTACCTACAATGATATGCTCCTGATAAAAGTCATCTTGTGATCTGCTAAAATACAAGCCTTAGTTACAGAGATATCTGAAATGTATATATTCTTATGGTAGCAAAAGAGTTCATTGATCAGAACGGTCTATTAAGTACCTACTTTTCACTAAAACAGAACTCTCGAGTTTGTAGGCTCTTTAAATTAACCTTGCCAGGAACCCATATTATAAGGTGTTCTGTAAGGGACTGAGGATGATAAGACAAACTTAAATGAAACGTTGCTACAATAAATGCGAATCTTAAACCAAAGCACCTTTCTCTTAGTTCCTGTACTCATCAGCATTGCACTGCACAGTAAGTTATTGTTAACATATTTCTTGTTAGTCAGAAAATGAGACAAATACCAGCTAGCTTAATTTAATATCCAATGAATATCCCTTAAGGAAAAAATATATGAATATTTGTTACAGTATTTCACAAATCAAATTAGCAACTCAACATTAATAGATTTTGATTGACACATCTGATTTTTGCCATGTCTCTGTGGACTTTAGCTCTTCCTCATTAAATGAATTATAAAATTTCACCTCTTGATTAGAAGTGTCTCTTCTGTCTTTTTTCAATGGAATTGAGGGCAGATCTTTAGCTGATATACACCAGCCCAACTCCATTGAAGTCAGTGCAGATACTTCTATTTACATCTGCCTCAACAGGACAACATTCAGTAGAATTTTACAGGACAGCAATTCCCAGTAACACAGGCTAATTTCTTGAGATTAAAATTTGTAATTTACAAGTGGAATTATGGCAAACCAGAGGTGTTTTGTTATAGAATCATAGAATCACCGAGGTTGGAAACGACCTCTAAGGTCATGCAGTCCAACCATCCACCTACCACCAATATTTCTCACTAAACCATGTCCCTTGGTACAACATCTAAATGGCCCTTGAGCACCTCCAGGGATAGCAACTCCACCATCTCACTGGGCAGCCCTTCTTCCACTGCTCCAACTGATTGTCACTGCTTGGTCTCAAGTTGGAGACAACAGTATCTGGCACAGAATTGGTGTTCTGCACCAACAAAGAGACAGTGACCCTTTCAAAGGAATTCATCCAACAGAAGACTAGCGTGCTCTCAGAAACTACAATGAATTTCACTGTAAGATATATCCAGCAAGTTTGGACAGGAGAGGGCCGGTGTTTTGGCAGACACTGAAAAGGAACCACACTCCACCCAGCACTCAGAGCACCTACCTGTGGTGTGAATGGCAAAGTTTCATGCTCCTGCTCTGCTGAACTCAGCTTAGAGGCTTGAACCTCAGGCTGTCATATAACTTTTCAGTATCGTAAGCACCATGGTGGCCTTGGTTATTCTGCTGTAGGTCTGTCTTTGCTGAGTGTGTTGGAACTTCTCAGTGCAAGATAATTAAATATCAGCAGGAGCTGGAAATTTCAAATCAGTTGCCTGATATATAGGAGACTGTTCTAGCATTGACTATTCTGGTGTGAGTGTGAAGAAGAAACTGTCTTGATTTTGTCCTGTGAAAATATTTAATTCCTAGCTTCTCTAGAAAGATGCTTCAAAACTACCTTGACAAAGGAAGAAAGCCAAAAGAATTAATGGCAATCACTGTTCCTTTCAGCAAATAGAATCTTGTTTAGATACTGCCTACTGGTTTTTGGAACTGAGGCCTGAAAGCAATGAATCTTCTAAAGAGAAAGGATGACATAAGTAAGAAGAGAATCAATACCTAATTTCTTCCCTGGAATTGCTTAAGAAAAAGAAGGAGCACAGAGAATAATATTGCTATCATAATAACTATATTAAGTGTGCTTTTCTTAAAAACCATGTATGCAGATATAGTTACATATAAAAAGCCAAACAATAGATCCTGGATTTGCTAACCTTTCATTTATTGGATTTCTATGCTACACAAACTCTGTTTCCTTAAAGAAAATGATTTTTGTCTTTTGATTTAGTTAGTGTTTGGCCAACATTCTCTCCTCTGTCGTGAGGTGCCTTACTCCCCCTAGAATAATGTCTTATATGACACCTGATGGGTCTTACAAATTAAGGTAGGTAAGTGGGCAATTTATCTCCACAGATATCTCTACAGAATCATTTTCCTTTACTGACCAATACTTTAAATTTCTCGTGCACTAGGTGGGAGGCTTCTCAATTTCTTTTGCTGTGAGCAACATACCGCTTAACCAAAAACAAATGTATCTGGTAGATGGAACTAATTCTCCAAAAAAAGGAGCTGTGCCTCACACCTGATGCAGGTTTGTGGCCAGCCTTCCTTGACAGAACTGGTGTGAATTCAGATTCAACAAAGAGACTGGAACATCTCTGTACTTCCTTTAATGACTGTTATTTTTAGAACAGGTAAAAGCCAGCTATGCAGCTGAAGGATACAACGAATATGGAGTAGGTGAGATAAGAATAAAAATATAATATCTCTGAAGGATGCTGAGAGTTTCTTGTGTGTGTCAGCTGCAAAGCTTCCTGGTCCAGAGTGAAAGCACTTTTATATACATATGTAATTCACAAATTGTATGTTCTTTCCCTGATGGATAGCTTGATCAGCTCCTGTTTTTTAATAATGTAAATACATTTAGAAATGAGAGATTTGGGCCCCGATTCTCTACCTAGAATTTTACACCATTATCTCTGTGACTTTGCATGAACTTCACGTGATTTATTTTTGCATTGCTTAGATCGCAGTCCATTTTTGTACCCCCTTCAAGAGTGAGACCCTTCACAGTGTCATCTGGCCTCATTCTGTCAGAGCAAATGGAATTAGGACCATTGACCCAGCATCTCTGTTCATCAGAAATACAGCTGCTTCTCAAACTAATACTCTTTTGTCTTCGGGACTGTCGTGAAGCTGTTTACAGTGTTTTCATCTCTGTTCTGTACACCTGTAGCAATGCAATTTTTCTGTTTTAGAAGTTTGCAAGTTTCATTACAAATACAGTTCTACTGGGATTGCCAGGGAGGAACTCTGGTGACTAACATTTAATTACTTCTGAATAGACTTCTGATGTAAATGACAGCAGAATCAAGCCCATTGTAACCCAAAGTGAATAGTGCATTCTGGGACATCTTGATAGCACCTATATGTACTAGTGTGTGACTAGACAACAAACAAGAATTTAGGACATATGCAAGATGTTTGTTATTTTTTATCAACAGCTGAGCCAGATCTTGAGTTGAATCAATAAATTCAGTGCAGATTTACACTACTTAAGGTAGGGTATGTTGTGTATGATGACAGAAAGGCACTGTGTAACAGCCAGTAAAAGAGCAGAGATATTATGTTCTTTGCGATTTTTTTTTTCTGTTGTATATTTTCTTATCTTTTTTGCTCTTCCACCACTCATACCTCATATGTTCTGCATTAATCCAGCCTTTGTGTGTGTGGCATGTGCGTGGAAGGTAAGAAGACAGTAATGTTGCAGGTACAAAAAGGATAGATTTCCTGTTTATTGGAAAAAGACACCTGCAGAATTCATGCTAGATTGGCCATTGTCATGAGCCTATTGGCCCTACTGATATGTTTTTTGACCCATAATAGGTTACAGCTTGATTTAATAGGTCACATTTCACTGCCTTTATGGACACCTTTACATCTTCTTTTCAAGGCAATTATCTTTACACACATCTGATGTAGCAACGTAATTGTCTCCCGCTTTTGTATGGCAATATGTTAATGAACCAAACTGATAATTTTTTTAAAGAGAATAAATAACTTGTGTATTGTTTTTCTGAAATGCTAGTGAGGATATACATTCTGCGTACTGCTTGTGCTTCAGAGAGAATGTTTTGCAGAGAGACAGCCTCTATCTAGGGCTTTATGCAACACAGTGCACAGCGACGTCCTGACCAGCACTCATGTCTCCTATGGGCCAGATCCTGCAGTGGCCAATCTGTTGGAAGCTGATCTGTAGTAAATAAGACCATGGTAGTCTGTATCCAAAAGCCTGTAGAGTGGATGGGAAAAAATGCTAAAAGTTAGGAATTTGGTTTTTTAAACAAAATCACAATACTGCTGAAGAAAATAGCACATCCCTTTTATTACAAAGCCAGCATTTTTCCCCAGAATACACACTGATGTGATGTGAGTCATTTTTCAGTTCCCTGTATAGCAAAGTGTACTTAGATAGCAGCTTACCATTTTTGATTTGGTGTGTTTTCATAGAACAAGAAGGGATTCTTTGATTAATAGTGGTCACTCGGCACTGATTCTAACTATTTTAAAAATCTGTTTTAATAGTGGAAGCATTAGAGTAGGAAAAGCCAAGTTTGCACATGCCTTTAGCTCTTTTCAGAATTTTAATGGACACTGCACAATGTGATTGCACTTTTAAAAAATTTTTTATTTTTCCTATGCTCTTAAAAGAATCAAGGAAATACTATTTGTTTTTATGGGGGGGGGGGGGGAATAATGTATTTATAGAGAGAGACAAAAACATACTTTCATACAAAATCTTACCTTCCTATTTTCTGAAAATGAGTTAGGGTCCCAAAGACTGGGGGATGTCTGCATATGCTGAATTTTAACCTGCAGAATTTCCCTGTGGAGTTTGATTTGTATATTACTGCTCTTCCTCTCTGGCTTAAGGCTCAGTCCTGTGTCAGCCTTAGGCCACGACTTCTGCAGATTCAGTCCATGTGGCTTTTCTGCAGAATTACCTGTGCTTATTAAAAGAGTACCTCTAGAGGTTTCTGCCTCTGAGTATATTTTGAGTTCTGATTTTTCACCGAGGTGCTAAAGAGAGGGAATTTGAGACTAGGAACATGGTTTTGCAACTTTTACTCACATGAATAGGCCTATTAACTTTAGACTACCTGTGTGAACTCATCTGAATAAGGAGCCTGCTGAGGGCCCTAATTAGTTAATGTGTGAGTGCACAGAATATGCTCCAAATGCCCATTCTTATTACTGTGCAGAACGTGCTTCTCCATTTTTATAAAAATGTGACTTTCACTTTACTCTCTCTGATTTCCTTTATTATTGATTAGTGAATATCTGATAAGTGAATTGTATCGAGTGTCAGAGCTTATCCAGTCTTTGGATCATTTTATGTCAGAAAGAAGATGGAAGAGACATAAATTTCTGGACCTACCCAGCAGAGGATGTGTGCATAAAGTGGGGTGGCAACTAGGTTTCCTGACAGTATGTAGTATCTTAATAGCCCAAGAATTTTGAGGTTCCCTGAGGATGAAAATAAATGGAGTCACAAACTCCATTTTACACTTCTCCCAGCACTGGCTGGAGCGCAGCTGAAAATGTGGGCTGCTAAACAGCTCCTTCTTAAACCATGCTTATAACAAAACCACTGAATTTTCACTAACTCATGTTAGGAAAGGAGCTTATGCAATTGGAAGAACTTCAGTGTGTTTTCTTGTCCATCCAGCTAATTTCAGCTGAGTTTGGCAGGGATTGTGGCACTGTCTTAAAGACTTGTGAAAGCAAGCAGTGAACTGAGATAACATCTAGTACGGCTCTGGTCAGAGAAAGGGATGTAGTATGAGCCCATCTCATTAGACGTTAGAGGATCCAGTCACAGAAGAGGGGACAGACAGATGGGCACACACAGAGCTTTTGTACTTGGTATTTGAAAAGTAAAACTTGGGAAGTAGTCTCTAGAAGAAGTATCTGAATGAAAATCCAAGTACTTCCTGCAATCCTCCCTCATCCCTTGGTTTGTATTAAAATGCAGCTCCCTTTACAGGCACAGCAGAGGACCAACAACTTTGGGTACAAGAACAGACTGAGTTCAAAGGAGCTGGGCATATCTGTAAGTGTTTGCAGGATTGGGTTCCTAGCTGTTGCATGGAATTTCGCCTGGCTTTCTGCTCCCCTGTAGATATTATATCCCCTGTCATATTGTTTTCAAACACCACCTCAATCAGTGCATTTTAGTATGGCTGTGATGTTTTCCTGGAAGGCAACTGGGAATTAAGTATTTCATTATTCCATGACTTTTATATATTCATATTTAGACTGAACAGTGCTAAAAAGAATTTTTTATTCCATTATGCAATTTTTATTGAGCTTATTATCCGTAATATGTTTGGCATGAAATTTATTGCTGACATGCCCTTTAATTTAGCCTGTCTAATTGGTGCTAATTTAGTTAGATTGCATTAAATTACACCCTTTTATGTAGCTATGTGTGGGTCAAGAAATCCATTCCAGCAGGTTAGGTAATTATTCATGCAGCTGAACAGTAAAAATGGCATAAAGGTAGACGAAAAATGCAATCAAGTTCCAAAATAATAGCTTTCCTGGATATGATAATCAAGGAAACGGAGTTTCTGTTATAAATTCTCTTCCTTTGAAGACTTACAGGGTTCATCTTCCATCTAAACTCACATCACCAGTCTCAACAACAAAGACAGAAGATGTGAATTAAGATCATTACTCTTACGTGAGGGGGAAATATTAAGAATTATCTTTATTTCAGCCTTCATTCCTTCTTCATCATTCTCACCACAAAGATAACAGTGAAAAATGTATTGTCTCTTCTTTTATCTGAGTTTCTGCTTTCTGCTCTATTAGAATTACTTTAGTCAGATGGTTGGGGTGGAAAGTAATTGATTTGATCTCAGTGGTATACAAAGAAGCAATCTGAGCCTGGCAAAACAGAACAAAAAATCTGACCTATAAGAGCCATCGATCTATAACAGTAAGAGCAGAGGGCTGCAATGCAGGGCTCCCAGGCTCAGGTCTGCAGCTGGTGTAAATTGTCGTGGCTCTTCATCAGCGATTTGAAGTCTCTGGCAATTTTGCCAGTGGAGATGTCAGACCTGGGATGTGGTTCCCAATTTGCTAGGAAAACTCCTGGTCCTCTATGGTCCCTGAGTGTGTTGCCACCTCTGCACTGAGTGCCAGTGAGTTCTGTGCTCCCCTACCCCTGGGAGCTCCCTCTGTCCTGACTTGCTTGCTGCAAATCCAGATGAATGCTCAGCAAACATCATTGGTATTTGGAGATGTTTTAATGCAAGGTTTCTGTGCATCAGGACACCCCTTCACTTTTCCATGCTGTCTGTAGCAATGGGAAGGAAAAAAAAGACATTGAGGCTTTCTCTCAATGAATATGAGTGTCAGAACTACATGGTGTGTAGATGGCATGCTTTCAAAGCCAGGGCAAATCAATAAATAACCAATAACCTCTCCCCCATCCTTTTTTTTTTCCACCCAGTGAACTTAAGTCTTGTATAGAAAGCTCTGACAGGTTTTGAGCATGTTTTTAGAGATGGCCCTTGTGACATAATGGTTTGCTGACCTGATTCTGTGGTTGTTTGCTGAGGTTATGCCTCATATGTTGTGTTGTCATCATTGCTGAAGGAGTTGTGTTGTTAAACTGTGCTTCTCAGTTGTACTGTCATCATCTTGTTCTTGTGAAGCTTAGTTTTACTACAGACTGAGGCACCCCTGAGGATTAACTTCTTGAATATATAGTCATGCTTGTGATGTTTTCACATATATATGTCACTCCAGAGATAACCTGAAACCTTTAAATATGGCGATAATCTCAGATTAGCCACATCCTCACAGAGCACCTGCACAACGAAAGGCAGTGGGAGCCAGGTAAGAAGTAGTAGTCAGTAGAAGCTCGGACACAGAAAACCTCTAAGGAGGAAGAACAGGGTCATTGGGTGGTTTTTCACCATTACCAGTATGCATGTCACCACTGCAGCTCAGTTGCATGTTACTGGAATTTTGCAGGTAACCAGCAGCACAGATGCAGAAATACAGCCATTGTTCATTCAGCTCCTGGCCTGTCCCATACTTAAGTGGTTCCACTTTTCCCCTGCAGCACCAGTGAGAAAACTGAGTTGGAGAAGTAGTACTTAGCATGCAGTACCTAGCAATTTTCTCTTCCAACTAAGTGCTAATCAATGGAGAAACTTTTAAGTAAAAAAGAGAGCTGGTTTTTCCAAATATCAAGCTAAAGTTCCTAACACAGCCAACTGAACATTGAAAACAAAGCTAAATATCTGCTAGGTGTGATCCAGAAAACTTTTTAGTTCCTTGTAAAAGACTCCCAAGGAACTGCTAGTGGAATTGTAGTGGAGTTAATGTAAGAAGGCTCAGCAAGAGCCCCTTTTGGGGAGCAGTTCTCTGTACTAAGTTGATACCTGTTTGACTTTCAGAAAGATATGAGATAAACTTTGCCTAACAACCAACAGTGAAACTGGCAGAAAGGAGAGCAGCTGCAGCTTGATCGCAAACATCACACTGTGTAATATGTTTGGGGTAAATAAATGTAAAAAAGAATAAGTGGGAATCTTCCTCTAACAGGAAAATACATCAGTGATCCTGTAATTAGAAACAACATTATTCATCTGTGATAAAATATTTATTTCACTGTGAGTGCAACAGTTGTTTCTTCTTGGGAACTGTACCCAGAAGCAGAATATCTGGATTGGAAAGAGCACAGCAGCTGCCCGAGACAAATTTCTTGATTTGTGCTTAGCAGCTCCATTGATGCTCCTCAGTGGGACCTGGAGATGACAGGCTGGGTAAGCATGCCAGGCCAGCTGGGTCACGGCACAGGTATGAGCCAGTGCCTGGGGGTAGCTAACTGGATCTTAAGGAAGCTGTAGTTCAGCAATACGTAGGGTTAGCCTGAGCAGCAGAGCAGAAATGTTAGTACAGCTGCACTAGAAATTAGTCTGCTCAGGGACTTCCATGGTCCTCCCACCATGCCAGCAGTGAAAATAGACAATCTATCCCAGAATTGAAACGTAGTAGTCTGGTTGGATTTTCAGAGCCTCAAGGAGAAGAGTGGATTTTTTTTTTAAAGATGAATTTATATACTGGCTTACAAATTAGAACAGTAAACACTCTACACACACTGGTGCTGAGCATCCTTCCAGCTATTTATATGTTCCGAAATTAAACACATGGTTCTGTACACTCTTGCACTCTGTCATCAGGAGAAAATGATCAACTCCAGCAGCAAAGCCAAGTTTGCAGCCAAGTTGATGGGGTAGACTGCAGGCAACTTGCAGTGTTCCACTGTGTAACTTCCTTGGATGCAGCTGAGAGGAGGGAGCAAGGATCTCTGCCTGTGGTATGGTAATCCTCACTGATTCCTGCTCATTTCAAATTACTTTGGAACACCACCAGGATGTTACATTTTAATTGTATTATAAAGCATTGCAGGTTAATTTTGAGGTCTAATGCTGAAGTAACTGAAATTTGCTCTGTAGTTTTCCCCGTGTCCTCCCCCCTCAGCCCTGCTGAGGGCTGGTGCATGGGCCAGTCACAGCTCAGGAGAAGAGATGATAGCTCTACTATCTGAGTGCTGGTGCTGGTGCTACGCTACCTACTCCTTACTGCATAAACAGGGACACAGTGTGGGGCTGTGCTTTGGACGCTTCTATTGCAGACATCTAGGCCATCAGCAGTGTCCTTCATCCCTCTCAGCATCTGGTTTCTTATTTTCAATCCTAACCTCTCATGAGGAAATCTCTGTGACTTGCTGTGTGCATGCAAGCATGTTGCTAGTGTAAAGAATTGTGAAGCAGCTTCACACTCCTGGTGCAGTGTGACCTCTTGACTGCACAGTGCCAGCCGCAGAGTGCCATCACCAGACTGCAGCAGGAAGCCTGCTGCAGGGCAGGGAGCTGACCACAGGTCTTCCAAGAAGTCCATGACAAATGCCACCTCCATTTCAGCATTAGGACAGGTTTAGGACAAAGGGACAAGCTGTCCTAAATTGGTTGCCATTGCTTGCAGGTAGCCAGCACCAATGGTGGTGCTTTTTCATTGTCTTGAGGGCTGCTAGATGGGGAACTGCTGGGGGATGTGAGCCAGTACTTTGTATGGTAATATTTAGAAAGAGATGAGAAGAACCTGCTTTTCATCTAGTCTCATTCTTCCCTGCCAGCTTGTGCTTTCTTTCTGCTCAGGACACTGAAATGTTGTGTTCTGTTGTAAAAAGAAGTCACTCTGTGAGCAGAGAAGCTAAAGAATCCTGCCTTGTAATGTCTCTTTCTCATGCAGATCCTCTGATATCCTACAAATGGTGAGCTTTATTAACTTTCCCTGTAATGGGACTGCAGTTGGACCCCACTCCTGTCCCCCACTGCCTTCTTTTCAGACTCTGAAGAGTTTGCTTATCTTTTAACCTTGATGCTGGACAGCAGGGGTGAATTGAACACCCTTTTGTATGAGAATGTAAACGCTATTTTAGACTCCTACGACTGCTGACTGTTGGTGTTTCATTTCTGTCAGGAACTGGGCTAAAAATAAGTCAAATAAATCCCCTGAAATTAAGAAGAAGCATTACTGTTTAAATGACTTCATCAGATAAACCAGAGAAGCGTCTAAAAAATTCAAAATAAGAGTTATACTAGCTAAGCTACAGTCCACCAACTCGCAGCAACAGAAGTTGATACTTTATTAGAAGAGTGGGATGTTGTTCCCAGACTCCATGTTCTGTCTGTCAACATAAACACAGACAGCCCCATAACATGGTTTCTGGCTTCTCTTTCGTAGTCCGTGAATCAGCTCTTATTTTTCCTTTTGTTAGAATTGGTGGAGCAGGAAGTAAATGGTTTATCCACGTGACTAACAGGAGAGAGACAAGGGAAGCTGCATGGGTTGACGTCAATGCTGGATTCAAGTATCAGATTTTCCCTGTCAGTTTATGTCACAACACAACCACACCTTTAAATTCAGCTGCTTGGGTAACACCCGAAAGCTGTCATTGCGCTAATGCAATATCAATAGTGTATCAACTGCTGTAAACCACGAAACTATAGATAAGGTGTAGTTGTCATGTTCTTTGTGATTAAAAGATGTAGAATCTCTAATCGCAACTAGAAGAGAGGATGTCATCGATAAAGGGAATCTAGGGCTGAAGAGCAGTATTGACTGTGTCAAGGAATTTACAAATTCTGTTTCTCCATTTTTCCACACTTCGTGCAGCCTTTCAAGACCGACCAGCAACTTCACCTCCCCCTGGGGCAGGGACAATAAATCCATAGGTTAACATTTGCCTTGCTCAGATTCTCTAGGCAAAGGGTCTTTGGAAGAGGATACTTTTTTAGCAGTTTCTTGTAGAAGAAGGCATGCAGTGTGGTAGCTCAAATGGTACATTGTATTTCCTTCTTAGGGGTAGTAATGGCCATTCCTGGCACAAACTCATATTACGCTGGTGATGGGGGTCTCACTCCCCCAGCTGTGTTGGAGCCAGAGCATCTCCACTGTGGCTTTAAGGACCTTCTGGAACTTGTTTGCAAATGATGTGACTTCTTTACCTATACTTTTCTCCAAGAAAATGTCAATGCTTATCATCTGCATTCGTCATCTTAAATAATAATAATAATAATAATAATTGATGGCCAGTATTAATAAATTATTTATATTTGAACTGTGGAACTGTAGGCAAAAATGAATATTAAATGTCTGTGTATGATGAAAGTGGAAGAATAGGGCTGGACTCTCAGGTCCATTGGTTGTTTTTCCTGCATTTGGTCATTTGTTTTTCCCTCAAGAATCTCCATGGATAAATATGCCGAGAATTTATGTGATTTTTATTACTATGTAGCATATGGCTTGGAAGTTTTTCTGCATTTTGAGCTTTCACCTAAAATCACATAGTTCCCTGTATTTGTCTGCTTATAGATTTGTATATGTACACATTCTCTGTATGCGCACCTGTTTAAACTAATATTCTTTGTATATTAATACTATGCCCTCATGCTTCAGCTTCTCTGGTTTTCACCATCCTCTTCTTTGTGTTTGGGTGGTCATATTTTGAAATTTCCCCAGGACAAGTTCTTCAAGCTGTCACGTTTCTCATCACATCTGAAGGATTTTGTGCCTTGCATGGTAATTAGGTCCTCTTTGTTTCGTCTGCTGAGCTGCTCTCTGCTACTTTCCGAGGCATGCTTGTAACTGGGAGTAAACAGATTCTTCACATTATCTTGCCTTTTTTTTTTCTAATGCTGATTTACATCCTGTTTAGACCTTGTGCAATTACATTTATCCTTGTTACTTACTTAGAATAGTGCCATTTATTAGAACAATTTATTATTGTATTGCGTGGCTGATGTGTGTGTATGGAAAATCTGTGTATTTACAAATACATGTGACATTATACACAAAAATACACAGATAGCCACCTATATACCTAAGACCTGAAAATGCCAATGGCTTCGCTCAGAGTGCGACTTGCTGTCAAGCTTTATAAACTTTAAGCTATGATGCCTTAAAGAAAGCTTGGGTTGCAGTTTCTCTCTGGCCTGGCGTTGCACCCAGCACCACTTGGATTGGTTTTGAGCCTCTGTTCCAGCTGTTGAGTTACAGTGGAGAATCATTCCCTAAGTTTTTCACCTTTGTTGTTTGGAAGCAAACTGCCCAAACCAGCACAAGCCATCTATCTCCTGCAGCCAAGCATGTCAGAATCCCTGCAGGTAGGGCAGGGTAGCAGCAGGCACAGAGTCACCCCAGTGCACCAAGAACACCCCAACCTGGTAGGTGCTGGGTGCGTGCTGACCTGGGGGTGCACACATATATTTGTAAAAGTATGTGTATGGAAGTGCACAGACGTCAGAAACGGAGAGTTGGAAATGCTGGTGCTGGAAAGTAAATGCTTGTTAGCACGTGGAATGCCTACTGGTGGTGTATCTGTATTTTTTTCCTATTGTAATTAATAGTGCTGTGATTACTCAGATTATAATGATTGCAAATCCCTGTACGTGGTACACAGATGGAGGTTTACACAACATTTTTTTCCTTATTTTGTGTTCTGCAAACATATTAAGAAAATCTCTAAAATAATATTACAAAACATCAAGTAAAATCCTATCTCCTGAAGGGCTGATGACATCACATGTGTATGGCTGTGTGTTATCTTGCCCTGGCACAGGGAATTAAGTCTTGGGCTATCCTCACCTAGGAAGACATCATTCTGCCAGCGTTTTTTCTCTCCTGACCAATATGACAGCTTTTTCCATTCAGCCAATTAAAGTGTAGCTGGACAAGCCAATGGGAAAATTGGGCAGTTTGTTCGTTTCTGAGAGTCTCTTCATTTGATTTTGTTGAACTTACTGGATGCACACAGACATTTGTGTCAGAAAAACCAACCCCTTAACTCTGCAACAGTGCTGCGATTTTAATGAACCAAGAGGTATGTGGAAGGGAAACTGGTTTTTTGATGGCCTATTGTGAAAGCTATAATTCAGCCATAGAGCTAAGGAACTTGAGACATACCAGTTTTGCAGTGGAAGTTCAAATTTAGCAGCTCTGTCGCTTCTGCAAACATATATTTTTTAAATTTGTTTTTTAAAATTCTGGCAAATGATGAAAATCACAAGCAGACAATGTAAGCATTTTCCTGATTTTTTTTAAAAAACATTCTATGTTGTTCCCTGATAAACCTCCTACCATTGTTTTATTTTGTCTTCTTAATGAAAGTGTCTTCCAGATTGGAATCTGTAGGAGAGAGATCCATTTTTGTCACAGGAAGTTTTTAAAGTCTACACAAAATGAACAATTTCAATCTTTCAGCTTTTTGAAAATTTTTTAAAGTGTTAAGTCCAAATCAAAGCAATTCCCCTTCCTCCCTCAAATTCAAAACTATCATTAGCCAGCAAATTACTTATTGTCTAGCTTGACAAGAGTGGTTGGCTCTCAGTCCTGCATACAGATCCCCAAGCCACTGTCTCATGGCAAATGTATTGCCCATCTGTTTCCATTTCTGCACTGCGAGTTCAGTCTGGCTCATGAGCAGCAGTGCACAATTGTGGATTTTCTGATTCATATTTATTTATCCTAACTTTCAGTCCTTAAGTAAGACACCCTAATTAAGCAGAGTTGTGACCCTGGCCTCTTTGTGTAGTCAGTGCAGAAGTGAGTTCATCCAGAAGGTGACTCTGAGTGTGGAAGGTCTCAATTAAATGCCTAAAGTATAACTTCTCTAAGATCAAGCTGCTATATGCTTTAAGCAGATCCTCTAAGAGAAGCTTCTTTGGTTTATAGACTCATGCTGATAATAGGCTCATTGCCTTGTTAGATCAACCAGCAACTGATGCTGGGAGGTCCTTGGGGCTCAAGTAAAAGACAGCCCTATATTTCTGGGGACATCGTTGCATTTCAAGGATGTGATATGAGATGTGAGACTGCAAAGCCATCCCCAAGTTGTATTTATTCCCCTGAAATGCTCATTGTGTCAGACCTGACTTCAGTTATAAAATAGAAATAATAGAAAAAAAGGTCAAATCATTTATTGAGGACTGGCATTTACAGCAGTCAGGAATCTCCAGTTGTATACAGCTTTCTCTGTATATGTCAATCCTATAGCACACCATCCTGCTGAGGATCTCCAGACCACTGTTTTCCAGCTGTAACTAGTAGGATAGATGACTAATTAGTAATTGCTTCTTCAATTTATACATATGTGCAAATGAGGAAACCCAGAAGTTAATTCACTTGCCCAAAGTTGCAGTACCCCTCTACAGCAAAGTGAGATTATAGATTCCCAAATTCCTCTGTCTTTGTGGTTGCAAAATTCTGTTACTTTGTACTTTATTCAATTTAGTCATAATGTTTATCATAAAATTTGTAATAAAATTGCTTGACTCTTTGTTTCCAGTGAAAGCTGAATGTTAAAGGTCTTGTGTCCTTGATCCCGATGTAGGCAATGGGAGTTGTGCATTGGATCAGCAACAGCGTAAGTGGATCGAGGAGTGCAGCAAGCTGTGGATCGAAGGTAATAGCCTAGACAGGAATCTAAAGAGTGATTGTTTGCCCATCCTGTATCCAGACTTGGATGCAAACAGATCTGCCTCAGAAGGCATCATGCTGTGTGTGCAGTGGTGCTAGTGCCTGTCCACATCTGGAGAAAGGGGAAGAGAAGTATGTGTGCACTCAGTTACATGAGCGTAACCATGTGTGCACATATACACACATAGAATGCACATGGGCAGAGGCTTCTAACATACCTCAGAGTTGGCAACAACAATGTGATTATAGGTGCTGAAGCACTAAGTGCCAGAACACCCTTTCCAAAGGTGGAAAGGACCAAAGGTTCCAAAGGATATTTGACAGAAAGCTGTCAAATGTCACTGTCGATGTCCCTTTGGCATCGTGCAATTCTGTAACTTGTCTCAGATGCCCTTTTGTGAGATTTGCATTGCCTCAGAGTCAGTCTGTGCTCTCCTTGCCTGAACAGACTGACTTCACAAGCTGAGCCTTGAGATTGCAGCACCTCAAGGAGACGCCTCAGGCAGCCAGCTAATGCAGTCTTCTGGGCATAACCTATGGCAGGACATGGCTGCAAAACAGCTCAAGTCCCACTGGCATTGAGGAGAATTGTCTATTTGTGTTCCCCCATGTCAGGCTACATCTTTGTTTCATATCGCTGTTTTCTTCCCATTGCTTATACACTGCTGCAGCATTATTTCTCAGTGCTCTGAATTAAGATGTTAATATCCTGGTTTCAGGGATTTAAGGAACCTTTTGTAGATATAGACAGAGTATAATTTTAGACCAAGTACAATAGTGGTCCTGCAAATGTTGATAAAAAAAACATAATAATAAACCTTGCTTAAGAGATACTGGATCTCATGCTTCCTCTTCCCCCATTCTGTTCCCAGAAAGGAAACTTTTTACCATCTGGAAAAGACACCCAGAATTGCTAGTCAGCCCCAAGTGTAAAAACGAAGAAAAAGAAACATTTAGGTTTTAATGAAACATGTCCTCTAAGTTCACTTAAATGCATGCTTAGATAGCTTTTGAGATTAGTCTAAGGATAATAAACTATTATTTATAGGGAACTTCCTGGCCAAAGACCTGAGAAACTCCAGAATACCAGAACAGAGGATTTATAGCCCACTGACTACTTAAAATGGTGATGTTATTTTCACATTCAAAAGTCTTTTTTCCTTTATGACAACCTGTTTGTGAAGAGGAGAAGCTGCCTGCTGGTGCTCTCAGATTCTGGAGTTAGTCTTGATAGTTTTATATATATAGGTCAGTTGATTTAGCTTGGATTGGGAGCTTTTACAGATCCACGTTATGTCTTATGTGCAGATTTGTTTTTCTGCTTTTGGCATTGGTCAGAATAAATGGGGGGGTGGGAATTGCCCTGGCTGCTGGAGGGGATTTCCCTGAGGTGTCCCCAGTTTCCTAATAGATTAGTGCCTTTTCTAGTCTGTTTCTGATGGGATTTGGCAGCAGGTCAACATCCCTAGGTAAAGAAAGGCTTCCTGAAGTGAGCAGCAGTCATGGAAAGTAAACTAATGGAAGCTGGCATCTGCTGATCTCTTTGACAACAAGGAATTTTTCTGCCAACATTTAGAAACCATTGGAAATGGTGTCCATCGGAAACCAGATTTTGAATTTCTGCCCTGGGCTGCCAAAAATATTTCAGCATAAAATGCTAAAGTAAGTTCAACTTTGAATTATAATTTCAATAACTGTCTAGTGAAATGGATTAATGCTCTGGCACTGCATCTTTGAGGCTTTGGCTCGAATCTTGTAGGATAAAAAATCTGTCTGCTTTGACAGTTGAAAAGGTCAGAAGTGAAATAATGTCAGGTGGTCTTAGCCCAGTTCAGTGTCTCGATTAAGAAGTGAATGTAAAAGCTGTTGATGCAGGATGTCATATCGGATCTTTTACAAAAATGTAAATCATTTTTATTTACGTTTTATCAGCAAAATTAGATGCAGACCGCTGCATTCTTGAGAGGTGGCGCTTAGGTCAGACTTCAGGAACTCTGGATTTCAAAGAGAAGAAAGCAGGTTTACTATATATTGTATCTTAAGCTAAAAAGCTTGCATCCATCATGAAACTGATTCTCTGATATTTGACCACGTCAAGCATAGTTCTCACTCAAATATTCTTCAAAGTTTAATTTGGGAATTTTTAATAGCCAAGAGTGTATGGAAAGAACATCGTTTTGTCATTGTTCAGGCAAGGAAGGGGGTCTTGTACATTTATTTTGTGAAACTGCTGTGATTCAGTTCCTAAATTCATTAGATGGAGTTGTAGTTTTAAAAACAACAACAACATATATTTGCATAATGCATTTTGCTTCTTATTTTGATACACATGTATATAATTTTATATGATAATATGTAAACATAAATTATTTCCCCAGACATTCCTTAGGAAAGGTCACGATGGCAAATATTTCTACCAAAGGGAACAGCAATTTCTGCAGAGAAAAAGAAAGAAAGAAAGGATTTGTGGCAGTGTGCCTCAGAGGAGGGAACGATAGCTAGCAGAAATGCAGAGCGCCTTCTCTGGCTTTGGTTTGTCCCCATTCCACCTCTCACAAGCTCTCCTCATGTGTCAGGAGGTCTTGGCACCACTTGTTGGAATTAGGCTGCAGATTTTGTTTGCTTAGTTTGATAAGAAACACACATACAAGATAGTTCAAATTGGAAATCAGCTGTCCTGGTATGCTACATAAATATTAGCTGGTAATCTACTGCAGATGATTAAATATGTGAGCACTTCTTTTCTGTGCTTGTCAGCGCTGATAGGCATCTCTGTTCTATTTAATTCATTGTTCCTTCTGCATGTGGTGTGTTGTGTAGGTTTTTTCAAATGGTGTTTCCATCTCAAGGCAAATAAACCCCATTCTCCATGGGATCATGATACAATGAGAGAGCCTGTGCAACTGTATATGTAAAGATTAATTGGCATTCAGTTAGGCCCCATGAAGCATGGCACACTGAGCATTATCCTCTGCTTTACCTTCAGTTTACAATGCAGTTCAGTTCACACAATGGAAACGAACTGAAAATAGTGCATTTCTGAAGTACAGAATGCGTACGTTTCAATAAGGTGATCATCCAAGTAACAAAACCTTAGAGGAATGACAGAGATTCAGATACGCTGTAACTGTGGGCAGTGGTAGCATGGTCTTTCTTTTTACTGCTAACTGAGGTCTATGAAATGGGGCTCAGGTGAACACTGAAACCACAGAATTATATTTTCTTAGATTTTTTATGATGAAAAAAGAACAAGTAACCGTGCTTACACTTAAGAGAACTGGAGCTTCACTGTGGTGCAAAACAGGGAACTTGGAACTAGGTGCTTGGTTATGCTGTATTTTTTTCCGCTGACATCTGGTGGGTGCCAGGCTGGTGAGGAAGGCAGGGAGGCCAAGAGCTGCTAGTGTGAACCATTATTATAACAGAACAAAGTGGTAATTTTGCAAGTATGAAGCTCAAATGTGGGACCATTTCCCTAGTAATAAAACTCTTATCTGTAACTGTTTACTTATCAGGAGGCCATTATGTGATTGATGACCTGAAAATGGAGGTTATCTTTCAATTCATTTGTAATGCAAACTGATGAGAAAATCTATAGTTACTGCAGCATAGTTTAAGAAAATCAGGCACCTACATTGACCTCCTATTTACATTTATTTGAGTAGAAAAATCACATAAAAGCTATCAAGAAACTCACTTCACAGCAGGCAAATTAATTGGTTTTACTGTATTTGAATGGAGGGTTTGTCAAATAAAACATGCCGTGACAGTTAATAGTGTCATTTAGAGGCAGAAAATTATTGGTTTATTTGTTATTGGATAAAAGGAAGGCAAACACTTTGTATTAGGAAGTTTTAATGTGTTTAAAATCCTCATTAGGGATTTACGGACATTCTTGCTTAGCATAGCGCCTCATTAATTTGAGGCTAAGCAGTTACTTCTGTATTTCAATTCCAATTTTTTCCCCCCTTTTCTTTAATTAGATCTTGCATTAGGGTTTGTTCTCTACACCACTGGAGATGTAGAATTAATTAATGTGATGTATATATCTAATGGAAGTGAATTATTCTTAGATATCTTTTCATTTCAGTGAGCAGTTTATGCTGCACATAAGTGCACACAGATCTAAGACATTTGGGGAGCTCAGGTAAAGCGTGTGACTTCTGTATTGTATACATCTAGCAGCATCCCTTGGCATTAATAGATCAAAGGATTTTAATTAGAAATGTAACTAAAAGGGAGGTCATAAAGATCCCATTCAAAATCAGATTTTCTTTGTTCTAGGTTCTGTACTGTCCAAAAAGAGTTGTTTTACCTCCCCTTTTGTGTGGTAACCAGGACATTCAGTGGCAGTAGGGATGATAATGAGTGTAAGATCCAACTCTTAATGTAGTCTGAGTTTGGATCTGTCATGGAGTTATCTAGATCAATCTATGCCTGTGACAGGGGGACAGTAGGCATGTGGTCCCTCTGGCCCCAGAAATGGAAAGGGAAAAAGGGAAGGGTAGGGAGATGGGAGCTGGACTCAAAAAAGACCAAAAAACAGAACAGTGGCAACGATCTAAGGAGGAAAACTTATTTTACTAACCATGATATCGGAATACAAGATAACACTATATAATACAATCTAATTGAAATTGAGGCTAATAAATCAAATCAATTAAGAGAGAGAGAGTTTTCTGAAACTGAAAAACCTGCTTTGAACTGAAGGCACACGACTTGGAAGCACACCTACACCCTCTGCCAGGCAGCAAGCAAGAGAGAGAGCAAGATCCCGTGGCTTCCTTCCTCTCATGACTTATCTTCCTCTCTGACCGTAAGGTCTCCTGGGATATGTAATTCTTCTCCTGTGAGATCCAGGTATCGAGAAAGTTGTCAGTCTGTGGAACTGGAGTATTAACTCTTTAATTACCTGTGCTTTACATGATGTTGTGATGTGGAATACTGATAGTAAAAAATTACAGAACCGTGACAGGATCAGATCCCAATAAACTCTTACTAATTGTGGTATTTTGTTGGTATTAACAATAGGAAAGTGGCTTTCACTTCATATAGGAACTCTGTTTATTTGATTGAAAGCTATGTAGGAAATATATTTGTGTGGAATAGATATGCTAAAAGGCATGCTGTTATTTCAACTTGAAGATATTTTAAAATGCGTTTGTTTTCTTTCTTCTCCCTGGGCAAGACTGTGTCCTTGCCCTTTCAGTTCTGGCCTTTGCTCAGGAAAGCTGGACTGAGAATGCCATTTGCAAGCTCTGCCAGTGGTGGAGGGACATATGAAAACTAGTGATTTACAAACAAGCTTTGAGCAATTAATTAGGGTCCCAGCATTGGTCTTGCAGCCTTGCAAACTGCTGTACAAATTAAACCCAGGAGTATATTTTTCCGTGAGGATGTCCATACCTGCTTAAAAAAATGAAGTGGAGCAGCTAAGCGACACAGTTGCTTGCTGAGTTCTTACAGGCACAGTAAAGTCAAATATTGCAAATGTAAACATATGCTTAAAAAAGTTCCTCTTATAAAGTGCAAAAGAGATTCTGTAGTCTGGATTCATGAGGTCAAATAATGCTTCAGGCTACACTGATGCAACTGCACTGACATCAGTGGACTTTCCTTGTCACAAATGCCACAGCCTGCTGCCTGATTCTGCATGCTCTCTTGCTGGCATGTACTGGGAATAGATACTGAATGACACTAATATAAAATAGATTTAAAGGAGATCCAGTTCCAAGTTGTATTAAATGTAGATAGTTGTGTCTGTGGAGTAGAGAGATTTTGAATGATTTCCAAGAGGTTACTCCAAGGGTTACACTGAGAATGAATGCGGCTTATCATTTACATTACTATAACCAAGAGCAAATAGATTTGGAAGCCATACTCACTTCACACTCCTTTTGTACTTGTGCTGCCTCACTGTCTTCAGAGGAGTTGGATTTCATTCACACTGGTACAAGTAAGATAAGAAGCAGGCACTTAATCTTTATTTCAGCTGCACCACATATATCACCACACCAGAAGGTTGCACAGTCTGCTAGTCAGGCTTTGATGTTTAAAGTGGACAAGAGCACAGTGGCATTTTGGGTCATTGTGCTTTTTATCATCAGTGTAATGGAGACAGACAAGGTAACTGCTCCCAGAATAAGACACATGAGAGAATGTACTTATGTTACATAGGTAAATGAGTACTTGCAGTTGTTGGATGATATAGAAGAGGATGGGGGGAAGAAAAACAGAGAAGGGAGAAAAAAGAAAATCTTAAATTCCAAACTTGAATGCTCTCTATCAATATTAAATGGGATGTAACAGCCTCTATGCAAGCAACGTCAATGTTTGGTCACAAATAAGCAGCAAATAACACTTTTGCTTGGACCTGACTGAAAACTGACATAAGTAGTTAGTCTGGTATTATCATCATGGAGAGCTTCTACAACACTATGTTCAGAATATTCCATAAGTAAAATGTGCAGCCTTACCAACATTTAGGAAAGTCCCAGACACTCTGCAGTGAGAGATTGCTTTATCAGGCTTCTCTCTCTAATAGTGTTTGACAACTTGCTACATGAAAATAATGGAGAACCACTGAGTTTAAATTGAACATCAGCATGTTGTGCTTTCATGGATACTATTTTATGCTGATCAACATTGAAATAGTGTTTATAAAAGAAAACATCAATATATAAAAGAATATAAAAGAAATGAAAAAAGAAAAAAATGGGCTAAATATCACACAATGAAAAGAACAAGACAAATGAAATTGTCACATCCAGATCAGCCCAGTCTAAAGGTTACCACAGCAGAACTAAATGCCGCAGAAGAAACAGTGTCCTTGCAGTTGCTCTGACTGGGAGGTTGTTGTAAGCTGAGTTTATTGTAGGGAAATGAAAATATAATACTTTCCAGATTGTGAGTTAGCACCTAAGTGCCCCACTTTGGTGTAACAGCACCATTTTGACAGGGGTGACTGGAGAGGAGTGTGTTGGAGCCATTAGCTTTTATATATAAAGCTAAAGCTACCTGTTGTGGTTAGTTTGGGCTTCTGAACTTGAGACTTTTAGGGAAGTTCACTGAAGTCAGTGGGAGTCTGACTCAGGCACATTATGGACCACAATAGTAAGTTGTTTTTCCTAGCATATGTGATTTACTCGAGCGAACAGCTATATAGTTCCTCATCCAACACTTGAAAAGCAGCACTAACTGCAGACCAGGCTGCCTTAGCTTAATAAATGAATTAGTCTGGTCTGCTCCTTAAAACTTTTTCTTGTTACCTGATTCTCCAGTAAATGCATGTTTGATACAATCCCTTCATACTGTAGTGTTTGCATTAAGGGGAAACAGAGGAGAAGCCCTCTGTATTTTGTTTTAGGCAATAGTTTTTCCTTCTCTCTCTCTCTCTCTCTCTTTTTTTTTTTAATATATATACAAAGAATATGTTTTTACAGACCTTCTAGTAAGCCCTAGGAGATATTTTGAGGGTTGAAATAATGAAAAATGTAGTCTTTTCATGCTATTTTGGTTCCAAGATGGTGGAGGTACTAATAGAAAACAGTGAATATACATTATTTGGGACCCACAAATGGCTCACTTGAGAATGAATAACCCTGAATACCAAGGAAGCAGTTCTTTTCCTTAATACCATCACATTTAACTTCATTCAGCTTCCTGAGTCTGATAGACCTTAGACCCATCAGGATATTATGACTGGCAATGCTAGATCACATCAGAGACTCACCAAATCCAGTAATCTATCCATGGACCAAACATACAGTGCTAATACATATGTTGGTGATAAGCTCATGAATATAAAACACATCTGAAAAAATGCCTCTTAGATTATGATATTCATTCCTTGTTCTTTTGCTGCTCCCACTCTTCACCTATTTGTACTAAAGTTAGTAAAGAAGATCCTTCCAGCTAGTGAGATTAGCTTAATGTCTATTTCAGATATCTTTAACGTGAACAACCCTTCTGGGAAAAATATTAGCGAAACAAGAAACAGACAAAAATGTGAAATGTAAAGCAACCCAAATAAATTAGAATAGTGGTCTCTGTGCAGTGGTATGAAGTTAAATTCAAGTAAATGTGAAACAGTCTTCCTCAGAAAGAGTAATATATAGCAAGATTGCAGCTGAGGGATGGGCAGCTATTGAACAGGCGTGAGTCCAGAAGAGATGTAGGGAATGACTGACAAGGGGAAATAAACCCTGAACTAGATATAAGGAGATACTGATGGAAGAAAAGCTGATGTTGGAGTGGCTGTATACTCCTTTCAAGTGCAGACAAAGTATTGCATCTTTGTAGACTTCTGGTGAGAAAATTGCAAGAACAGGATCATAGTTTCATTCATGCTGGAAGGACCTTTGAAGGCCATTTAGTCCCACTTCCTGATCAGAGCAGGTCTATTTATTGCAGATTGTTCAGGAGCTTGTCCAGTTGAATTGTGAGCATCTCTAAGGATGGAAGTTCTCCGACATCTTTGATGCCTGCTCCAGTATCTGACCACCCTCATGTTGGAAATTATTTTACCAATAATAAGCTGGAATTTCTCATGTTCTGACATGTCTCTATTGCCTCTCATTCAGCCCCTGAAGCTCTGGGAACAGTCATGCTCTTTCCCATGCGATAGATTCTCCCCTTTGCCTTGTCTTGTTCAAACTGCCTCAGCTTCTCTTCATGTGCCACAGGCTCCAGCCCCAGCCATGTAGGAAGCCTTCAGCTGGACCTTGCTCCAATATACCTACGTGTTTTGCTTACTGGGAAGCCAAAAGTCAACCATGGTACTCCAGCTGGAGTACTGAATAGAAACTCCATGCTAGCTACGTTCTTACTGTTACAGCCCAGCATGTCATTGGTTGTCTTTGTGCCAGGCACACTTCTGAGTCCTGCCTGAGCAATTGGCCACCAAGACCCCCCAGGTCCTTCCTTGCAAACTATCTTTCTAGGTCATTGTCCCACAGACTGCTACTGTGTTGGGTTATTCTATCCCAAGTGCAGGAATTTACTGGTGTTTGAACTTTGTGAAATTCTTGAACAAAATCCAAATGCAAATTCAAATTCAATTTGTAATCCACAAATAATACTATAACAGGAAAATACAGCCTCAACATTGTGTTTTCATGGTTTAATCCCAGTTGGTCTTTTTCATGTTAACCGAGCCTGACTACACTGAACAATCATGTATTTTAGTCCATCCTACTGGCAGGCAAGGATTGTTCTGGCCACCATGTGCTAAACTTGTCTTGTGGCTGCACTGCACACAGTCACACTGCAGCTGAATGCTGTGTGTTAAACGCAACCAGAGAGACAGGAGAGAGGCTCATGGGCAGTAATTCTCTTACAGGATGTTCAGCATGCTGACCCATGCACAGCTGTGACTAGCTAAGACTGTTCTGTGAACTGCAGTTTGCTTGAATCTGGAAGGATTTAACTATCAGAGTGACTTAGGAGACAGTAATATTCTGTTCTTATGGTCCATGGACTGGTTGGGTCCCTGGTGAGATCTAGCATCACCAGTCATAATATTTTGATGGGTCTAAGACCTAGTTCTGGGAAGATTTTTCCATCATATCTGGAAACCCCACTGTTCTGAGCACTGCCTGATCCATTTCCCACATGCGTTAATCAAAAAAAGAAGAAGCGCTCTGTGTTCTTAAGAAGTCTGCCAGGAGCTGAAGGCATTTGTACGATGAGGTTTCTGCTGACAGATTTGGTTTTGCATCTTCTGGTTTTCTAAGTGATTCCCTCTTATCTCTGTGTAGTGCACAGTGGAAATGATCAATCAAGGCTCATGCACAGTATCCTTTCTTGCTATCAAGTGTAAAATCAGTTTGTGTTTGAAGGAGTAAACCATCGTATGAGCATCTCCCCAAAGTCAAAATGGATCTTTTGATAAAGGAGATGACAATGAAAGAGCTCTTGATGTATAAACACATAGGTGCTCCTGTGCAAAAGATGAGAGTGGGTTCCTACAATTGTTTAACACTATACCTTTATCTTTCCAATTAAACAAAGATAGGAAGATCTGATTACTGAGTGCTAGTTGTGCACCAGTAGAGCCAGAGGGATTGTTCACAAACATTTTATTCAGATGAAAATATGGGCAGTCAATTTTGGTAAAGCCATTATTCAGTTTGTATTTCTGCCTCCAAACACCACGTTTGAATTTTCAGGAGTTTTCTGATTTTTGGAAGATTTTGTTGCTAACCTTTGCAAGACATGCCTGCTGTCTGGTGTAAAATAAAGGGAAAAGAGACTTTATGTGATTTTTTTGTGGCCACAAAAACAAAATCTTATCTAATGCAGGTTATAAATAGTCCAGGAGCTAAGAGTGGTCAAGGAACTGTTGAATGAATAAATGGAGGGTTAGATCAACATGACTCATCAGATAGTGTAACCACTAATCCCATGCCATTTGATCTGCATGACATCGGACTACTATTCCCTCACTCTAATATTTCTGCCCTCCTTCCTTCTGTTTAAAGTTTAGCACTGAGACATCCAAGCCATACATTAAACCTTTGGTTTCACATCATTTAATTTCTGTTCTTTCTCCTATGAGACTGAAATGTGAAGAGCCTTATAATACAATCTGGGAGATTTTGGCCATCTAACCTTTAGTTTTTTTTTCTTTTTTTTTTTTTTTTTTTCCTTAAGCCTGGGAGCAATATCTAAAAGTAAACATGAAGTATTATGATGCAAAAGAGGTTTGCCAGACTAAAATGAAATTGAAAGATAAGTCCAGTGTAACATGTAGCTGTTACGAAATCTTTTTGTTTTGATTGAAGTTATATTACCTCAGGACTTAGATCTTCAGCTTATGTAATATTAACTGTTCTATAGTCCAGAGTTCATGCAAGCTGAGAGCAGCTCATGATGTGAGATGTAACTGCTCAGTCATTCAGAGGCAAAATTCCTGGAATCTGTCTTTTTGGCTTGTTTAGAACATGCTGCTCACAAAGGAAGAGAAGCACCAAAAGCATGCACAAGTGAAAGCTGTGGTCCTCCAGTTTAAAATCTGGTTATCAATGAATGCTCAAAAAGACAAGGAGTAGAGAATTACATAATGCTTCCTGAACTACTTGATTTTTGGGAAAGTGACAGTATGAGATGTCCAACATTGATTAAACCCCTGGAGAAATATGGCATTTTATTAATGACAAATGTAATAGAAAAATTTTATAGCACTTATACTCAGTGAAGTGATGCTACTTGCTGTGTTTCATTCTACCCTGATCTACCTGTGCTTGGATTGCATGGTTTTCATGGGGGGTGATGAGGGCCTGCTTGCACTTTTGTGCTGGATGCAGATATTTGTGGAGAATTAACCTGCAATTTTTGATTCATACTTTGAAAGACTGGGAGGTTGCTCTTTTCTTTTTTTTTTCTTCTTTTTTTTTCTTCCCAGAGTATTCTAAGTCTCCAATAGATCTGTGCCTTTCAAGTTCCCTAGAACTAGAATACATACAACTGTAGCATAAATTTAGAAAAATTATCTCATTTCTTGAGAAATCCATTAATAGTAATGTACTGAAAGACTCTTACATTGATCTTCTCTCTGATAGACATGATGTAATAATTATTCTTCTAATGTTTGCATCAATCTAAATATTTTCCTCTTTGTGCTAGCTACTTCTTGGATCTCTCTATATTGACAATCACAGTACTTTGACACCTTGCATTCCTTTACAAGGATCCAAAACAAAGCAATAACAAAGGGAACAAAAGTTCTGTCAAGCCATTAAAATCTTCTCTGCCATTAACACAATTAAATAGATGCATGAACATTTACAGTTATTAGTAAGTGCTGCCAGTAGAAGCTCATTGTGATTGTATAATATATAGAGGGCTTTACTACAGTAGAGTAGTATATTTATTGTTATTACTATCATTTGTTCTGAAATAACATAAACAGGGCTGTGAGTTGAGAGAGCACTGTAAAGCAAATAAGTGCATGGTCTGCCATATATTAATAGCCCAGGACACATGACATTTCTAAACAGAGGAATACACACAGTGTCTGAGCTAACCATTGAAAATGCCATGTGTAATGTCAGGAAGGAGTAATAAATAAAGAGAGGGCTTCTGTACCTCTGTTACTTTTCCCAGTCTGACTAACTTAGGCATATTCTGAGCTGCTCTTGTAGCTTCTCTGAGAGACTTTTTGTTGGTGTGTAGACTTCAAGCTTATTAGGGCAATACTTACTTTGTTTTCTCATATTCCAACATAGCACTTCCTCAGTGAAAAAGAATCAGGAGTGCATTAGACATCTGTACTCCTACTATCCTACTGCACATAGCAGTAATACTTTTTTGATTATCTGAGGCGGATTGTACTTAAAGTTAACTATATTCCTCTCTGCATTGAAAGCTAGGTATGAGGTATGGAAAACAGATTAGCAGAGAGTTAAAAGCACTGAGAGGAAAAAATAAGTGATTTAAGCAAAATTTAATTAAGGGGATTGAGGGAAGGTCAATTCAGTTCTGGAATATCAAGTACTACAGTATGAAGGTGGAATCCATGCAGCTAATGCTGGCAATCCACCGGAAGCTTTCAGCCTAGATTTGTTGGGCACAATTGGAGTTTTTTTCATTGGTTGAGTGTTTTTAAATGGTATTATGGAAAATGATAATCTGCAGTTGCTGTTGTAGATAAAATCACTAAGAGTACTTCAGTGTGGTCATTTTCTTTTTCAATACTTCTTTACCAAGATACTGCTGAACTGTCAGGAATTCAGATAGCAGTGGTGAAATAAGCCAAAAGAATGGAACACCTTGTTTACTGGGAAAGAAGGTAAAAGTTGAACATATGGCATTTGAGAAAAGTCAAGTATAATTCTATGTATCTGTGCCTGGTGTAAGTGAGAAGGGAAGTAGGTAGTGGGAAGAGCTTTACAGACAGACTGAGGTAACACCAAAAGCAGAATTTTAACTAATTATCACAGAAAAGGGATAAATAGTTTTAAACACTACTCCATATTTTATTAAGTGAAGGAATTGGAGACCCACTTCCCTGCAATTTTTGAGCTAGACTAATCACAGTACTAGAATATAAAGTGTGCGACATTAGTAGGAAATGAACATGGTGACCTGTTTGGTCTTCCTCATCTTTGACTTTTGTCACTTGTATGGATTTATTCATGAAGCTTTTTGCTTGTTGAAGTCTAGGAGGAAAGCCATAGTCATGCTTTCAGTCAAGTTCAGTAGCAGATTTGAATGGCAGAGAGAAATCTTAGTCACGAGTGTCAAGCTAGTTATCGAGAGGTAGAAAAGTCTCACTGAATTGTTACGCCGTGAAGTACTTTACTTAACCTGTTTTTGGTACCTCCCTGAGTATTGGCTCTCCCTCTGCTGTTCTACTGCCATGATAAGAATCCATTGGATGTGCCTGCAAGTATTGTAAAATGGTTTTACATACAGATCTTGTCTGTCTGCTGTTTATGTTGTTGTTCACAGTGTTTAAAGCTTCTGTGAAATTTAATAATGCTGGAGCGAGGGACTGTGGAAAATACTGCAACAACCATTTAAACAAGTATACTCAGCTGGAAGGCATTAAGGGCACCGTTGTGTATGTACATAGGTATGGTTTTATGCACTGGTATAATGTATCTTCCCCAGGGGAGAAAGGATACCTGCCAAGCCTCTTGAGGTGGATTACTGTGTGCTATTCTTGACATGATACTTTACATGTAACAGACTAGTGATGTGAGAGTCAAGAAAATTAGCCTCAACCCTTATTGTCCAGCCAGTATTTTACTGGTACTACAGTATATGTGTGTAAGTTTTAATAGCCATCTTGGTTGTTAGTGTATAAAGCTGTAGAATGAGATAGCTGAAGATAACAACTTTCTCGTAAGTGTTGCCATCTCTGTCTTTTGGCACAGCATGCTGCAAGTTAAACCAAACCTTGAGTTCTCTGTGAAGGCTACTGCTAGAAGTAACAGGATCTTCAATTACAGACGTTTCAGGCAGTTCTACTGCCAGTTCTCAACTGTGAGGAAATCAGAGTACTTTATTGCTCCAACGGCGTCATTCCTAGCACAGAGCAGTGCAAAACAAACAAAAATCCAACAAATTGTGACAAAATGAGTCCTACTGATAACTTTTGTTGTTCTGAAATGGAAAACATAGTTTGCAGCAAGCATGGATGCAGCAGTCTTCAGACAGAGGCAGTTGCATGTTAGCTGTTCACCTGCATAGTTAGTCACTGAACTTTGCATCTAGTGCCTAACTAAACACTCCTTTTTTTTCTTCAAACCTAGGTTACCCTTCCCAATGACTCCAGCAGTGTGGAAGAAATACTGCGTGTGAGTAATACACTTTGCTTTTGCTGTATATTTTTTCTTTTAATTGCAGTGCTCTTATTTCATCTTTCATGGAGAAGGGCTGTCTTTAACATCATAGTTAAATAGTAAGTTATTAGTGAGTTTGTACCAAAGAAACACAACCTGGTGGGCTCAGGATACTCCTTACTGGCTAAGTTCAGTTCTAATATTCTTTCTACCAGTACATCTGCAACTTGTGTTGGTCAGGAATTATATCCTTTCCTGTTAATTTGTTTTTAAGTTCTAAGGCTCTGTAAGTCTCTCCAGAATCCATTTCTCTCTCACCCTAGGGCAGATTCCCTTAATTCTCCCACAGTGGCCTACAGTCTTTCTTCTTTCCCCATAATATAGTTTCCCAGCACTCATGGTTTTGTTGAAGACATATGTGCTTTTTTTTTTTTTTTTTTTTAGGAGTTCTGGTTAGTGCTTAAATATAGAAAACAAAAATAGCTACTCCAAACTGAGAAACTAATTGTGCTAAGATCACGTAACAAGAAAAAGAGAGCATAGGAAATGTGTTGCATATGCCTAAATCTGCCTTACTGTAACTGTAAGGTGGGTTTTTCCTCAAGCATTCCAAAGTTGGGGTTCCCTGTTGACAGTGAGATTTGTCTGGGACTAGTAGACTTGCAATCCACCAGTTTCTGCCTGGCATTTTGGGTTTTGTCCTCACAGTTTAAGTTTCTAATCTGTCAGAGCTGCCACTGTGGGATCTCTGGCCCACCTGCTGATTTCAATGCAGAGAGGATAAAACTTCAGTGGAAACTTGTGCTGTCCATGTCTTCTTCAGTTGGAGCAACTGGTGTAAACTCATCCAGACCCAAAGTCAAGAACAACAGTTGTGTCAAACTTGCTTAAAAGGACACAAACATGTTCTTGTTCATTAAATAAAGCAGGCTTTGCACTATTTATTGAAACTGTTTTATCTTTCCTGCTTTTCAAATACATGTTATGTTGGGATGATGCTGATGTCCTTATGGGTTGTCAGTGTTTCTGCACAAGGTGAACCAGCAGGCAAACATGCATGTGCAGACCTGCAGTCACAGAGGAGTATGTGTCAGTATGTGCACCTAGCAGCAATGAATGCAAAGTAATAAATACAATTTATTTTCAATGTTCAAAGTGAGCAGCAGTTTATTACTGAGGTGACATAAGGAAGCAAAACCAAAGAAAACGTTGAAGTGCAGTTTTCCGATTACTTGGTACATTCAAACCATTTGTTCTCCTGTTTATATCATTTGGTTAGGTGCATTACTGTTGTTAGAATAATTGACGTGTTATATGAGGAAAGCAGTTGTTTTCAGTCAACAGCACCAAAATGAAATGTGATACAGCAAATGCCAGGGATCAGTCATCCAGTTGGCAGTTTTTATGTGAGAACAGTACATATAAATCATAGGAAGCAGAAATGTTTGTCTTTTTTTCTAATCAAGAGGAGATGATCCTGTTTCCTACACCATGACTGTAATTTGAGTCAACAAACAGCGCCGGAATTTCAGAGGCTCCATTCTGAAAACCACCAGGATGACTGCAAGTTTTCCTGTCTCCTTCAGTGGGCTTGGATCGACTGCAGAGTCCCTAAGTGTGTAAAAACCAGAGATCACAGATCTGCTCCTGGGTATGCGCATCAAAGGCTGAGCAAACCCCCATTTGCAACTGATTGCCTTCAATGGCAGTGTTTTTAGGCATTCAAATTTGTATGGTACTGAAGCACATGTGGAACAGAAGTACCCGAGTTTTGTCAATGACTTTTTTCTTGTCAAATTTGTAATGCAGAATAAGCTGGTGGGAAAGGTGCTTTGGCTGCATGCAGAGTGTCATATTCTACTTCATAGGCAGCAGTGAAAAAAGAAGTAAGAGAAGGTGATGCCCAGCAGTGGTCAAAATCTAGTTTTTGGGCTCCCTGCAGGAGTCCTGTGTCAGGAGATTGAGACAGAAAGAACAGCCCTTGGTTGCAGCAGCAATTTGTGCTTTGAGAACCTGGATTAAGTTCCCAGTTCTAACAAAGATTTTCTGACTTACTGCGGCCATTGACTCAGGCTTTTGGGAACGCGGGTCTTAGCTTTCTGCTGACAGCTTCCCCATCTGAAAAAAAATGGATATTAACATTTCTGTCTTTGTCGGGGATGCTGCAGAAATAACACAAGGCCTACAGAGTGCTGATGTCCCAAAGGTAGATAGGTGGGAGTGTAACAGTGTGCATTCTAGCCAATGGAAACAGAAACAGAGTTCAGCTCAAAATATCTGGCTGTATTATACACTCACGTATGTAGCTGTTAATCCAAAATGACACCACTGTACTCTGTGTCACTCCTGCAGCTGCTCAGCAAATGCTTGTCAAGGACTGGCAATTTTTGCTCCTGGCCACGTCCACTGCAGATCTCCACACCCAAAAGTGCCTCCTCACCTGCCTGCTTCCACACTGCCCGGCCAGCTGCTTTGAGGGCATCTCTTGATTGAAGTTTGGGGTTTTTTCTTCTTTCAAGTCACAAAATTAAGTGCATTAATTCAGTGTTACCCCTCAGAAAGGCATAGGAGCTCTTTCAGGGTTTTTTTGCTAGGCTTTGCAAGGAAGAGGGTGAGCTAAGAATTGTGACCTCAGATTTTTTCTTTTTTCAAGCTGAACTTGATTAATGTTTTTTTGTAACTGTAGAGGTCTGCAATTTCTTATCTCTGTCTTTTTTCCTTTTTAAAATTAAAAATCAAAACAAACAAACAGACAAACAAAAATTATTGAATGGAGTTTAAGAACCAAACTTTACAACTGAGTGAGGAGAAAGGTCCTGAGCCCACTCACAAAATTTCACAGCCCTTCAGATTTCCTGAAACTCTTAGCCACTTGGATCATCTTGTGTAAATGCTCCAAGGACTGTTTGTGGTACCACAGCCAAAGGTTAATGGCAACCCAGTCTCCTGTTCCTTTTGTTTTTCTAACCAGAATGTCTGAGAAAGTTGTTAAAAATTAAAATTGAATAATAAAATAAAACCCCTGTTGTACACCTAAGGCCGAACTATAAATGTAGTGCAGGAGATGCTCTTTTAGCACAGGTTTTTAACACCAAATTGAAACATAAAAGTGAATGGTTGTTGGTATACTTTTTCTGTTCCAAAACATGACTATTTTTTTTGACCAACATGTTGGCTTTGAGCATGTGGATAATGTGCAAAATAGGCAATCAACAGTATGTGCATGCAATTCACAACTTATTAATATGGATTTAAATTGTCACTTGCTATATGCAGCCATTGAGAAATGAATTCATTGAAATGCTGTCATACAAAGTGCAGATGGGGAAAGAGAACTGACATTTTGAAGCAGTACTCTAAAGCTGTTAGTTGTGCCACATATATTAGTGCTTTATGCTAGTATGCCTTGCTGTCATTGTATATCATTTGAAGGCATAATGCCAATCCAAATCTAGGCCCGTGTGTAGTGTGCGAATTTGCAGGACTCTTTTTCTGCCTATAGAGAGCATAGAAGGGACAACCTTTAGCATGGGTTTGCCTCTGGATGAAGAGGAGATAAGCATACAGCGTCGCACATAAAGAAAGGAAACTTTAAATAAAATTTCTTGAGGACTTGTATTGAAATTATTGAATTGAAATTTTGGGCAAAGTGTTTAGGTGGTTGTTCAGATGTAATCCTGTAGAGGTGAGTCTCAGGTCTGTACATGGGAAGCTGTTGGGTGGGTGCTGCTTGCCATCTGTGCAGGCACCCCTCTGTCCCCCTCGGAGAAACAAAAGAATTTTTGTAGATCTGTGTTCACTGTAGTGTGGCACCAAGGAACTCAGCAGACTTCTGATGCTATGTGTATATGATATTATTTTAAAACTTTCTAGTCTGGAAGCAAAACTAATCCTCAGTATAATTTAGATTGTAATTAGTATAAAAATGACTGGAGTTAAACGAGCAAAGTCTGTAATTTGTATGATCTTCTATTCTTCTGATGACAAGCTCACATCTAATGACACTGGAGAATATGTAAACTGATCAGCAGGTGAAAATGCCCTTGATTGGGTAAATTATGTGTAGTGTTACCTTCTTCTTGCCAATTGAAAGCACTAATGGATTTAATATGCGTCATCCATAGCTGAGGTGAGTTGTTTGCAGAGCAAAATTAGACCATAACAAATACAGTCCATTATTTGCCCCCTCAGTAATTGTTTTCTCTTCTAAAATGCAAACCAACATTGAAGAACGTTCCTTATGTAAGTACATTAATTGTAATTTGAAAAATATAGGTATGCAGTCTGGTGTGGTTACAAACGCACTTAGTAGCTGACGAGCAGTTTAAATATTTTCAAGTGGAACCTGGGGCTTGCAAGGGGAGGACATGATGTGAATTTAAAATGATTATCCAGACATCATTGAACAAGTGAATAAAGAGCTGACTGGCCTAGTAAATCATGAGAACCTGTCAAATGTGGGAACACATTGGGGAGGAAATGATGTCAAGTAACAGTAACTTAGCAACCTGGCATTTAGCCGTCCAGAGAATGAGTAAGAGTAACCACTTTTAAATAGCTGAGTAAATAAATGAATCCTCATATGTTTTAGGTGTGCTATAAAATAGCCCAGCACTGTATGTTTCCTGTCAAGCTGCTTCTTTCTCTAGGATAAGGTGATTTATTCTTTCTGTTGAAATGAAAAAATGAATTGAAAAGTTAACCCACTTGTAAATGTGCATCTGTGGCCTTTGTCCCTTGTCTGGCATGCAGCCCTTGGAAGTGTGTAAGGAATTGGGAAATAGCCTGCTTTGAAAAAGGCAATATGGTGTGGTCTTTTTCCTTTAGACCTTGCGTATCAGAGTCATAGAATCACCAAGGTTGGAAAAGACCCACAGGATCACCCAGTCCAACCATCCACCCATCACCAATACTTCTCACTAAACCATGTCCCTCAACACAACGTCCAAACATTCCTTGAACACCTCCAGGGTCGGTGACTCCACCACCTCCCTAGGCAGCCCATTCCAGTGCCTGACCACTCTTTCAGAGAAGTAGTATTTCCTAACATCCAGCCTGAGTCTCCACTGGCAGAGCTTGAAGCCATTCCCTCTAGTCCTGTCACTAGTTACATGAGAGAAGAGGCCAACACCCACTACAACCTCCCTTCAGATACTTATAGAGAGCAATAAGGTCTCCCCTGAGCCTCCTCTTCTCCAGACTGAACAATCCCAGCTCCTTCAGCCGCTCCTCATAAGGCCTGTGCTCCATATCCCTCAGCAGCTTTGTTGTCCTTCTCTGAACACACTCCAGGGCCTCCATGTCTTTCTTGCAGTGAGGGGCCCCAAAACTGGACACAGTACTCAAGGGGCGGCCTCACCAGTGCTGAGTACAGGGGGACAATTATTTCCCTGTTCCTACTGGCAACACTGTTTCTGATGCAAGCCAGGATGCCCTTGGCCTTCTTGGCCACCTGGGCACACTGCTGGCTTACGTTCAGTTGAGCATCAATCTTTACCCCCAGGTCCATTTCCTCTACACGGTCTTCAGCCACTCTGCTCCAAGCCTATAGCGTTGCCTGGGGTTGTTGTGGCCAAAGTGCAGGACCCGGCATTTGGTCCTGTTGTCTTTATGCACATGAAGATTTGGATGGATAAAAACTATACCTTTCTTAGCAATATCCAAGTCATTGCATTTTCAGCTTTTTAAAAGCGTTTTCTGAGTGGAGGCTTCTTAGAGTTTGTTTCTGCTTGCACACCAAAATAAATCGGGGTAATTCCACTGACCTCTGATCTCATTTGAGTTCACTGAATTCTTCATCCTCCCACACTGGTATGAATTGGCAGCAGCTCCACTTACACTGCTGCTGTTGTTCTAACATAAAAAGCAGTTACTTCTGCACTACTTTGAGTATATGTGAGAGCAGCTACCAGTCCTTTACTCTAACAGCTCTCTAGATGCAGTTTTACTCTAGAAAAAATGGAAATGCTAAATAGTTCTTTAAGAGCAGTTCTTTCCTGGTTCAGTATATCATCTGCTCAGTTCTCAGCTCAGTATTAGCAGAATTTATCAGTAATTCCAAGGAGGTCAGAAAAAGTTCCTTTCCAGCAGTATGGTGGTGGGTTTTTTTTTGTTGTTGTTGTTTGGTTTTTTTGGTTTTTTTTTTGTGCCTTGTCCAGCCTTATGCACACTGAGATCAATAATTTGAGTCATTTGAAGACATCCTTGCACGATCTTTGAAGAGCAAAAGGCTCTTTTGGAGCTAGAAGCCTTAGTCTTCTCAGTCAGGAGCAGACCCTTGGCATGGAGGCTCATCCTGCCCACTGTAAGTTGTACCTGAACACAACAGTACAGGATTAGTCAAGCTTTTGACTATTCCATTACAGCGACAACATGATACTGTCACCCATGATAAAGACACCTCAAGAACAGTCAGTATATTAACTTGAGGTACATAATTTGGAGCCCTTGGAGTTAAATTCAAGCTAGCTGAGCAGGAGGTTGGCATTAGTCAGTGCTCAAATACTTTGCATCTTGGTGGTTTTGTGGGCCACGGTTGAACTGCTGGCAAGGCACAGGTTAGGCATGAGAGTAGTTCACTTGTGATGTAGACACATATTAGAAATGTGCTTTGTACTACCAGATCAATGCAAAGCAGACTTCATGCTGTTGGGGAGTTACTGGAGAGAAAAAGTTGATCAGACAAATGTACGTGAGTGTGCAGTGTTTCTGTATTCGGAAGGTGTTATTTTCTACCTGCGTGATGTATGGATATATGGTTATTCAGAATCTAAGGCAGCAAAAGATTAAACCTTTATCAGAACAGACAAGCAAGGTCTGATTCTAGCCTGCAAAAAAAAGATTTTCTTTACATGGTAGTATTAAAGAAATTATTTAGTAAAGAACTCTGAAATGTAAAATCTGATCATTATAGGAGTCCATTGCAGCTTGTTTACATTTTAATAATAATAATAACAAAAAGGATTACAAAAAGTATTCAGGAAAGGAGGAGACCGTAGTGCATCTATTTCAAACTCAGTATTCAATTCCATTCTTATCTCCTTAAACATAATATTTTAACATATTTTTGTAGTGCCAAGTTGAAACATTGCTGATTTCAATATTATTATATAGTTCTATTATCATTGCTTGATTTACAATTGCCACTAAAATTACTCTAAAATGAACTGATGTAATGAATATTTGGTCATGTATTGCTGCTCCTGGAGAGAATGAAAGGACTCTCATCTTCTCTACTAAATGAAAGTGTGTTAATTCTCATCGGTATTCCAAGCTCCCTAGCATGTCTTTTGCACAAAACCCAGCCCAACCACTTCTAGTTTCTCTTCCTCATGAGTAGTCCAGTGTATACAGCCATGCATTACATGCTAGGTGTGTTCACTCTTACTCATTACTCTGTTATGATGACAATATCAAAAACAGCTTTTAAAAAGCCAGTTAAAAAACAGAAAATTATCCAAGCATTGTCATTGTTTTGGAGGCAAAGATGATAGTAAGTTTCATGACTTCTGCAGAAGATCAGGAGCACACCCTCTGGAACTTAAAGGTTTTGGTAAAAATACGGGAAAAAAAAGTTGAGGAGGTCATGTTGTTTAGTGATGCAGAAGAAAGACCTCTATTGTACGTGCTTACAACCTTTTATACCCATGCAGCAACCCCCTGGTCACATGTACAAGCCAGGCACCTCATGCATGTTTACATCTGGTGCAAGTAGATGCTGAGATTGTTTACTCATTTGCAAGGTCTTTTGTTCATGATGTCTTCCTTTGTCCAACACTGTAAAACTACAGAGCCATAAGATTTCTACTCCAGATTTGTGGACTCATGAGATCTGATTTCCTGTCACTTTTCATCACTGTAAATAAAGAGTAACTCCTTTATCTTTGAGTGAGAGGGCTAGAGAAAATAGAGATCTGGATTTCTTAGGAAGTTTGACTTTCTGTATGCTCCCATGAACAAAAAAGAATGAAACTGGTGAACTAATCAGAAAATTTTGAGTACTTCTATGCTGTTTAATGTTTTGCTATGTCTGCACATCCTTCCTCAAATACCTTGTGGACTGCATTATTTATATTATTTAAAAACATCTTTAGGTACTTCAGAGCCTGCTCTGTGCCTGTCCTGGAGTACTGTTCCCAGTTCCAAAATGGCTGGTAACAACAAATACTGTCACAACATCTGAAAAACAACCCAAAAGAAAAAAAAAAACCCAAAGCTAGTATGCTCCTCTTACATATCTTGTTGCGAAAGTATTAAGCACAAAAATCAAGTCCTCTTTTGAAATATAGGTAATAGAATATTCCTCTGGTCTCACATTAATCATTTCTGTTATTTCATCTCATCCTGTCAAAATGAAACATGGTTAAATATGGGCACTGAGTATTTAAACTGCTAGCAATGTTGCCTTTCATTTAAGTAGATTAATAATGTGTACTCTACATAACAAATTGCTTTAGGCATAGAATGAAGACATTGAAAACATATTAAAATCAAGTTAAAATTTCTGAAATGAGTGCATGCTTTAGAAACAATTTTGGTATGAAATGACAAAGCCTATAGTTGTCTTCTGTGAGTCCTTTATCTCATTTGCCTGAGGGCAAGTATTACAGATTTAAAATCTTGGGTGGGAAGCTTACTGTAAGTCAGCACTACTGAAGAGGTTGATAGGACCCATGGAAGCTGAGTTGGACAGAGCTACAATAAACTAGACAGACTTACAGCATTTAAGGCAATATGGGGTTGGAAGATGTGACTAAATGAATCTTCACAAGGAGTTTCAGTTTCTGTTTGAAATTCTCTGAAGTTGCAGCTGGCCATGACAACTGAAACATTAAAAAAAGTATGGCTGCTGGTTAAAAATATACATATTTCCTTATACATATAAGGAAAGATTTTGAACTAGAGAAAAGAAAAAAAAATGGACCAAAGAGGGTCCATATACTTGAGAACACTGAGTTTTACTGTTTTAACTGTACCTGTCATGTTGCAACCTTTCGTGTTTCACATGCTCTTGTGGTTTAAGAAGGAAGGTGAAGAAAACAGGAAAAGGATGAAGGTACTTGGAGTAGAATTGAAGTTAAAGCTTTGAATCTCACTGTTCATCACAGAATCATAGAATCATAGAATCATTGAATGGCTTAAGTTGGAAGGGACCTTAAAGATCATCGAGCTCCAACATCTTGCAGTGGACAGGGCTGCCGACCACTAAGGAAGGATGCCCAGGGCCCCATCCAACATGACCTCGAACACCTCCAGAGATGGGACATGCAGAACTTCTGTGTGCAGCATGTGCCAATGCCTCACCACCCTCAGAGTAAAGAATTTCTGCCTAGCATATAAACTAAATCTTCCCTCTTTTTGTTTAAAATCACCCCCCCCCCCCCAACAGACCATGTAAAAAGTTGGTCCCCCCTTCCTGCTTATACATTCCCTTCAAGTACTGGCAGGCCACAGTGTGGTCTCCCCGGAGCCTTTTCTTCTCCAAGCTAAAGAAGCCCAACTCCCTCAGCCTTTCTTCTCAGGAGAGGTACTTCAGCCCTCTGAGCATCTTCTTGACACTTCTCTCCACAAACTTCTTAGGCTGGGGCCCCAGGCCTAGATGCAGACCTTTAAATGGGACCTCAAAAGGGCAGAGCAGAGGAAGGCGATCACCTCCCTCTTCCTGCTGGCCTTCTTAATGTGCTTCAGAATAAACTGAACCCAGGATGCTCCCAGTCAAGACAGTACCTAAGATACTGGTCAAAAAGTATTGCTTTTGGAGAGATCCCCTGTACAAGCAGGTGGACTGTTCCAGTGGAGGAGTGATATGGCAATGCCGTCAGCTTTGTCAGCCTCCATGGGTTTGCTAAAGCTGTCTAACATGGGAAAGCTGTCGTGCAAGCATCATCAGTCTTAAGTTCAAGTTGTTCCATACTCTGTAGGGAGAATAATTCCAAAAGTCATTTTCTGGGGGTGAGAGTACCTTATTTCTTTGATATTAAGACTTTTAGACATTATAGTCATCAGTATGCTTTCTGATGATGCTTTCCTTAATACATGCAGAAATTGTTTAAGCTGGCAAAATATAGACTATGCCACTTCACTCCTGCCAGTAAGTGACAGATATGGTCAATCTTCCTATCTCTCTGAACACCCTCTCAGTAAATGTTTGACTATCTACATTCAGATAAAACATCATACCTTTAATCTTTCTGCGTAACATTGGGATGCCTCTTCACTCCGTAGTTTCTCCTTCAGTGAAACGGGGAAGGAGATTCTCACCTCCATTGCTACTGCACTTCGAAGTTAAATTAGTTCCTAGCAAAATGTACTGGGGTCTTCAGTTGGAATTACTGGTGTTATAACTGTGCAAAAGCCAGGCTCAATCAGATATTCAAAATTATACTGCTTAATGTGGCTTATCCATTTCTATGGATAATTTCTAACATTTCTTTAAACAAAGTGTGTCATTGAATTTAATGGTCTGAGAAACCTTATGAACTTCCTATCTATTTGAGACATATATTTCAAACTGTACTTATAACTGTGTTTTTTAATGAATATTTAAGTCACTTTCAGTTTCTTAATACAGTATATGGTTTTTAATAAGCATTTTGAAAGAATGCACATTATGGATGGAAGACACTTCAGAGCATTTTCAAATTGTCACGTTAAAATTGTCACATTTGTTTAATTAGCCTGTAGATCCTGCCACACTGATTGATGTCAGCTTGGTAACAATTTCTTTAGATAGCTAACAAATCTGATCAGAATGCTTTTTTTTTTTTTTTTTTTTTTCCCCAAGGAATTTTTCACCTTTCTTTTTTATTTAAAAGCAGTCAGGCACCCAGTCTTGCAAAGGCAGCAGAAGAAAATGTCAGCATGTAGTATTAGAAAGGAAGATTATTTTAGTAGTTTCTGGCATTTAGGTGTTTGTTGACCACTGTTCAGAGGCAAGAGATACAGACAGACTACAGACATGAACATAAAGCTCCAAGCTAACTGCCTAGGTTTATGTTTAACATTCTGTATAGACTCTTCACTCCATTTGCTGTGTTGCTGTAATTCTTAGCAGGCTCCCAGGACGAGCTCACTAGAAACCCTACTTTCAGCAATTGAAAGCTCTTCTTCAAAGATTTTCTTTATTCCAAAGTTTTTGTGCAGTGTCTAAGCAAATATTGTTTTGTTGTTGAGGGACAGATAAATAAGACCATCTAGTGCTTTGAAGGGTGAAACAGGAACAACACGGGCATATATGCACTTAGGAAACGTATTGATGCTAATGGGAAAAAAAGGCCAGGTTACTGTTTCTCACATTTGCTATTGTCTCAGTGGATAATTTAAGGTGTGGACTAAATTTCACCTCTGGAGTCAAACTGGAAAACACTGGGTATTGTCTCTTGTGAGGAATTCTCTGAGATCTTCTGATGGAATTTATTATACAAGTACTGAGTGTTAAAGGCTCCTTTAGGTGTTGTAGACCTTGAATTTCTTTGTCTTGAGTATATCCTGTTGAAGTATACATTATTTGCATCTCATACCCCCAAGGTACAGCAACCTTTAAAAGTATTCTACTGAGGCTCAGAAGAAAAAAAAAACAACAAACTTTGTATTTGCTCTGTAGCAGAGCATTCCCAGTAGTTTGAGTTGGGATTTTGTGTGTGCTTTTGTTGTTGTTGTTGTTGTTGTTGTTAATTAGCCAATTAATCCCTTCCCACTTTCTCCAGCACTTTATCATTTTGAATCTATCTACAAGCCCTTAATGTATTCAGTAAGAGGCTTGAGCTGCCAGTTTATCTGGAAAAGGAGTGTTTTACCAATGAAATGAAAACTGGTGCTGAGAATTTTTTTCTGAAGAGCAGCCCCTTGTAGTTCCTGAGTTTAGAAAACAAACAAACAAAACAAAACAAAAAAAAACAGAACACAGCTTCAACACTAAACCATTCACTGGAGGCTTCTTTCCATGAAAATATTTATCACTCATCTTTTTTCTTGGCGATTGAGCTACTGTTGCTTTTAAAAGAAGTTGTTGTGATCTCCTCATTACCGTTTTGCTTAATATGATAAGTGTGAACTACAAGAAAGCTATCATGTTTGAAAAGAACCCTTCGGAATGTTATACTGACTGATTGTGCTCTGTGAAAAGGCTTAGACTGGGAATTTCACTAAGCGTATCATTATGTCTCCTTTTGCAGCAGCATTGTCATTTGATAGTGTCTTCCACTTAAGACAGAAGTCACTCTTCAAAATAAATAAATAAACAAATAAATAAATAAAGCCATGTTACTGCATCTCTTCAGCAAAGTGAGATCAACTGCTCTTTTTGGTAACTTCTTGAACATGATAATAAATGGCATGTTGTACTGAAAAAGAAAAAAAGTATTATCTGACAGATTTATTCCAGTTTGACTTTGTATGATAACTGCTAGTTGTCACTGTTTGACACCAGCTGGAATTGCAAATAACAATGCTGCTTAGAGATGACTAGCAGCTACTGGCCTACTGGGTGGTCTTTTCTAGGGGTTGCTCCAGGTTTGTTCCATGTTGCTCATATGATCCCTGATAATGTATTACTAGTGAACAACTTGCTGTTTCTTTTTGTCCAGCTAGCAGCAACGGCGACAAAGCATGTCATCATCTAATAATGCAAATATATAATTTTTAAGTGCTGGAGCACCAAACTTAGTGCTATTTAGTCTGTACTTTGCATCCTTTTCCTGTGGGGGAAAAAAAAAAGGCATAGTTTGGAAACAGGAAGATTATGGACTTTGCTGTTTTTCAGCCCTGTTAATAGAATTTTGTTTCAGTGTAGTTTCCTATTGTGTGATTTAAAAACAATGTAGGCGTGGAAAGCAATCCTCAATGAGATTATGTTAATCTGTTGTTCAGCCTGAATACACTGATTTTGAATGTCCGGACCATTCTGTGTGGGACCAGGTGTCCTCAGTTGTCACGTTTTAGCACCGGTTCTGAGCGGTTAATACTTCCAACCTCAGGCTCATAAGTTTTTAAGAAAAACTGAGCTGGGAAATGGGGAATCATAAGCATGTAACAGTGGGAGTCTTTCTAATAGAAATACACTGGAGCTGCCATACCTTAGAGGAGATAAAAAAATCCGCTAGGTTTTTTTTGGCTTCAGTAAGGCTGAAATGCCAACAAAGTTTGTGTTGTATCAAAACATACTCTGAAACACACATCTAGTTTTTCTTCACCTGTTGGCCTAGCAGGAGTGGATCAAAGGGCAGTGTTGGCATGATTTATAGGACATGCAGATGCAGGAGTAGATCTGCATCAAGGTACAAATGACGAAAATGAAATCAAGACTGAAATGCATGCTCTTTTCCAGAGACTAAAATTACTATAATAAATGCCAGGTAAGCTTTCAGGTGGCTGCTTAGGTCTTTCTGTAGGAGAAAGGAATTAGAGTGTTAAGTGTGAGAGGCTGCAGGGACTCTCCCTCTCTAACAGGCCAGAACCCATAGTTTACTCTTGGTAAGCACGCTGAGCTTTTGACCTTACAAAAAAATCAAAGTGCCAAATTAGAGACTACAATGATCAGGCTTCAAATTGAGCTTTTCTGACCATCCAGGGCTTGCTGAATGCCAATCAAGCTGGCTATGTTGTCCACCCAGGACTGTCCATCATATAGTCACTGTGAAGTTCCAGCACATTCCAGCACTGTCCTGGGTATGGCATAAGACAAAAAGTGAGGCAGCCTTTGCCCCCAGAGCATTCTGACTCTGATATAAGCACCAGGAAGGTAATTATACACTGTAGGGGTGAGTGCATTCTTCATGTAGTAGGGGACAAATAAGTCTTCAGCTGATACACATAGTGTGCTGGTAAAGAGAGCATCACAGAGATGAAGAAAAAGAAATGGTGAAAAAGGACAGCTTCTGTATGGGCACTTTTTAGCTTTTCTTGGCATGCACTGTGTTTCCACTTCAAACTCAGACCACCATTTCAGTGGCATTCCAATTGAGGTGTGGATGAATCGTGTCAGAGGAAAACACATTAAAAATAAATGTTACTCTGTCACACCCTCCCCGGGAAAACTCATGATACAGTACTGCTTGTGTGGCAGCATAAAAGAGATCTGGCAGAGTCTTGATTTTGTAGGCAAAAAAAAAAAAAAAAAAAAAAAAGCAGCTTTTGTAAAAGATTTCGGTGCATATTGTACAGCAGTGTGTGGTAGATTCATTTATTTGTATTTGATGAGTAACAACTTGCAGTCCAAATTTAATGAAGACAAATCATGCTTTAAGCAAAGGAATTCATCTTTAAACTCAAACAAGTTGCCCATCCTGGTTTCTTACTTTCCCTCTATACACTATTTCATTGTATAATTGATGTCCCTGTTTGAAGGCTAAAGCTGGTATCTTCTGGCACAAGTTGATGCTTTTGAATTCTGGAAGATTTTTAGATTGAGTTTCATCATATTGTCAGGATGTGGTTTATAAACCTGCTGCACAGGTCTAAAATGTAGTGCTCAATGTAAGAGGTTTCTGTGCTAAATCTACAAGATGTTTTACAGTTTAGCCATTTAATTTTGCCTGATAATGAATTTGGAGATGTTATTCTTTTTACTTGGTTGGTGTAAGCGGATCCAGAAATTAAATGCTTTTTTTGATAAATTACATGGATAAGGTCTTGTCATGTGAGTATATAATTTGCCACTACTATTTGTATGAAACAAAACAAAACAAAACAAAACACAAAAACCAGGAATTGATTATATCTGGCAACATAAAGGAGATGGTGTAATGTGTCATATAAATGTGTGTGGTTGTGTGCCTCAGGGTAGGTGCAGTCTTGTTTTCTAACTGTAAATTATAGTTTTGCTCTTCTCTTGGTGTGAACCCTAAGTTTCAGAGAAGAAAACAGGCAATTCAAGACATGCCTTTTTGCTTGTGAAGCTTGGGATGGATGGAACAAATTACCAGATTCCCTTAAACAAGTGCCAGCAGTGAATAGTTTCAAAATACGGTTGCTTATTTTCTTGGAGAAATGTTGCCAATGTTTTTTTTAAATTGCAAAGATGAAATTGCATGTTGGTATTAGGAACTTTTTAAGGAACTAACTTTTTTATTACTTTTTATATTACCTTAACAAAGGTAATATACCTTTGTTTATATTACATGGCTGTACTGCCAGGATGTTACATTGTATTTAACAGATCGGTGCACTCTTCCTGTCTCTTGGGACCCTCATAAAAATTATATATGCCATTCCTGTATATGGTTACAAGTATCATTTTGAATAAATAAAATCAGTGAGATATGGCTGTGCATCTCTGTGTGGATGAGAAGCTGCCAAGAACAGGAGGTATTGCATTAGCTGTGCTGTCTGCATCAAGACCCTGATACTGTGTACTGGGCAACAGCATGATTAGTTTAGTCACAAAGAGTGACAGAAGAAAGACACCTGGCTTTCTGTAAGTGGGCTTAGTATTCATGACCTCAAGTACCTGAATATTCATGGGGAGTGTGATTAACTTTTCATAGAATCATAGAATGGCTTGGGTTGGAAAGGACCCCAAGGACCATCAATTTCCAACCCCTCCTGCCACAGGCAGGGCCACCGTCCTCTAGATCTGATACTAGACCAAGCTTCCCAGGTCTCCCCATGTCTTGAACACCTCCAGGGATAGAACATCCACAGCCATTCTGGGCAGCCTGTTCCAGCACCTCACCACTCTCTCTGTTGGGCTTTGTACTTGATGTTAACTCAGTATCTAGTTCTGGATACCCTACATGGCCCAGGATCTCACAGATTCCACTGTGTAAATTCCACCGAAGTCTTAACTCTATCTCACCATATAAAACTTCTCGTGGGAGCTCTTCTGTGGGCTTCCTGTAAGGTTCTGCTTCATTATTTACACTTGCTTCTACATTGCCAATTATGTTCTGTGAACCCTCAGTGTTCCTTCTGCCCTTTACTTGTGAAAATCACCTAAGCCTGACAAGAGTTGAGATACAGCTTCTACGCGTCTTGTTTGATTGCAGTCCATCATAGTGGTGTTTCTACAGTAGGACCCTTAGGGAGTTCTGCTGCATGTTCCTGAAAATGCCAGGACTTTGTAAGAAGGTGCTCAGGAACACAAAACCTGGTGGAATTGAATTGAAGGACTGTCTTGGGCGGGGTGAGCCAAATTCAGGGTAGTTTCTGTCCATACAATCTTCCTGGGATCTGTCCTGAACAAAACTACCTTGATCCACCTTGGAGAGAAGCATCCAGCAAGTTTCAGAAAGGAGCCTAGGCACGTTCTGGTATCTGCACAGCATCAGGGACCCACTACCCAGCAGAGAGCTAAGCCATTTGGTAATGTTGACACACTATTTTATAGGCTGTGGTTACTTTTAGGGCTGTGTCAGACTTGCTAAATTGGAAATCTAGTAATGGGTTCATGTGGTGTAGCTTCATTACTCTCCCTTGAAACTGCCTGTTGAGCTCAGATACCTTCTTACTATAATGGTTAGAGCAATAAGCATATCAATCATGATTTGCTATTTTTTATTGTCTTCTAAATGCTCTAAGCAAAGATGATGACTGGTTATTAGTTATAAAAACTACAGTATGAGGAAAATATATTGAAAAATGTGAAGCATACGGGAAGCAGAGAATACTAGGAAACTCAACAGAAAATGTCTATATTGCTATCAGTTTCTTTCTGTAAACAGTTCCCAAATGTTTGCAAAGGAGAAAAGGGAAATATTTGCTGTAATGTTTTTAGTCAACCTTTATTAGTTTTGAAAGCAATTTCTATGTTCATTTTCACTACATATCATTTCAGTCTGTCCTTCCCCTCCTTATTAGTATGCAAAGGAGTAGGTGTTTACCATGGGAGGCAATGGAATGCATCTTGCTCACCAGCTGAGCAAAGGGAATCATTTGTTGTCATGGAGAAAACTCACAAGGTGAACACTGTGTTTTTAGATTGTGGTCAGGGAAATGGCTGCTTTTTGTAGAATAAACTCTAGCTCTGTCATAAGAAGCTCGTGTGTGCATGCACTGTATTTCCAAATAGTTTTCTAGTAACTTTTGGTACGGTAGCAGGATAGAGTTTAGCATGACAAAGACATCGTTACAGAAGAAAATATGTGCCACTGGTGATAAATTTGCTAAAGCATTTACGTTAGTAAAAGGTTTCCAGTAATACTCGTGCCAGGAGAGCTCTCTTTCTCTTGGAGGTCATTGGTCCATCACTGAAATCTTTATTTATCTGTTTTCCCTACAGGGAAAAATATCTGGAATCCCTTTGATGCTGAGAAGTATTTTAAATGCTGAAACACGATAATCAAATCCATATCTATGAACTAATCTGTCATGTCCCTACTAATACTGTCTTAATGTCCTAAATCCCTTCCTAATGAAGCCTTTGGCACAGTATAAACCAGATCAATTACCAGTCAGTCTGTTCCCAAGTGTTTATGTCAATTTTCCATTCCTTCAGAAGGAATATACGTGAAAAACAACCCTTAGTTTTATTGTCTTTGTGTTCCGTTAGGCTTTAGTATAATTTGTTTTTATTTTTTTTATATATGTATATTTTATATATATATATATATAAATTCTTCCCATAACCCTTTTCCCCGAAGGTAAAGGGTTGACATAGTTCTTTGCTCAGTATGTGTCACATACATAAAACATAGCTGCCCCTCATGCTCTACTGGCTTCCTAACAGGGAGAATTTGATCAGACTTGTATAAATACTGAAACTAGGAAGACACTGAAACAAGACACACTTTTTATTAAGATTGCATTGATGAACAGTTAATTAAACATTAATAAATCATTAATAGAGGCCTTAATAAATGGTAAGTCACTTGGCTATCTTTATTCCATCAAGGCAATAGGTTGCTTAGCACCAGCTGTAACATTAAGTTTGTAATAACCTTGGAACATTTATTCATCATATATTAATTTTTTTCTGAACTCAACTTTAACATACTGTGTAACCAAAAATCGGAGAAAGTTTGAAGCAACAGATTTAGCTAAGATCTAAAAGGATGGAGTAGGGCAGCTGAAAGAGAAAATACCCAAAATAAGCTCTGTTTGGCAGCAACGATGTGTACAGGGTTGTTCTTCCTCCTTCTCCCTGTTCCTCTGTCTGTCCTGTAATGGGCAAAGATTCAGTGCTGAAACTGCTTTTGTAAACTCCAGTGCTAAGGAAGAGAAAACCACCAGGATTGTTTCTTTCTTCTCCATTTTTATGGATCTGCTATCTACAAGAGGCAGTAGGGGTAGCCAAGAGAGATCTGTCAAGCTAAGAAATGCACTGTTGGGCTGTGTGCGATCTTAGGAATCCCATCATCTACTACACATCCCTGTCCAAGTGCTGGAATCATTTCTACCCAAGCTGTTCCTGACTGATGGGTGCAAATCTGTTCTTAAATGTGCTTCTACAAAGATGGAGACTGTGTTGCTGCATGAATGATCTGTTTCAGTGCTGCACTGTTCTTACTGTTAGAAAGCTTTTGTGTGTGTGTGTGTGTGTCCTTCTGGCTGCAGTTTAAGTTTATATCCACTGTAAAACTGAAGATTATTCTCTCCTTTTGCAACAGCCCTTTCTGTAATTGCAGACTGTTCTCATGTCTCCCCTTGATTCTCCCAAGGGAAGTAGCATGAGTCTTAGATCTTGGGAGACCTCAAATTAGATCAGGCTAAGCAGTTTAAAGTACAATATAGAGAAGAAGCTGCTTCAGGAAGGACGCAATGTACATGATATAGCTGCTTTCTTTCCTAATGGCCTCCTAGATCCAGGCTCTGTGCTTTTACCTGAATTTGAAACACAGCATTTTCAGTTTGAGCAAGAAGGAAATGATGGAAAAATGAAACGCAGAGAAAGGAAATAAATCTGGAAGGTGGCTATTAATTTTAGTGACAGATTTTGTAAAGCTATTTACCATATGCTTCATATCCCCTGCACTCAGTTCCTTAGAAACAGGCAGGTTTCAGTCCTTCCATACTCCTTCCTTTTAAACCCCAATTTGGACCTATACCTCTGTTGTACAATCTGTAGTTGTATTTTCAGTGATTTGTTAGAGCTCTTCTGCATGTATACTTCTTAGTTACCTGCCTGAGGGCTTTTTTAGCTGAAAAAAGCAGATCAAACTGAAGAGACAAGCATGCCTAGCTCATATATAAGTAAAAGACATAGATTCAATCAAAACATATTTAAATAGTTTTCAGGAAGGAGAATGCTTGATTTTACTACCTCAGAGGACCACAGTGACTTTCAAGCCAACAAACTGTGCAGGTTTACTTTCTCGTTTAATCTCCAGGTCTGTAAAAAATGCATCCTTCCACAGCAGTCATCTGCTGACTGCAATAGTTAATATGATTTTGGAATTACTTTAAGTCCAAACCATGTGAAAATAAATCCTAACTTGATTTTGTGGGATTAATCGGTTTCCATTAAATTCTTCTTCAAAGCATGTTGTGTTAATGTTACTTCCAGGAATTTCTAAATACTTCCAAATTTGAATTGATCAAGCTTTTTTGTTCTTTTAACTTTCCTTGGGGAAAAAAAATATGAATATGATTCTCTTGTAAGGTGTTTACAAATAAAGATGCTTATATGTACATCTTAACTCAGCCCCTCTAAGGTTGCCCAGGGAGGCTGTAGGTGCCCCCAACCTAGAGGCACTCAAGGCCAGGCTGGTTGTGGCTGAGAGCAGCCTGCTCTAGTGGGAGGTGTCCCTGCCTATAGCAGGGGGTTGGAGCTAGATGATCTTAAAGGTGCCTTCCACCCCAAACCATTCTATGATTCTATAATCTACAACAAACACACTTCAATTAAGTGGCTCCTTACTTACAATATATTGTTACATAAGTTACAATATATTAAAAGATAGCTATATCAGAATTCACAAATCAAACAAAGTAGAGCTTTGCAAGTACTTAAAGATGAGGGCCATCCAAAAGCAATCAGGGCATTGCAAAGAATTTTGAAGCCATGTTGATGGTTAAACAATTGACATGCTTTCCTCTTGGGCCCCAATTCTCCAAAGTAACGTGCATGTGCTTAAGGAACAAAGTAGGAGAGTTAAGCAGCCAGTCTCATCTCTGCAGTGTGAGGTGGAGGTTTTGACCCTTCCCTGAAGCCAGTTCAGTACCATTTCTGTATGTCATTCTGTAGCTCAGTGGTGCTCTGCATGAGCATAATGTGCAGTTGTGTGGGGTGGGGGCATAGCGCTGCAGCCAGTGTGCTCTGTTGTTAACAGTACAATAGCATGTATCTGTAGGCATATTTCTGTAAATACCTGTATGCTGTCTTGTTGCCTCCATGTATGTAATGTTTCTTTATTTGCTGAACTTTAAACCTTGTGTTGTTTTCTGTATATGATTCTATCTGAGATGTCCTATTGAATAACTGAAATAAAATGCTACTTTCATAGCTCGCTTGTACCTTTGCAATACACTTTGGTGCTCACAAGGTCACAAATTGAACACGTGGATTAGATAGTTGTGACGTCACCAAATCTGTCATTTGCCTGTGACCTCAGTGGAGTCAGGATCTCCTACTTTGTAATTGAATTTCCTTAAATAATAGCAGAATCATTTTTACTTTTTCCCCTGGTTTTACATTTGGTTGTCCCCTAACAGGGAGATGAGTAGATTTGCTTACAGTTCAGACCACTGAGTTGGTTCTCAGTGGATGCTAGATGCATTTCATCAATAAGTATTACAAAATTTTTGCTGGTGTCACCTTCGTATGAATCCTAGGCTCTCTGTCCTTCCTTTTATTCTTGGGCAGGAAGTGACTGAGATCAAACCAATAATTGCAGCTCTAGAATATGCTTCATTTCTGCCTTCAATCAGGCTGCCTGCCTGTCCCTCTTTTAATTATGTGATATAGTCTCTGTTTCATCATTTTGTTATGAAGAGATTTGCTACAAAGCAGCCTCTGTAGCATAGCCTTTGGCGGAGGCATACAGGATTTGGTTTATACCATCTCAATGAATAGCTTAATGCTGAATGCTCAAATTTTTCTCCACCTACTTCTGTGTAGAAGTTAGAGACAATCAGTGCAACGTGCTTCTCATTGTCATGCTGAGCTGCTGCAGACTCACTCAAAAGGGATAAACCATTCATGAGCTGTCCCATTCCTTTTCCTTGCCACAATTTGAGCTTTGGGCAATGAAAACATGCCCTAGACATCAGCACCTTCTTCTGTCCTTGAGATATCTGCTGAAGCAGACAGTAAAGCTTTGCTGCAGAAACAGCAACACTAAGAATGGAAATTTAATGGGCTTCAATAAAAAAAGCAGTGCCTTGCAGAGGTGTGGGAGAAGTTTACATACCCACTTGCTTGACTGGGGTCGGTAGCACGTAGGTTTTCCTGCCTTTTTCCTTACCTATGACATGGGATTTTTGAGGGACAACCTGAGACAAAAAACTTGCTGGCTGTGTCTTCTGTGAAATATATAACCACATCCAGCTGTAGAGCAGGCCATGCCTGCAGCCTGAATGCATCCACTATGCTACCCTTTCGACAACAGCTATTTTTAACAGAATTATTTATATTATGCATTATGTTATTTGTACGGTGTGTTATTTTCACTTGTGGAGCATTTGCACCGATGGTCATTGTACCTGCAGATACCTGTGCGCTCAGAAGTTTTATTGTGAATGTCCTGGGCTTGACTAGTGTGAAGTAGCAGCTGGAAAATTCAGTTAACTGCAGCCAGGATCATGGCCATTGCATGCATAACTTCCTAAATCAAACTCACTTTTACTCAAGAAAGAATCAGTTGTGAGACTGTAGGCAATAAAAATAATCAAGATGAACAGAACATCACCAGAGACAAGTATTACTGCCTGTCTGAATATTCATCAAGTTAAAAACAAAGATAAGAGATGATGCAGCAGCATCTATCATAAAGCATACCCATGACAAGGGCATTTATAAGCTTGACCTAAAACAAACTTTTTGCAGTTTCTCTATTAAACCAACTTTTCCCCTCTACTAATCATAAACCTCATTCCAGTACAACTGGGGTGATGGTTCTGGGCCTTGACATGAGGAAGCCCGGTATTCACTTTCACCTCTCTTTGTATCTCATAGCCACAGGCACCTAGGTGCTTTCTTTGAAGACAGTCAGAACACATACATGTGCAAATGATAAGTCAAGACATTAATACAGAAAATGAGTATGTTAGTATGTTTTTTAGATGGTGTCTTTTGCAGATCTTCAGCAGAGATTTGAGCTTCCTAGTAAAGAACAGGCTTCCTGTGTAACTCCATACATGTCACCTAATCTCTCAGTCCCTCATTTTAAAATGAAATTGATAGTGCTGTGGTAGAGTGACACTGCATATCACTCTAAGTAGCTGTTGCCAGAGCTGTGAGAAGATGCTGTGGTACTTAAAGCATTGTCCCCGTTCATTTCTATGCCAGGCATTCATGCTGCAAGCCCACTCAAGATTTTTCTACACATGCCTCTGGTTAATTTTGCCACTACCTAATGCACAGCCTTGCATTTTGCCACCATGCAATCCTCTGTGGGTTTGCACCTAATACAGTCCGGGAGAGACCCCCTTCCTGCTCGGACATTGAAGGTAAAAGCCTCTTCTATGCTTATGATGAGCTTAACAGACTGACCAGGAATGTGGAACCAGATACCATCTGAGGAATACACACATGGTCAAAATTTTAGTGAGTGAAATCCATCCTCACCCTCTTCTCCAGGAAGTAATGCCTGGGGTGCAGCTATGATGTTCATCTACCACATAAGGGGGGTGATCATGCTTCCTTAGGCTCTTGGGAGAATAAATGATCATTTTCCCTCTCTCTTCTTCACTTACGCAAATTTGTTATCAAAAGCATGTTTTTTCCTTCTCTAGGAGATGTCCCATTCCTGGCCTCCTCCTCTCACTGCTATTCACACTCCTGGAAAGGCTGAACAGACCAAGTTTTCTATCCCAAGCAAAGTACAAGTAAGCTATAACTAGTGACCCAATTAACATTGTGTTCTGCTGAGTGTTCTTCGTTGGAGAGCTTATTTTTGTAATTTGTTATTTTTGTAATTTTTGAATTCCTAAGGCTATTTTTAGTTGAACATTCCAATGTCCAACAATCAGACTGTTTCTATTAGTAGGACTGTATATTTAAAGCTGCAGAAGTTAGCAAAGTGAGTTTTATCTCACATTAAAATAGCCTTTCTACATCCAATATAATGCCTTTTGTTTGTTTTTGTTTGTTTGTGTAACGCAGTGGCTGATCATAGAATCATAGAATTGTTCAGGTTGGAAAAGACCTTAAAGATCATTGAGTCCAACCACAACCTAACCATACTACCCTAACTAACAGCCCTTCTCTAAATGATGGCCCTGAGCACCACATCCAAATGGTTTTTAAACACATCCAGGGATGGTGATTCCAGTGCTTAACAATCCTTTTGGTAAAGAATTTTTTTCCTGATATCCAACCTAAACTTACCCGGGCTCAACTTAAGGCTATTTTCCCTTGTCCTGTCACCTGTCACCAGTGAGAAGAGACCAACCTCACTCTCGCTGTAACCATTTTTCAGATAATTGGGAAAGAGCAACAAGGTCTCTCCTCAGCCTCCTTTTCCCCAGGCTAAACAGCCCCAGTTCCTTCAGTTGCTCCTTGTGATTGATTGCATGACGAAGTTTAGGCTGCATGGTCAAATTCTGGTGAAATTACATTTCTGCTTGTGCACAGTGCTGTGGCGTGTCAACATGCATGCTCCGAGGACACATGGTTGCAAAATGCATTGCGTAGTATTGGTCCTGTTAAAAGCATGCACTTGACATTTGCCACATCCAAAGCATGGGCCTGGAGACTACCTTGCAGTTCACCTCACATGCAGTAAATTGTTAAACTGTATTATTTGAACATGACTTCAGCCCAAATTTTGTTGTTGCCTTCTAGCTGTGATTCTGGTAGAACAGTAAGAGATCGAGCTTGCACCCAGAGCAATCTCAGCCAGGGATAACATTTGCTGGGACCTGAACACCTGTGAGCTGATGATGTTTGGGGATGAGGGGGATTTCCCCTGGAAGGGAATGTGCACCAGACTGACATGGAGCTACATATATTCTAAGGGAAGGACTTTGGAAAATAGCTTTTAAAGCCTCACCGGTACTGCTTACAGTCATGTCCTCCTTTAGAAGCTGGAACATGATTTTCCTCTTACTGATTTTATCTATTTGACGGATACTCCCCTGTCTGAAATGTAGCCACCGTACTTAAATGGAAATTGTATGAAATTAGCAGTATCTGTGGCTCCTTAAAAATAACACAAACAGTACCCAGAATGTCTTATTTTGATGGAATATGATTGTTACTCTTCCAGCACTGTCAGTGTCAGTGAAGTTAACTGCTGCAGCAATAAACACCATAAATCATAATCATACAAGAATAGAATCCTCACTGTAAATCTGGTTAAATTCAGTTGAACTTGTTTAGGTGAAAGTAGATTCCTACCTGTGTGAATACGTATATAAGTGAGAGTGGAGGTTTTTTTGGCCTGCAGGAAGATGTGATTTTTAATTGATACTCTGTTTTAATTTAGTGTTCTGTTTTTGATGGGTCATTCGGACATGAGTCCTGCAGACTGCTGTTGTCTCCATTGACAGCTGGATAAGCAGAAGTTCAGAGAAGCTGAAATTTTATTGTGCTTTTCTGTTCCTACTGTTTGCTTTGAACTTTTAATATCCATCGTTAATATCCAACCTTAATATCAGTGTTTATAATTTCTGGACAAGCTAAATGTTGATCATAAAATTCTTGACCATATCACTTGAATATAAGTTCAGTTATTTGAGCTAGCAGTTTAGGAAATGTAAGCACATAAATATTTCTGGGTTAGTTAGTTTTACCATAAAACAAAACAAAACAAAACAAAGCAAAAACATAAATTTCTTTTCTGAACACCATACTAAATTATTTATAGCTAGCCAAATTATTGATATTAGACATACCATGGCTAGGTTCTGTGACCACTTAACCCAGAGACACACTATTAGAGGTTTTCAATTTAACTAAAAGAATAAGTATCCTAATGAAAAATACATACAAAAGACATGATTACAAAAATGGAGTTTATTGGAAAAATTTATCCTGTTGAAATTCAAATCTAAAGTGCCATGTTTACTCTTAGGGCACAAATTACTTCACAAGGGACTGACTGACAGCATGGTACAATATTAGGAACTAATAATGCCCTAAGAGGAAGTGCAGTGAGAACTTTAATGACTTTTACATCATACAGAACTAACACTTCCAGCAAAGTAGTGCTTGGCTGTAAGGCGATGTTGTAAATAACACCTCAATTTGAAATGATCAGACTCTGCTTGGAAGGAAAGCTGATTACAATCACTGTGGACTGTAGAGCCTAGAGAAAAACTAAGCAAGAAACCACTGTGACATGAAGGTAGATTAGATATTGTGAGCCAACAAAAATCCCTGCATTAGCATGCTCAGGGCTACAAACCAGATTATTTTCCAGTGTAGAGTTGTTTCCACTGATTTCATTAGAAATGAAACAGTGTCCATCAAGCAAAGAAATACTTATTGTGTCTCTATCAAACCCTGTGTTTCACAGCCCAAAGAAAACTGCTGTGTCTATCAAGAAAAGATTACTGTATTTTCAAGCAAAAAGATCATAAATGAAAGGCAGTGGTGTTGAATTTACTGTATTTAAATTTGATGTCACAGATACATCACGTTTGTATATGTCCATGGCTAAGTCTGAAAAAGGTGGGGATAGAGGTTTACGGCAGCTGGGGACAAGCTGTTTTCTGAACTACAGAATTGTCCCTAACTAGTGCTCTGTCTCCATGTTTAATGTTTTTTTAAACTAATGTCACTGGTGTTGCCACGTGATCCGTTCTCTGTACCATCTCCTTCCTTATTTGCATAATGCTAGTGTCCTCAATCTAGCAAGCTAAGATATATCTTACCTTCTTCATCTCATGTAACTAATGCTGACATTTTGTGTGTTCTTCTTTATAGGACTCCCAACATCTGACCTCAGGATACAATGTACAAAGTAGGTCTTTATCATCCTGGCCCTAAGAGTCAGGGTCTGGTTGTTGTTGGTTTTTTTTTTTTTTTTTTTCCTGATTAACATCCTTAAATCAAAGGCTAAAAAAATGCTTTCTGTGGTGCTAAAGCAGATCAGTTCCATTTTTTATTACATGTTATGCATTGTGGCATGTTGTGAAACTGAGTATAATTTGATGGGCTGACAGCTTTGGGTGCATTTTAATTCTACAGTAATCTTTTGACATTTGAAAATGTGTTTCCTTTGTTTGCAGAGTGGAGTGATCCAGGAGGGAAAGTTGCAACTAAGTCAGTGACACAAAAGTCGTAAGTATTATTATTTCCAGCTTTACATTTTCTTTCAAATTTATCACAGAGAATGAGCTTATTTCTACAAAGGTAACTAAAATCTAGCTCCACTCATAGTGTTGTCCTGGTGTTCAGGTGTTCTCAGTAGTCCTTAAAAATTAGCCATAAACCAGTTTTATGTTTTCAGTGCTTATTACTGTTTCTTCTTTTTAAGCATTAGCTAACAGAGCTGTGTATGAAAGATGAGTTTATTAAGCAGAAATAATGCTGATTTTAGTTGCACAGCTTGCCAGAATTAAATCACTTGTATGCTTCTTTCATCAGACTCTAAGCCTCTTAGAATAGAAAATGCAACCCAATGAACAGATGATGCATGAATTTTAACGTTTATACTTGTAAAGAAGAGTTAAATGCATAGTACAGAGAGAAACTACTAGCTGGTGTTGAAAAGTGGGTCTTGGGCTTCATACACATTGAAACTGCTGAAAATCACAGATGATCTATAAATATGACAGTGGAAAATTGTGGAAGAGCTAGTTTTCCACTGTGTTAAACCATTTTTCTTTTGTGCTTTCCTGGTTTAAGACTGTAATAACGTGGCACTGTGTTGAGATTGAACTGTTGCAAATAGGAATTAAATACTTATTTTGATAAGTAATTTGTTGTTTTGCCACTTTTTAAATATGTGAGCATGATTTCAGTTTAGGGCTGCTATTTTATTTCTGTGTTCAAGTGTTTTAAACTACAGAATGCAGAACTGTAGCAGTTTAGCTGAAGTTTGTGTGAGTACAATTTGCTCATTTAAAATGACTTCAAAATTATTCTAGTGATTTCCCTTTAACCCACTTAGGATGCAATTTTGACTAACTTCATATAGGTGAACAAAACTCAATGGAGAGATAACTTTTTTTTTTTTTTTTAATTAATTAAAGTATATTGATTTTATTGCAATGTTGTGTACCGGAAATAACTTGCTGGAATTCAGGGATCTGTTTGCAGCTGCATAAAAGATCTGGGACTAGACCGCTGGTATCCAGTTCAATGATGCACTTAGTAATCTCTGCAAGTTCAGTTCTTTATTCCTGAAGTCACAAAGTACTCGACCAAATAAAGTTAGTTCTTTGAATAAATCTTTGCAAACTAATTGGGGAGGAATGTGAATGATAAATACATTATTTTAAATGAATAGCATTTGTTAATGAAACTTAGAATCAAATTAGTGCTTCCCCTTTTCTATTTTGATTTCCTCGATGATTGATTTCTGATTTTTTTAAAGAATCTATCCAATTAGATGCTCAGTTCTTCATAGCAGAATAGGTATGTTCATGTTTCAGAACATGTAAGTGGCCCAAACCTAACACCAAGCACATTCTCTGGTAAAAAATAAAAATAAAAAATATAAAAGATAAAAAAAAATATTATCACAACTTAAAATGATTTTTCTCCTAAAGAAAGTGTATTAGGACTCTACTGCGAAAAAATATTTTAGTGAGCATACTATAAAATACAGTATTTCAATAGTTTGTAACTAACAGTAATAGACTTGTCAATCATGGTTTATAGTTATAAGCTGAATTTCAAAAGAACAGTACTTCAGAGCTCAGTGGTATATAGTGCATTTAATGGGGCCAAAGCTCTCTATAGGAAGCCTGATATAAAACTCAAAGACACTGAGTACATTTTATGAACTAGTTGCTCTCTGTTCTGCTGCTTGATCCAGAATTCCAGTACTATCAATCAGATTTCTGCTGCAATGAACTGCCTTCTTATGGTAGGTGATAGATTTTACACATGAGAGATCAGAGCTGCAATAAAGTTACTTTTATTTTTAGCTTCCAAATGAAGATCAGCTAACCCATTACTATCACTTTTTCCCTTTTACTGCAGAAAAATTGTTAAGGTAGCTTCCAAGAATTTCCACAGGGCTTTGTGAGGTTAGAAGGCAGTCCACTGTGAGACTTGGTATTACGAGGCCAATTTGTTTCTTTAGATCTGCATGTGCAGTCATCATCATGTTCAACAGGAATTATTGTACACTGGGACATAGTTGGACATAATGAAATTAAAGCAGAAAGTGGGGCAGAAAGACATAATGGAATCAAGTAGTTAGAGCTGGATAGTGTGATCTAAATAAACTCTGATACACTGACAACTCCTGTGCTAATTGTGTATTTTAATAATTCAGTATTTATCAGAATACAATTGTATTAGGGAGGACTTAATCTTTCTGATATTGGATAGTGTCAGAGATATTGGAGTGTATGAGTAAAATTTCAGTCCAACGTAACCCCAGTAACATTTTTTGCTATACTGTCAACCACACCGCATGATCTTACTGATTTCAAAACTGTATCCCCCACCAAATCTTCATGTGTTTTACCGGAGACTGAGAGGGTCGAGTTGTTTGGCTCCAAGAAGCCTCCTAGGCTCTCGGAGACTGTATTTCAGCCTTCAAATACAAGTGGGCTTACAATAAAGAAGTAGAAAGACTTTTCCTTGGAGTATGTAGTGACAGGACAAAGAGTAAAAGTTTTAACTAGAAGGGAGTAGATTTAGATTAGATGTAAGGAAGAAATTTAATATGAGGATGCAACCAGCAGTAGAACAGGGTGTCAAGGGACCTGAAAGTGCTCAAAGTCAGGTTGGATGGGACCTTGACCAACCTTGAGCTACTCAAAGATGTCCCTGCCAAGGGCAGGGAATTTGGAACTACATGATCTTCAGAGATCCCTTCCAGCCCAAAACATTCTATGATTCTATGATTTCAGCTTGACCAAACCTGACTGGTTTTATATTTTCTCACTGATATTCTTTATTAGAGATCTTTTTAACATGGACATTCTTCTAGATGTTTTCCTTAAGTCTTAAGTCATATTTTCCATTTATGGTGACAGTCTTATAGATTCCACTGGTTTCCTTAGAAATCTGTAGGAATTCATACTAATGTGCTTGCCCTCGCTGTATCACTGTGTTATACCATGACTAATTGAGTCATACATGCAGAATGAAGATGCTTTGCCTCCATGATCCTGTATTCTGCTCCAGCAGCCAAGCTGCCTGTATCTCATTACAGAGTTTGTTTGTAGAAGCACTGGCATTACAGAAGATCAGAACAAAGGGATCATGTTGGGTTTATGTCGAAGTTCTGCACCTACATTGTACATGAATGATCAGGGGTATTTTAAATGATTCATGTATCTAGCCTCAGATCTTAATTTCTACTCAAAAGTCTTGCAAATGAAATTTTGAACAAGTTTGTGCATGAGTGTGTGTGTACCATGGTGGCTTTTTAGAGCTGAAACTAGGCTATACAAAACTATGCCACTTGGCTTCCCCCTTTTTTCTTTCTTTCTTTCTTTTTTTTTTTTTTAATTTATATTCTCTTTTGTTGTTGTTGTTACTTTATTTCAAATTCCCTGTACTGCTCCATGGGGTGCTGTGTCAGTTTTCAGCCAGTCTACTCTAATTAGTTTGTTACAAAGCATAGCAAGTAGGAACAGAAAAGGTGCAACCAATTGCACTGAGAAGGATTTTCTGTCAGCTTTCATGCATTCAAGGGTATATACTCAGCTCATGACTTAAGTTTCTGTTATATAATTACCACTGCAAGTATGTCATCCTCAAACATCCCGTTCTTTTGTTCTGTTTGATTTTTAGCACTTGGCCTACCCAAGACCTTTTTAATAAAGCACATCCTGTGTTTCGAAATCATACTTCAGAGTAGTCATGGTTAGTTTCCATAAAAGCCCAGCGAAAAAGAATAGTATAAATATAATGGTATTCTTCCCTTTTCATAAAATGACTTCCTATACTTACTGTATTAATACAGTATTAAAAGGCCCGTCTCAAGGGCTGGGTGAACTGCCGGAAGCCATTAAAAATGTAGAGCAACAATTTTTATGGATGAAACAAAAACAACTTATTCTATTTTCATAGTGTTTTTGTGCTCCACTGTACTTAATGATACATAACCTGTGTGGAGGATAGAAGAGCAGCTAAATACAGAGGGTTCAAAAAACAAAACAAGGAGCTAAATACTTTTATGTGAAATTTCAAGACCCAAAAGTTACACACCACTGGATTCAACTGTGCCAAGGTTTTACTTCACAGCTCTTAAACCATTTCAGTAAATACTAGTGCTTTTCTAATCCTATAGATTATCACAGTACTTCATGGAAAAGTGTTTGAAAATGGAGATGTGCTTACTGACATGTATTTTTCCTAAGTATCTAATGGATTTTTGGAAGTTCTCCACTCTGTCAGGGGAAGTCACATGGGAGCATGCAATCCAAAATTTGGCAGCATGTTCAAGCTATGAATTAAAGGTAATTCACAGTTTGAAATGAATCAGCATAAAGTCCTTATGAAGAGTAATCAGACATCATGAGGATTTTACACCAAGGACTGCATATTGGATAATGCTACAACGAGTAATGTTGTTATTCGGAATGTTCAAATCAAGTGCTGATGAATTCTTAATCTTGAAAGGATTCAATTTTAAAAACCTGACGTGCATTCAGTGTTGATGCATGATGTCCAGTTCAATCACGTTAACCAAGCAATATTCATCTCCATCTGAATTAGGAAGAATACATATATATATATAATTTTATATCTGTGCTCCAGTCACAAACCAATCCAGATGTAATACTCTCATGAAGATGAAATGTCAGTATTTTTAATTACGGGTTTTAATCAATGATATTAAAGCACAAGAGCATCAATTGATTCCACCAGTGGTGATAGCCTGCTTTCTTTTATAGTATACATTCATTTTCACTTAGCAAGTGTAGCAAGCTTTAATCACTGGACTAAGTACTGCCTGTTTGTTAGAAGTGGGAAGTTCCAAGGATATTCCCTCTGGGTAAACTGGGAAAGTTATGAATACAAGGGACTTACACTATCATGTACAAATTATGATAAGTGAAACAACACTGGCATTTAATTGAAACTCCAGTAGTCTTTAGAGAGCTGCATTGCACCGTATTAAAGGGACAAACAGAAAATGAAAATAGAAGGTCTGTCTGGTAAGATATCATTCATCTTTCGTATTTTGTTTTGTTTTATTAGTTAAAGGTTTCCCTTGTATCCTCTTGCTCTGGTAAGTTCTGAGGAGTTACCACCTGGGATTTGGATCAATGATAATCAGTCATGATTATATCTTTTTATTCCTCACTGCTACAGGTTTCTCCTATTGAGCACAGTACTAAGTAACCGGGACTAAAACATGCAGACATTTCCTATGGCCAGTTGCTTATAGAAGCAAACTCACAAAACGTTTTAGCTGTTAAGTACTTTAAAATTCAGCGCCAATTAAAAGCCCCGTATCCATGAAAATGAGTCTATTATTCAAAATAATTTCTAAACTAGACTTCTAATTTGTTTTCATTATTCAGCTTGCTTGCATACAGTTTAACCTTCCTGTCAAAGTAAAGTAATTTCCTAGTACATTCTTTTCCATGATATCTTTCTCCTGACGTGTTTATAAATTAGTTTAAAAGACTGTATGAACGGAACTAAGTAATTCTCTCATATTTTGCTGATCAATGTTGAATAATTTTTCTTGACTATCACAGGTATAATTATTGTCCTTCTAAGAATGCCTGAAACACCTAAGCAACTGCAGTCTTACCAGCTTTGATGACTGCAACTCAAATAAGCATTGAAGCATTTGAATTTCATCCGATACTACATAACCTCTCATGAAATGAACATTTTTTACCCTGAACACTGAAATACTTTGTTCTCAAGTCTGATGCAGCACAGCTAAATATATGCTAATACTGAAGTGTGACCACCAAAGTGTCCGTATTAATAAAGACAGGTAAATGACACACATTAACATGTATGGGTTCAGGATGTATTTCCCTGTCTGCTATGTATCAGTTACCATTTTGGAGAACAGTAAGACTAAATCTGCCACAGGTTTCCCTGTATTTAAAGAGCTTTTCCACAAACAACAGCATATGTTTTGCCGTCATGGCTTAAGTCTGAAACTGATCTCTCAATTTACATTTTTGTGGAAAGAAATCACTTCCAAACTTCAGTGCAACTTCAAACATTAATTTTCAAAAGCAAATGTACTTGGTAAATCTGAAAGTGTAAATCAGAATAGAGCAGAGAAGGCCACCACAGCCAGCACCTTCACACTTACTGATGAAATCCATATAAACTAACTTCTTCCTTGCTCTCTTTTCCCCATAATTCGGTCCTCACCCTACTCCCTCTTAACTCTGACCTGGTAGTAAACTTCAGATTCAGAACCCAGTCATTTAGCTCACATGCTGTCTCCTGCTGATGCTCCCTCCTCTAGTCACTTTCATTCTTATTTTCATATCTTACTAGTTATTTAGTCATGAGTAGCCTGAGGTAAGCTGAGAAAATTCTCCCAAGATTTGTCTGCACCATGCAGCAAAATAGTTGTAACTAGAAATGGGTGGTAGGCTTGAAAAAAGAATGGATTTTGCAATGAAGCATTCATAAAACCAGAATGGGCTTGAAACTCCCAGTCTGTGTCCTAAGTATCCTCAGTAAGGTTAACAGGCAATTCTAGTATCACAACTTAATCCTTTGCATCTTTCCTCTGAATCCCTCTGACAACACCAATAATCCACTATATTTTTTCAGCTTTGTACTCTCCATCCAGATGAACTTACGTTGCCACCATTATTCTTTGGGCTAAGCGCTCAGCAGGGCTCCAAACCCTATCAGTTTTCTGTCCAGAGGGTTTATTTTTTATGAAGTTCTCACAACACCCCATGAGGCTAGGCCATGCTCACTGCATTATCCTCTGTCTTGGGTGGCCCTTGGAGTTACAGATTCAGAATGTCTTTACCTTACATATGGGTCCTCCCAAGTGACAAAAAAAACCCAGGAAGGTTTTCTCCACTGCTGTGCTAGTTACTGTTCTGAATTCCAGGAGGAAGAGCTGCTCGCCTCGCTTGTGCCTGTGCATCTTGCAAAAGTGTGCATCTTGCAGAAGTGCATGTTGAGAATTTGCTAATGCTGTAACCATAGCTTTCTTAATATTATATGTAGCCCTAGAGGAGGAAGGAGGTATCTATAGCGTTACCCCAGTAGATGCAAACCAATTGTTTAATTGAAATCCGTAATACAAAAAGCACAGGGTCAAGGGGAGTGCAGAAAATTGGCAAATAGAAAGTCATTTCCTAATTCTCATGAGGGATTTTCTATTCTTCAAGATAAAAATACTAAAAAAAAAAAAAAAAAAAAAATTCTGCAGGTAGTTTAGCTTCCAGGAAATCGTCTCTTATTGAAAAGTCTTGTTTAGTCAAAATAGTTCAAAAAAGATCTTCCCAGGTTTTGAAAGAAAGATGTTGACTCACTCATCTGCCTTGTATCAACAAGGAAGACTTCAGTGTAGCTGTCAGGCTCAGCTCAGTCTGTAAAAGTAGTAAATTTCTCCAGTAATGAGGGGATTGCTTTCACAACTACTTACCTGCTAGATATTCCATGTGAGTATTTGCTTTTTTGGTACCACATGCATTCTACTGCATTTTGAGGACCTGTATTTCTTTTCTGCAGAGAGAGAGGAATTTAAATCAGTGCTGCCCATTTTTGATTTAACATGAATTTTAATAGTTCCAGATGAACTGGAAAGCCTATACAAATCATATAGTTTCAAGTCTGGCTGTGTGCTAGACTGGAATTTTTTGTTAGGTCAGACTTTTATCTCAGCTTCTTTTTGTGGTACTTTATGGGGAGATTGAAGAGGAACTGAAACTGGTGACCTGTCTTGACCTTTAGTACTGGATTAAAATTCCAACTTGCTGCCATGGCAACAGGCCTTGAAAATTAGATCCTGACAGAAGCAGGGAGAAATGTAAAACTGCGACTGTGGCACTGAACTGAAGAGAGGTTGCTTACAGCTGTCAGTGGCAGGCTCTTAATTGAAATAATCTGCCTTTCCCTGTACTTAAAAAAGTAATAATACAAGGAAGAGAAAAGAGAAAATGGTATCTTGATTGTTTTAGGCAAAAATCTGCTGCAGTGCAAAGTACAACACATCCTGAAGCATCCAGTACAGCTGGGCTCTGATATTAGAGGTGGCTGCAAATGAGCCTACGTGGCAAGAATGAGCCTAGGCACATGCCCATACAGGTCTAAACCACCCAGACCAGGCCACTAGCAGGAGCTAGAGACTGGTCACTGTTAAATTGCAGGTTAACTTTCTGCTTGTTTCCTTTAACCAGACATCAGAGAGCAAAATAAACATCATAGTGTTGTGTATGACTCCTCGGATCCGTGCAATTGTCTACCATGTGAATGGAAAGGAATAAACATAAGCTAGAGAGGGATATTTTGGATCAAGTGCAATACAAATTACTCATTTTCCAATCTAATCAATGCAACAGTCAGAAAGAGATGAAAACGCAAGTCCTTTACTGCTGAAGGAGGTAATTTTTCTTCCCATAAAGAGCAAAATATGAAGGAAGCAGGTGCTGGGGGTCATGTAATGGATTTCCTGGTTCTTTCCATTTGATCCAGGACTCCTCCTTATCCCAAAATCCAGTAACTATGGTGATCAAATTGTAGCAACTTTCCATGCTAATTGTGGCTTTCTCAAATCACGTGAGGGTCCTGAGGATTCTCTGAGGGCCCCACTCGTGTTCTTCCCTTCTCGTGGTGAGAGTGGGCCATAATCACCAAGGGGACTCCTACCAGCTTCTTTTCCTAAAGTCCCTGTAGGGATTGCTACCTTGTTTATTAAAAAAAAAAAAAAAAAAAAAAAAAGTTTTTTTTTTTTAAATCATTGGGATGGATTGGTTTTACATTCTAGCTAAAGGAGACTTCTTAAAGGATAAACAGATTGCACTGGACTGGATTAAATGCTCTGTACTGCTAGATGACTGTAGTTATATGGCAGTAGAATCAGATTGATTTGTAGATATTGTGTATAACTAGATGAAAATTTAACAACTCTAGGTAGATGACATTAAATTTTTTGAAGAATTAGTTTTGTCAAAGCTTGATGTTCACAGTCACTGCAAAATCCTAAGATGGTGTTTGGAGTCTGATTCCAAGTAGCGGATATGCACAGAAAAATACTTCCTTACACCTTCTAATGTATTTGGTTTATTACCTGTTGGTGAACTGTATGATTACAGGTGATCACAATCACAAATTTTTGGATAATGTATTTTGTATCATTCACTGTTGGTGGTGTAGAGATAATGGTTATCACTAATACTGTCCATTATTGAGAGCAGGTAAACATTAGGTAAGTGCAGGTTGCATTGAAATAATGCATTATAAACTCATCTTTAAAAACAAACAGCAACAAAAAAAACTGATTTCTGGAACAGACTGTTGACATAATACACACCAGAAAGCAGATGAGTAGATGAGCCATTTTCTAACAAAGGGAAATAAAATCCACTTAACATTTCTCAAAGTTATGCACTTCAGTAATGTCAGACAGTTAAAAATAGAGGCCACTCATTTGAAACTTCAAGTGTCAAATTAGTTACTAGGGCAAATTAGTTATATCAGAGGAGTAACAGTCAGAGATGTGTTCTGCCCATCCCAGCATACAACTACTGCTCTTACCATTTCCTATAAAAGCACCACTAATACTGCCTTTAATTACTGTCAGACTGTAATATAGAGCCCTGGAGTATCTGGCAATAAACTTGTGTTCTGCCAGGAGGAAAGGTAAAAAGACATTTAAATAGTTTTTTTTAAATAAGTACGAAATCATTGAAGATGTACTGTTGCAGTGTGTGCTGTATATCAAAATATATAAGCATCTAGTTGTAACAATGGCTTTGTAAACACATTACTGAGTAAACTATGAAAAGTAATCCACCAAGGAGCTGTTTCCTTAACTCATAAGCACTAAGTTAAGAGACCAGTACCATAAAATAGATACATGCAGTTAAAAAATAATTCCTTTTTTTTGTGAGATTATTTTATTTGAAGCCCAATGGATAGTTCCTTTTTATTTTAGATGCGTATATTTTTATGCTTGGAAATATCTGTATTTAAGGAGAAAGTCAATCCTCCTTGCAAAATCCATGACTAATTCATTAGTACATGAACAATGCATAAGGGTGGCATAAAAAGTGCCCGCATGCACCTTACATAGGCAGGGTGACTGTGGTGTTATGCAGTCCTACCACAGCTATCTGCTAGCTTTTTGTGGAATTATAATATTCCCATGAGTAATGAGAAAAGCCTTCAGCTATCATTGCTTTCAGCAGCCTTGGAGCATGGTCTGAGGGGCAATTGGAACCCACCTCCCAGGGCATGCAGAGCCTCCTGACTCCTAAGCCCCCACAGAGGCTTGGTGAGCTTTCATCTGCTGCAGGGCAGCCCCACCACAGCAGGGCTGCAGGCTGCTTACCCAGCTGCACGTGTACTTAGGTTTTATGGCCATTTGGAAGGCTAGATTCCAAATAATCCAGGCAGAGCTGTCTATCGACTGTATTCATCACCTGCCTTTATGTCCTCACCTCAATTCTGGTCAGAGCAGCCCACTGTAAGTGGGGAGGCTGTGAGATGACCCATCCCATGTTATGGATCGTTCAGATCTCATGTTGACATCTTGCCTAATGGCTAGCTGAGGATCCTTCCTGTCATACCGCATTCAATGTTAAGAAGAAAAAGGGGATCACAGCCAGAGTGTGATCTGAATTCTGGGCTGGTGTGCTTTTTCTCATTACTTACTGCGTCTCTTTCAGTGAGAACAGCAGTGTTGTTGGTGACTACAAGAGGAGTTTACTCAGATACTATACAGCTCCCTTTCAAAAGGATTTTATTCAGGAAACTGAAAAACTTGAGTAAGATAAGGTGTTAAGTGAATTATGTACAAACTGGATATGGAATTAGTCTGCCATAGCTAAAAATCAGTAAAATACATATTGCTAATTGCCTTCATTTTTGTATTTTTTTTAAGCTGTGCAGACATGCAAATACTGAGCTAGGCATCCAATATAGTATTTTTTCTGCAAAATACAGAGTTGTCAAGGCTAATCTCTTTAGCTGGTTTTGCATACTATTATTATTAATGGACACTTGTGGATTAAGAAAAAAATTACACAAGGATTGATATAGGTTAGATCTTGGATTACACGGTACACAGTTCAGATGGATTAATATCAGTAAGAAAGCAATCATTGATTTTGTTTGCTCTTCTCAACCTATAGAAAAGTAACTATCTAGGGGACTGGTGTAAATGTGTGTGGATGAAATCTCAGATATGACTGATCTTGGTGCTTTTAGAAGTAATTGGAGATTGAGACTGTACAGAAGAATGAGCACTACATTTGGTTGTGAAGATTTTCCAGGACTTTTTTATTAGTGTAATAACATGGCACTCCAGCACTCTTGTTTTTTAAAGACTAAAGACTTTAATAAGCAGCTGTTCATATGTAGCAACTTTTAAAAAAGTCCATTCTGATAAGTACCATTTCTTCACATGTTGTCTACAGAACGTGCACTATGCATCATATTGAAGAAAGAATAAAGCAAACGTAATTAATCTATTAAATCGTAATGGCTCCCAATCGTGACAAATTTGCAGATTAAAGCTCATCGAATACACATTTAAATGATAAATGATAATAGCTTGGAAAGAACCATTATGATCTATTTCATCAATAATCCGCATTTTTTTTTTGCCTTGTAACTGCACCAAGGATGAACATAATGGATAGAGCCTGATGTAAAAAATATTTTGTTTGTGAAAGAGAATCAGAGGAAAGAATTTCTCAGATTAACAAATTTAAGTGGTTGTTACTGTTTGTTTTTACTGCTTATCCATTGCAGATTTTTCCCCTTGTTAATATTAATCTTTTACAGTGCCAAAGCTTATACTCAGAAAAGAAGTGTGGTTAGTCTTAGTATCTCTCAGACTGCAGTTCTTTTCACTGTGTTTTGGAAAGAGTAATTTAATGGAATGAAGAGAGGATGCAGAGTCAAACACGTCAGGTTTCCTGTTGCTAATTGTTCAGCACTAGTGAGCACCTGTAGGAATCAGCAGGAGAAATGCGATGACCATAGTAGATGATCAGCAAATCTCATTTATTGTTTCAGCTGCGTGTACATTTATAGCGTGGATAATAGGCTCATACATATTGCTAAAGTGGAGCTCAGGATTGGCTCGCTAGTCAGTGTCAACTACCCCTATCTTTGTGCTCTGTGGTTATCTCTCAGCAAACACTCTCTTACTGACTTCTCAAAACACTGTTGCCGGCTTTCTCCATCTGCATCCTGTTTTGTTCCTTGTTCTCATACCTGACCTCGCGCGCGACAAGGTTGCTTAACCAGCTGCACAGTGTCTGCATGGCCTTTCTCAGTCAGCCAGTCATTAATAAACCTCTCCTCACACAGTCTCACAAATTTGTGAGCAGCATTCAAGTGGGTTTGTCACAAATCTGTCACATTCCCCATACAGAATCATATGCTCTGTTTTTTCATTTACTGTGTGCTGGGATTTGTTGTGACTTCTCAGGACAGCCTTCAGGATACTCAAGCAGTTCCCAAGTGCATTCTTTTAAATCCAGATGGTATGGATGTGTTTCAACACTAACATGCATTCATGTGTAGAGTACCTGATGGGGTTTTCATAGAATCATAGAATAGTTTGGGTTGGAAGGGACCTTAAAGAACATCTAGTTCTGCCCCACCAGCTCAGGCAGCCTGAGCCCTACCCAGCCCAGACTTGGGCACATCCAGGGATGAGCACTCATGGCTTTGGACAGCAATGAAAGTAGACCTGAGCCTTCTGTTGTTTTCCTAGAAGATGATAGTAATGAGGGAAAAAAAACAACCAAAAAACCAAAACAAACAAACAAACAAAAACCTATCTAGTGTGGGTTTGGTTTTTTTGTTTTTGTCTGTGTTTTGTTTTGTTTTTTATTGCCATGAATTCACATCGATCCCCAAGGGGTTTGGATTATATGCCATGGCAGTCTGACAGAAATTATAACTGGAAAGCAGCAGTTAACCTAAAGCTAATTTTTTTTTACATTAATCACATATTTTCATCTGCAACATTCTCCATTTGCCTTCCTGTGTTTCTGGGAAAATTAAGTGTTTAACATTGCAGTACTATCCCACTGTATTTAGTCACATTAACTTGTCTCAGCTAGTAGTGTAATATATCTGAAGGAGACAAAAGTCCGTTTTAAGAACCACATTTACCAAGTACTTCTGGGCATTTTCTGTTTTCTGATAACATACATTGTCACTTACTTCTGGGGAGCCATTTTACAGTAAACGAGATGTCTGGTATGAGATGTCATCTGCAAAAAAAAAAAAAAAAAAAAAAAAGAGGTAGGTAGGGCCTAAATAGTCCTTTTGGCAACATTCATGGTTTAGGTAGTTCTCTCCAAAAACAATTCCTTTTTCTTTTGATTTTTGATGTATAGCACATGACTCCCATGCTTCACTCGGAGCTAAACACTTCAAGTGACTTTTATCTCTGGCATCCGTAGCTATTCAGTATTGATAGCATCCCTTACTACACAATGTTTTGAATTACAGAGGAGAGAATGGGAGGCTTTTAACTTTGAACACATGCTTTATGTAAATGTTTGAGTAAAACATAAGCTTGCATTAAATTTTGTAGCTGTTCTCCTGAAGGCTGCACATGAAGATATTCCTAATGCCTGTGCCAGGAGCTGCTGGGACTGGGTGACATTCACAAGTCCCTGCAAAGATGGGAGTTGTGAGGACAGCTGTGCTGTCACCCAGTACTAGACCTCCCAGAGTCAGTGCTGTGCTTCCACACAGGCCATGATAGCATCAGGTATAAACCCTGCGGGATTGGCACAAAGGCATAATGCTCGCCATCACCAAAGGGCCGAGAGCTGTGCCAGCACCTGCACTGGCATCAGTTTGGTCATCATGAGCTATAAATCACTTTACACACACCATGATACAGTGGAGACATGGCCTTAATTCTTCAGAGGTGTGGAGACCAAGCCAAGTGCAGAGTTGGGCTCTGTGTTTTGGTAACCTGGTCGCTCCTTGTGTGACCCGTTCCAGCCTCCCAAATCCCTGTGCAGTCATGTGAGGTACTGTTATGGCCAGGATCATGACTTGAAAACTTGTCAATAAATATTCCTCTCAGCAAAGTTTAGTTTGTAGGTGCTCTTCGGGAGGGGGTCAGTCCTGAGTGTTAAAAACAGCTCTATTTTTAGGCTTTCTTTCATAATAAGATTTTATCAAATGACTTGCTGCAATTAATGGGTCTTTTTAAATTCAAAAAGCTCAATTCTAAGTTCAGAGATAGCCCTTAGGCACTGTGGTGGAAGATCCTTGTACGTATTACAGAGTGATTATTGACAGAGTTTAAGTTTATTGACCCTGCTCACCTAATTCCTAACAAATATTCTAAAATCCTTATAGAGCACTGCAAACTTTGGGTAATTCCAGAGCTGCATTTGAGATTACTGCTTTATTACTTTCCTTCTTTCCATTCCCTTACCCAGGCTGACTGGTCGTCTGACAATTCTTTTTTAATATATTCTAAGCAGAATGTGTGTGTTTGTCCTTCCTATATCTTTTCACCTAGCATTTATCCAGGACATCTTACCTATTCTGTTGATTCAGGCACTTTCCTCCTCCTGCTCTAACCAATCTCAGCAATGTATCTGCTTATGCAAAAAAAAAAAAAAAAAAGTTCTTTTCAGCAATGCAATAGCTTTGCCAATGAGTTCAATCAAAACAGATGGCTTGTTTATTCCTCAGTTGATGACTGAGGATGTTCTGAAAATCAGTAAACTTTCTACCTATCTGACTTTCCCTGTGCAGACTTGCATCTTGTTTCCCAACATTTGCCATAACTTAGAGTTTCTTGCTGGATGACTGAGCTGACCCATTTTCCCCCCACTTTCTGAGCTTGCGCATTAGAGGGTAAAAACCATACTTGAATTGGTAACGAACAACAGAATATTTAATTCCTCCACAGGATTCTGGTGTTGACTGCTTATATCTCCTTACCTTATAAATTAAGTACAGTTTGAGCTCAACTGTTTATATTATCAGACACCACTGAGGTTGTTAATAGCAGATAAATTCTTCAGATTTTAGAGAACCTTTCATAAATTTTCATAGAACGAGAACTGAAAGGAAATATTTGCTTTAAGAAGAAAGTTTAGGTACTTTGGGAGTCTACCTGCCTTTTTTTCATTTTTTCCCTTCACATTAGAAAGACTAATTAGAAAGTAAATAATTGGGCGCGTTTGCTGTAGTTGGAAAGAAACCTTATTAAAGCAAATTTGGGTAAAAATTGAGGGAAAAAAAAAAAACAGTTTTTGTATAGATAACTGGTCAAAAAACTTTTCTTCCCAGACAGATGTCAATGAAAAATGTAGAAATGTATTTCAGTACATTGATTTTTTTTCTTTCCATTCATGGACATCTTGCATACGTATGTCTATTTGTCTTCGTCATATTCATATCCTGGTAGAAGACCTTGTAATAATTTATGTTCACAAGTTTATGTTCACAAAGTTTAGCTTAAACTGGAAATTTTCCATTCAAGGTATTATCCCTGAGTTATCTTTTGGGTGACTACTTCACTCAAAACAATTTTCCTAGAAAGAAAGTAGGGAAAAACACATCTTCCCATTGCTTTATGTTAAAATCCCACAGTTACATCATTGGCTTTAAACGCTGTAAGCCTCAAGAAATCACTGTTTAATGACACAACTTTTCCCTAATTAGCTCCAAGCAAGAAACATGGATGTGTCCAGGGAAGTTTCTTTGTGTGGTAACCTTATGTCAGACTGAATGTGGAACACAGGAATGCAGAATGTGTGACTGTTGCCTGTGTAATAAATCCTCAGATGCATAATTGTGAGTCAGAATATATGGAGAAAATAAAGTAGAGAAAATGAGGAAAGAAAACTGAATAATAACAGCTTAACTCTACCTTTCAGCATCAGCTCTGTTCCTGTTTCTATTGCAAGCTTCTGTGTGGGGCTAGGGAATGGAGACTGAGAATTGAATTACAAGGTTGGTTGGTAACAGCAATTTGTGCAAAACATAGCTCTCACTTTCTCACACACTGAGAGCCTGACCTGACAACCTTACTCACACTCCTCACAGATGTATTTGTCCAAGTGTGCAGCTTGTGTGTGCGATGCTTTAAATAATGATAGGTGTAGCTGATGATGCTTGTGGTACTAAAGAGAGATGCTGAAATGTACAGAGATGAGCATGATGTGCAGTAGATGAATCAAAACAGAATAGGGTGTGAGAGAGAAATCTGTTGTTAAGACACTGAAGCAGTGGTTGGGAGAATTTGATTTTAATTCCAACTTCCTGTATGACCTTTTGGAAACTATGCCGGGATTCTCAGTCTGTACATACCTATCATGTTTTTTTCCTATTCCCCATCTTTTCAGTTTAGATGGTATAGTTGCTACAGCAAGGACTCTTTTGTGCTATGTCTTTGTGCTCACTTAACACAGGAGACAAAGAACCTTGTTCTTTCTGCGTGCAGTGGCATGTATGTGAGGTGACACAAACGTGTTGTTAGAGGTAGGGAGGGAAGAAACATGAAGCCACAGAATGGATATCCATGTCATTGGTTCAGAACTTACAGAATTTAATAAAGGATGCTTGGGATAAACATGATGGAAACATGACCTATTACAGACTAAGATCTTTCGTAATTTCTGTGAAACTCCCTAACATAAGAGGCTTCTGTAAAAAACCTATTAGTTTAATCCCTGGTAAACTCTAATTGGGCTTTTCACATAAGCTGTTTATTAGCATGCATTTGAGATGAGTGCATTACCCATGAGTAGTGAACTAACAAGTGAGTTATGCAGGTAATCCCAAACAAGTGCCAATAAAACTATTATAAAACATAGCATAATTATGGAATTTGATAATTTGATTATTCCACATATTTTACAGGAGGAAGAAACTATGTTAGTCATATATTAGAAGATTTATGATTTTTTTTTTCACTGGTGCAGTTTTCACATCACTCTCCCTCTAAAGCCAGACCAAGTGAACACCTGCGATCCTAGAAGGAAGGGAAAATTACAGCAAACACATTTTTGAAATCTCTGTGAAAATAAAACAAGCAGCAGATTCTAATCTCCTTACTCATACCAATACCACTTTACTCACTCAAAGAGCCCCATAGATTTCTTTGGGACAATTTGTCAAGTGAAGTGTTATTTGACATGCAGCAATACTCAGAATTGCCTCAATACAAACTAGCCTTTCCCATTTAAGCCCTCTGAAGCTTGCTGTCTTCAGTGGTTAGAAACACATTTATTTTGTTTTTAATCCCATCAAAAAGGAGCATTCTCATCCTAGTCAGAGGGCTTATTTCAGCCCTCTATCACCAGACATGGGCAATGTGAATCTGAATCCCACTTTTTGAAAGGCAGGATAGAGAAAAGCCCTCCTAACACAGTGGCTGGTAGAGAGAGCTCGCTGCTTCCCTCTCCGTTGGATAGGTTGGTTTTGGGCACCAGGGACAGAGCAGTTTGAGCTCCTGCCACTTTCAGCAGCTGGAACCAGAAGCATTACAATGCTTCTACCACTAATAGAGAAGACAGAAAATCTGTTACATTGGTGTAAAATCTTTCTCACTATCACTTCAGTGTACTGGCTGCTGTGTTCCAGATTCAGAGCTCCTTCTCCTGAAAACAATTATTTCACCTTATAGACTTGTATCTTATATCCTTCATAACATAAACACACTATGCCATAAGAGAGAATTTTTATATAGCTTTCTTTTGACTTTTTTTTCTTTGCTGCTGTGTTAATTTAATTGTCAAGATCATAGATTCTGAGCTGGTCAGCATAAGTCAATGGTAGAATTCAACCTGACTTTATAGAGGGCAGGATCAGGCCATAAATGTCCTCCACTTGTTCCTTTGTCTCACTTAAAATAACTGCACAGGTCTGCTGATGGCTAATCAAGGACTGCTGCTTACAGCTCCACAAATAACCTAGCTATCTCCACATTAACCCCCTCCTTTATTTCCTTGGTTATATTGAATAGGAAACAGTTACTGAACTGTATTTAAGTTCATAGAAACCATTTGATTAATTGTCTGTGCTTTGAACTCTTGTGACCCGATGCTCAGACAAAAGTGACAGAAACCCCATGATGGGATGGGGCTATAAAGGAGCACCAGTAAGCTGTCCGTGGTCAGCCTGCATTCATGTTCATGTTTATTGTTATGGAACTTGGTAAAAATAAAGACAGATGTGCAGCTTATCTCATGGAATGAATATCAATAATATGTACTGATGCTGCTCACTGCAAGTTGAGCCTACTCCTGCTGTCACTATGTCCTTATGTGTCCATAGGGAGAAAACCTGGAAGGCAGGGGAAAAAATATAAGTATTGCCAGAAATCCCTGTAGGCTATCTGAGAAGGAGTGGATGTGCAAAGCATTTCTTTCTGCATAAACATTTAGAAATCAAGCTCTCATAAGTCAAGGATCCACCAAATGTGGTGTGAAGAGCCAGATGAAGCCTGCTTTCTGGCATGCCAGCATTTGCAGATTGATTTGGAATGCAGAAGGGCCCTTTTTATTTTTATTTTAAAATTTGAACCACATCTTAATACAAATCAGGTGAAAAATAAATTGAAAAATAGCAAGCCTGAGATTACAGATGTGCCGGCTTCATATTGTTCAGTTTAGCTGAGGTCATAGTCAAACCCATCAAATTCACATTGTTTAATGTATGGCCACTGAGGTAAAATTCAAACAAAAGAAAAGCAGTCAGAATACTGATACGCTCCTACTTTGCCAGCTGGTCTCATTCAGCTGTACAAAGCACACTGGCTTCAGCTGCACTAGGAACTCTACATCCATAAGGAACACGTTTGTATAGGATATTCTGTTCCAAGTAGCCCATTCATGCTCCAGCCCTCTGACTTCAGATCTGTCATAAAAAGGAAATACCTCTCCTAATATTCAGTTGCATATTCTGAAATTTAAAATCTAAGAGCTATGGTAATGATGATACAGTTCATTTAGACAGAGGAATTTTTCAGTGGAGGACATTTATATTCTGTTCAGTGGCTTAGAAAAAGCTTGAATTTCCTAGAAAACCTACAAGTAGAATTACTGGCAGCCATTCCTCTTTTGCACTGGTGGTGTTGCCATGCTGGTTCCATGCATACAGGTATAGATTTATGTAGATTAATTTGGTATAATACAGTGAATTGCCACTATGATATGTATTTTAGAGTTACTTCCTAACACAGCCTAATGGCTGAAATCAAATAAAATGTAAAAGCAGATTTATATAGATTGCTGTATAAATCAGATAAAGCTTTATGTTACCTAGCACTGGTAATAGAAGCTTTTCCTGCAAATAATATGGAAGTTATTCATGTAATATTTTCATTATTTCAGTGAGAGTAAAGCAACAAAGTAGAAAAGAAATAAACGAGCCTATCGGGCTTAGCCACCATTAAACATCATTAACTGTAATTTTTTCTGACAAGTTCTCTCATCTGATGATGGGTGAAATGGTAGAAAAGTAGAGTGAACAATTGCATAAACCCAAATGAAATATGCCCTTGTATTCTAAGCGTGCACAGCTCAGTCAGTTAAAATAGAGCAATTTATTACACTTTAGCAGCTAGAGTTTAATCCGGTTTTAAATAGATCTTTTTTTCTTTTAACTTCTTGCTGAGATTTAACTAGTTTGAGAAGATGCATGATGCAACATTACATAATAGTTCTCACTCACATCAGTTTGCTTTGAGATAACTTTATTAGTGCACTGACAATGAAAATAACTCACAGGAAGTGTAGATAAGCCTTTAGACAACAATGTGTTCAAGGGGTTTTGAAACAACAATGTATTTGAGGGGTTTTGAAACAAGTTGCTAAAGGCATAATGAGAGAGAAAAGATGAATACAGAGCAGAGATCTGGGAGGTAGTGTAATGGGCCTGGCACCTCTTGGTCCCTGATGGTGGGTGCCAGGGAGTATCCCCATTCTGTCAGACTCCCCAGGCTAATGCACCTTGCAGGCTGCTCATCAGTTTTCATACCGGGCACTTCTAATATCAAACTGTTGTAGTGAAGCAGTATGAAATGCTTTGGCCTCCCATTGTCAAAATGAGTCTGGAACGTTTAGTGGAATAGTCTCACATCATGTATGCAAAACTATCAGCTGCCTGTATTCAGAGTGTGCGGCACAATTTCTCCAGGCAGGGAACGTATCACCACTTGCTGGCAGAATATTTTGACTGTAGTTATTTTGTCTGATATTAGCCTGCAGTCTTCCACTTATTCATTAGATCCCTCAGCCCTTGTTGTTTTTCACTTGTAATTCTGTAATTATACCAACTGCGATAAACACTTTCTTACCTCTTGAAGAAGTTCATCTTAGCACCTCTGCATGGGAAAGGAAATAAGCATCTAACTGAGTGTTTGCACCATGAATTGATTCAAGCAGATGCAGGACTTGTGGGTTTACATCGGATCCCACAGAAATGGAAGAGGGAAACTTTTTCAAGAAATGATATGTATGTGTGTGCAACCAGTTGAAAGACGAAGTGACACTAAATTCCTCTAACTGCCCAGCTGGAGCAGGCTGCACTGACAAAAAGCTGGACCCTCTCACCCTTGGGTTACCTGTTGAAATCAATGCAAATCTGTAGCAAGCATAGATCATTACATTCTCAGTGCCCTGTCTGAAATGCACTGAAGGTCTCACTTCGAGTCTAATGGACATGTGTCCAAATTCAGAGACTATAATTTTAATTGGCGCTCCTGTTGATAGAGACAACGTGGAGGCTAAGGGTTGAACGGGATAACAGATTGAATTTACTCTCCTTGTTCAGGCCTGGGTTAAAAGCCAGCAGAGTAGAGTGCAGGATGTTTGTGTAAATGCTACACAATAGAAATATTTTTTGAATTAAGAAAGGACTGGAAATTTCAAAAGCATTTGTGAAGCCTAAAATCTCCCGGAAAACCTTAACTTTTGTTAATTCAGAGAAAAAAAATTGCTAGCAGTGTTCACTCAGCTGCCTGAAACTTTGAGGGGTCTCATATAAAAAAAGTAGGGAAAAATATGTTCCAATTAAAAGTCACAGAATACCAGGAAAATCAGTTAAGGGACTGTATGTATTCTGCCTTCATATGAATGAATGACTGTTTAAACAGAACCAGATCTACTGGTCTTACAAATATATTTTCCTAGAAGAAATTTACTGTTTCCTAACAGAAAGGAAAAAGAATAGCTTCCCCTCACACATACCCCCCACAAAAGAAAGAAAAAAATATGTCCCTATCTGATTTCCTGAAGCAGCTCTGTGACCAGGAGCACGCATTGTCTTCAGAGACCATATATTGCTAAAACTCCTTGATGGAATGAGTTTTAATTTGGTTTACTGAAAGCTTTAGGGGATATGGGTCTCTACAAGTTAGACCACAGGAGCTATAAAATAAAGAATGTCCTCCCTAATTAGAAACAGGGGAGAGGCCTGGTGTTCTTTCTAGTTGTAGCCTCATGGGTGCCCTCTCACATCTAAACTGGGCAGATGCGTCTCTAGTAAATGTATAGCTTCTTCCTGGAATTTATCTGTTGTCCAATTTTCTGTCTCCAGTTCTGAACACAACTTCCTTTGGTGTGGTTGTAAACCCCTAACCTAAGTTTTGAATGGCAGCTGCAAAACAAAAATGTGCATGTTTTTTGGCTACCTGCCACCACTAGGAGGGTAGCTTCTTTGTTTTAAATGTTTGAAAATGGTTTTCAAACTGAAATGAACATGGCAGTCAGTTTAGCTGTATTCCTTTTGCAGTGTGCAGCTGCACTCGTTTCCTCATTCCTCTTCTTTTGAAGTTAATGAGAGCTCTAAGGAGAGGAATATAGATAGATTGAAATAAATTTTGCTTTATGGTAATCAAATTCCATTTTAGAGACACATTTTTTTAACAGGAAAGCATTCATCAAACTGGGATCCAGGATTCTGGACAAGAAAATAATACAGTTATTTAAATATGACTAGAAAAAAAAATGGTGCCTACAAATCTAATAGTGGGATGTCTACATCTTGTCATTTGTGCCAAATTATAAAACCAAATGTTAGCATAAATGCACAAGGACACTAGGCATAAATGCATGGCAGAGAAGAGTCAGCTACAACTGTTTCCAAACTGCCTGTGTTTTGAGAACTGAGTGTGGGGATGAGCTGAGAACTATTCTGAATTTAGGCAGCTGTAATTTGATGGTTTTAATTGTCAGCAAGAGAACACATCCAGACTCTTAAATCATCTCCATCTTTTCATGTAGACTTGTATGGAATAGGACCAAAGATCTGTCCCATTGAAGCTTTCATTTACTTGTGACATGTTGTTTCCACTAGGAATTGTTGTAAGGCAATTTGAGAACAATTACTAGGTAAATAAAGCAGAGAAAAAATTCAAACATCACTCCAGAGTATAAGTAAGAATGGAAATTTATAAGCAATCAAAATATTTATTTAGCTGCCCTTACAAGGTATTACTGATGGGGAAAGGCTGTCTTTTTAAGCATGATTGCTGTTTAGATTTTACCCGTACGTATAATGGAGTGCATCACATGCCTGCCTTATTTTCATGTAGTGTTTCATCCTCTGGCTTTGTGGGGGAACTTGATGCCAGGAAAACTCACTGGAGACTGAGTGACAGATCAGGCTGTTGCCCCACATTCCCTTTCTACTAAATCACAGTTTTCTTTAGATGGAAGGTGGCTATTGTGAAGCTGTCAAACTGAGGAAAGTTAAATGGGCTGAAGTGAAGGCTCCTGTTAACAATAGCAGCTATCTCTATCAAATGAAAGCTCGGCAGACAGTTACAAGGCAATTCGGCACTGATGGGTGGTCGATTAAAAACAACAAAAGGCAAGATGAATGAAAGGGGAAAATCCCTATTACTTTGTGGTGGGAGCAAGGGGAAAACCAAAAATAAAATAAAAAGCCCACCTCAGTCAACACTGTAGCAATTGGAGCAGACTTGTAGCTAGCATGACCTCCATAATCTCTGGCATGGCTCAATAAAACCAACAAGATTATTTTCTCTTCAAGCAGCACTGAAGTATTTTTATTGGCAGAATTCTGGAAAGGTAAAATAAATGCAGAATTCGAGGCAATTGAAGAATTCTTGAATGTGATAACAGCTGGAACATAGAGCCACCAGGAAAAATAGCTAGGTTTTGTGCTAAAGACATTGTGACTTGATCTTTTTTTTTTTTTGACAGAGTCATGAGATTTTGAAAGCTTCACTACAGACAGCCAGAAGAGGATTAGAGAGAAATTATCTCTGAACTCAAGGGAGCACCAATTTGAATTGGATTTTAAATGTAACTTTTGAATTTCTTTAGGAAATTAAAGGTAGTGTTGCATCCTGATGGTTACCCAACTACCTAGCGAGTTGTATCAACTATGTTTGTCAATTAACAGTTTTTCCACCAAACGCAAGATGTATTGTGCACTTTTCTCTTTGTGGGACCCATCCTACTTCCACTGAGCTATGATCTGAATCTGGAAGGCCTTACAGCTTGCATGTCAGACACAAGCTGAACTTATACACTTGTTCCTCAGACACTGTCACTAAGACTTAGAGTTTCAGCACCAAATATTTGAAGTAAGATGAGAAAGTAAAAAATTAATCATGTAGAAAAAAAAGATACATTATACACATAATATATTATGTTTTGAAATTCTAGTGAAATTCGATAGGAGGTGACCACCTACATCCACTTAGATAGATCCTATGAAGTTCCCATTGCTTTTCTTGCAATATAAATGAAAGGAAGAATTCCATGAAAATCGAAAAGCCAAGGAAAACAAATATGTTCTTACACAGCACAGAATTAAGCCTCAGGTTGCTGCCAAGAGTGGAATCAGGGTACAAAATGATTCTGAAAAGAGATTGTAATAAAGAATTTGCGAGATGTGCTCTACAAGCTTGAAGACCAATGTCTTTTTCCAGTTATATTAGGAAAAATAATTTGGTGATTACAAATTGTTGCATTGAACCATCTCCTGTAAACATGATGTAGATCTAGATGTCCTACAGGCTGGATCCAGTCTGACAACTTTGACGTATTGTAGTAGAATTTGTCCCTGTAATGTTATGATGTCATTACACTTCATCAATGAAATTAAGTTTGGACTGCACTGCCTCTAAGTTTTGTCCTAGAAGAATAGTTTTAGTATCTGCTTACCAATTTAATGCAGTAATATTCTTGCTTAATTGTCATAGAATAACATCAAGATCATGCAATCATAGAATCATAGAATGGTTTGGCTAGGAAGGTACCACCAAGATCATCCAGTTCCAACACCCCTGCTATAGGCAGAGGCACCTCCCACTAGAGCAGGTTGCTTACAGCCCTGTCCTGCCTGACCTTGAATGCTTCCAGGGAGTGGGGGATCAAGGACAGAGAAACCAGGTGCCAGGTATAAATGTGCAAAAAAAGGCAAAAAAATCGATATTCTGGAATTTTCTTTCCTATAATGTCTTTTTTTAACTGAGAGCCATGCTATGATTTTCAAGGGTTTTTATTGTAATATTGTGCATTTCACCCGATAACTAAATTAATTTGAAAGTGTGAAAACAATATTAGCCTACCTCACAGAGAATCAACCAGAACATATATTTTAAAGGCTTTGCAATAAAGTGATGGCTTTGGGAGAAAAAGGTTCAAGCTCCTTGTAAGGAGGTCATCTTTCTCCTGGTTTTGGAAATTACATGTCATGTTGTCACTAGAATCAATACCATTAATTAGATATGAGCAGTGGCAGTGGATATCCTTGCTATATCCTTTTAAACCAATAACTGAATATTCTGCTCTTGATTCCTTCCAGCTTCATTATTCTAACATTGGAGAAGTCTCCTCAAACACAAATTGAGTGAGTAGTTCAAAAATAATGTAGATTTCCTAGGAAATGTAAAAAAAAAAAACAGAGAGTATTTGTATGTGTGGTGTATGTGTGAATGTGGGGAAGTGCTACATTTTCCAGAGTAGTGCTTTTTGCAGTAGTACTGAAAAAATGGAGGCCTCTGTAGATTTCAGACCAAAGCGCAGTTTAACCACATGGTGTATTTTATGGGGAAAACAGTAGGACCTAACACTGAAGTTTCAATAAGTATATCTTAATAACAGAAATGTGTTTTTAAAAAAGTATGTGATAAATCACATATGGTAGAAGGAATCTGTACAGCTTTCAACCCTTATGACATTGGAAGCTACCAACTTTATTTTGCATAGCCAAAGAACATTAAAATTCAAGCAAAACTTTCTTTGACATTTCAGAGCTACAAAAGCTATGGCATTAGAAGTTAGACATGCTTGAGGTGTACGTAGTGAGGCTGTGCTGCTTGTATATGAGGGCTGCTCTGAAAGTAATACCTACTGTGTTATGACGTCAGCTCATGTTGTCGGGCTGATGTTGGTGATATGGCAGTAGTCTGTACCTTTCATTGTGCTCTTTGTATCTATTCTAGTTTCTGTGGAAACAAATAGGAGGGATTATTTTTGGAGTGACCTACATATATCAGAAACTTGTTTAGCATGCACAGAAGGCACTGTAAAATTATTTCAGTGCCATAATTCAAATATTGAGGAAAATTCTCCTGTATTACAGCCAGTGCAAGATTGGGTTTGCAGCCAAGTACATCAACACAAATGTTCAACTGTCTGGAGAAACACAAGTCATACACTGTTAGTTAGAGGAAAATGTGCACAGACATGGTGGAGCCCCTTATGAAACTATCCTCATTTTGTTAAACAATGGGATCAAATTTTCAATCAGATTATCAAGCATATTGCATTCTCCAAGCTTGCCAAGCAAAGAGAACGTATCAGCAAGACTAATATATTTTTTTACAAAATTAATTATGTATGAAACCTGGAAGTGGAAACATACATTTTCATTTTATCCTCTAACATTTCTTTTTACTCTGTAAGTGAAAGTAAATGCTTGAAAGTATTTGCAGTTATTCATATCTGTTTATCTTAGAGTGATTGTCAGAGCAGTGTCAGACATTGTGTTTGGATCTGAGCCTGAAAAACAGTGCTTGCAGGAGCAAGGATTAGTTGCATAAGTCAGTGTTTTCAGAACTGTGCCTGGTACTTGATTTCTATTGTGCATACTCAATGCCTCATAAAAGATCCAGATTCAGAAATAATTTCCTTTTTTTTTTTTTTTTCCTAATTTTCCCCTATATATTAATTTTAGTACATGCTGGGTTTAATCCATTTTTACATTTTTAGCTTGATCCACAGGATGTTCTTTTAAGGATAGAATTGAACTGTGTTTACAAAGTTTGTTTTGGATCTACGGGATAGGTGTTGTGGATTCTGAATGTGGGATTTTGCAGCTTCAATAGAATTGGCTTTCAAAACTGATCATGAATTTAATGCAGTGAAAATGAAACTCATCTTCCCTGAGATCATCTTATCCTTGCTTTCTATGGGGATTTCTTTGCTGATTGATCAGCCCTGAACAACCTTGTGTACATACTTGGGTGTGTGTTTATAAAAGCGTCATGTTTATAAAGGCGTAATGTCTTTGCAGCACTGAAAACCTCAGTCATAATAACCCCCTGGCACTTACTCATCTTCCCCATGCCTGACCCCTGCTCTTTATTTGTCGTGCACCACCAGTACACCAGTACCATTCCTTCTTGGAACCCTGCTTTGGTAATGCACCCCTGTGAAAATCTCTCTTTAAGTCATGTGCTAAGTTTAAGGCATTCTTGAAAAATCTGCTGTGTGACAAATTTCACTTAGCTCCATATGAACAAACACTATTTCCAAAGCCAAATGTCTCATTCTCTGTAGCTTAACACATCAATGAAAACCGTCAGGTGGCTGCATGGCTTTGCCTTTTCAGTTACTGCCTCTGAAAGAGCTCCCATTGCAAGGCTTTATTAAACACCTTGAGCCTTCCTTTTCAACAACCAAAGAAATACTTTACAGTTTTATGAAGTTGTTAATCATTTGCAGTGAAATGATGTAGCCAAGCCCCTTCATTGCATTACAGTACATTCATGTCCAGCAATTCATTCATGAGGACACATTGACCCCAGGAATTCAAAAACCTCTCAACCTGAGGTCATTGTCAGATTCTTTGTTGACATTCTTCCACTCATCTAATTAAGGTCTACTCACACTGAACTATTTAAAATACAAGCACATTGTTCACAGGTTTCAGGGCATAGGTGTGTATTGGCTATGAACACTGTTCAAAGAGCTCGTCAAGAAAAGGAGACTATGGGGTGAAATAGCTCGTGTTAATTGTAGTCAAGAGGTTGTTGGGCCTTGTTATGGCTAAATGAATTTGAAGTAGGAAAACAGATTCCGAACTGGTGAGAAATTATCCTCTGATGAACTCTTTATTTACTTGGCACCCTATACTCAGCATCCAAAGTCCAGGCAGATGCACTGGCTTGCTGACTCAGAGTTCTCTCTGATTGTCTTTTGGATTTCAGATCCACTCTTGTATCTGAGAGGTGGATGAGGTTGACTAATCTTGTGGAGGAAGACTGCAAAGCTACCCCCATCCTCCTAAGGTCCTGCCGCAGGACCGTACCCAGGCAGTGAGAAAGAGGCAGAAGTCTCCTTGTGCATGTTGTGCTGCATATTGGAGTGTGACTACTGCAGATGAGCTGTGGCTACTGCAGATGAGCTGTGGGACAGGCAGGTGCTGGCCCCAGTACCAGCTTGAGTGGAAGATCTGTGGCTGCTATTGGTGCTCAGAGGCTGGAACAGACTAGAGCTGCTGGTGAGCAGCTTTGCAGCCTTGCCACACAGCAGGCACTGAATGAATTTGTCTTCCTCATCATCCATCTGTGCAGCTCCTAGCACGCACACTATAGAGAGACAGAGTTAATCTCAGTCTGTACTGCCCTGCCCTGTAAAGTGCCTTGGGGGCTCTGTGTCATTCTTATCTCTAACTCTGAAGTGCAGTCTCTTTCCATGACACTGAACTTTACAGACAGCAATTTAGAATTAGAAGCAAATGTTTCAAATGGCAGAAATGATTTTATGTATTTAAGTAGAGGTCAGAGCTGCAAAAAAACGCATCAGTAAGAAGAACTTTAATGAACAGAAAAGCTGCTTCCACTCCAGACCAGATTATTGAAGATTAAGATTTCCAGTCAGAACTCATTTCCAATCTGCATAAACAAAAAGGGTTTTCTCTTCACTTGTGAGATTAGTCACTGTAAGGGGGAAACAGAGCAGGGGAAGGTTTGTAAATGCCATGTTGGTACCGACAGCTCGTCAAGCAGCTCCTTAAAGGAGTCACTTTCCTATCATATTGAAAATTGAATAAAATAAAATATAAAACTATGTACTCGATGAACAAAAGTAATGTCCTTCCGTATGCACTGTAGAGCATTAGATAGATGGACCAGTATCATGTTACTTGTTCCCCACTGAACAACTCTTTTTAATATATTTTCTGGTATGACTTTTTTAAGTTACCTTTGCAAGTTGCTGCGGAATTATCAGTCATTGTGTAACTGTGTACTAACTTCCCAAAGCCCCCGTGTGTACATATGCCGATCCTACTCCTATTCTATTGGACATTCTCCTTGGGGGCAGGATTGAACCTCAGTAAGGATGTGAGTCAGAAAATTATTTGATATAACACAGTATTATTTGAACTAAACATACAGAGTTCCATCTATGCTTGTAACAGATAAAATTTGGTAGCAGGTTTCTCCCTTCTCACATAGTTCTTGTCTCAGCTTTAATGAAAAACAAAATGCCTGTCAATGGAGCGGTCATTATAGTACTGCTTAGTACCAACTAATATTTTGGTTTCCAACTAATATAGCACTTCGTACCAACTTAATATTTTGGTTTCCTTGAAGAGCTTTTTGTACATAGAGATTAATGGATGGCTAGATAAAAAAAAAAATTCCACTGAAAGAGTACATTTTGCTCAATCCTTTAGAAATTAAGAGATGATATGGAGAGATGAGTAATGCAGTGCACTTTCTGATTGTGAGGCACCTAATAGATAGTCACAGGGGTTACATTTCTCTCACCAGCTGTAATTATTTTAATAACCGATATGGTACCAGAAACACTAAGGCAGACTGAGTGTAACAACACAAAATGAAGTGTTTCTTAGCAAGATATCTTTCTCCATCAGCTGGACCAGAGGGAGGTTGACACACAAACATGTGCTTCTCCTGTGGAAGGAAAGAGACCAGGAACTTCAATTGCTTATAGGCTTTTTTGCAGTGAAGGCGTACAATATGACTTCAGTTCTTTCTAAAGGGAGGAAACTTCAGGTCAGAGGCTGAAGATCTGATTGGTTCCTCAAGCAAATTAATTCTAATCGGGCCTCTGAAGCTACTCAAATGAGTAGAATTTACTCCTTTGAGAAAGAGCTCACGAGAATGAGCGAGTCATTGACCAGTACGTAATGAAGGAAAGCACTGGATGAGGAGAAGGAAAAATTATGAAACTATATCTAAGTACGTATAAAATAGCTGGACAAGTGGCCCTGAATATTAGAGTAAATGATGCTTATAAATTCCATTTAATCTTCTGAGATTTTCTTTTACTGTAACTCTTACATTGTCTCAGAGGAAATATTTTAAACATGACTTGCACATTTCAGCAAAAGAATGAATATCAGGTTTCAAGATTTATAGATGGGATGTTTTAAAACAGAAGCTCTTCTTTTTTCCTTTGGAATTACTCTACCATTTATTTTCATTTCCCTAGGTTCTTTGTCCACTGTATTATAAACTTCTCAGGGGAAATCTATCATTAGATGTTTTCACATACATAGGTCCCCTTTCTCCCACTTGATATATGATAAAATTGTGCTCCCGTGTGTGCAACACATTCTTGAAATACAACTGAATTCCATTGTATAGTTTGTCATTTGCATGATACCTTGAGTTACCACTCTCAAGAGAAGTCTTACATACTACAGAGAAATGCACTAGAAAAATGGAAAAACAAGTTCGGTATATGTCCACAGGATAAAGCAGTGTAGATAGTGTTGAATGGATGGCCTTATTTCCATTATAGTTTAGGGGAGAAGAAGTTGTATCTCACCAGTTGCTGGTCACTGTTTCCATGGACCACATTCTCCCCACATTCATTGCTTAAGCTGGTAAAGCACTACTTTTTTCACCACAAAAATGTGTTTGATTCCTGCCTGTTCTGGATTTAAGGCTTACTATGTATCACAAGTGAAATTTGCTATAACAGACTGTGTTTTCTGTTTAACGAACAGAATAACTAGTTGTGGCACATCTCTAATCTGAGTCACACAAATCTTCATTTTAAAGTGTCCACTTGTATAGAAAGGAGGTTAAAGCAAGAAGGAACTTCCTTCCTTGGAAAGTCCCTATGTCATCTGTACGCTCTCTGTACTTACCACTGCTTCTCATCAGCGCTTTGCTGTGCCTTTTGTGTCACTAGGCTTAATTTCATCCTTACCTTTTCTCTAAAGCCAAATTGAAGCAGTACAGCCTACCACCCATGGTTTACTCAGTGAGGTTGCAAGAACTAAAACAACAACAACAACAACAACAACAACAAAAGTATTTTGAAAAACAAAACCCTTATAATTGCAAGGGGGAATGGTTTTAAACTTGGTCTTCCAGGGATGGACTTTGAATTGTTCAGAAGACTAGTAGGGGGAGTCCCCTGGGATTCAGTCTTAGAGAATAAAGGGGTCCAAGACAGCTGGTCTCTCTTCAAGAAGGAGGTCTTAAAGGCACAGGAGCAGGCTGTCCCCCTGAGCTGCAAACTGAGCCGGTGGGGAAGAAGACTGGTGTGGATGAATAGGGAGCTATTCTTGAGGCTCCAGGAGAAAAAGGGAATCTACCTCCTGTCTCTTTCACAAATATATCAACAGTAAGAGGAGGACCAAGGAGAATCTCCATTCTTTACTGGCTGGGGCTGGGAATGTGACCACTGAGAATAAGGAAAAGGTTCTGAATGCCTTCTTTACGTCTGTCTTTAAAGGTCAGACCAGTTATCCTCAGGATACTCCACTCTCTGACCTGGTAGCCTTGGCTGGGGAACTGACTAAACCCCCCACGATTCAGGAGGAAACAGTCAGAGACCTACCACTCCAGCTGGACTGCCACAAGTCCATGGGGCTGGATGAGATTCACCTGAGAGTGCTGAGGGAACTGGCAGAGGTGATAGCCAAGCCTCTTTCCATCATCTATCAGTGCTCCTTGTTGACTGGAGAGGTCCCGGAAGACTGGAGGCTTGACAATGTGACTCCCATCTACAAGAAGGGTTGCAAGGACAATCCAGGGAACTACAGGCCTGTTAGCCTGACCTTGGTGCCAGGAAGGTTATGGAGCAGATTGTCTTGAGGGAGATCACGTGGCACATGCGGGATAACCGGGGGATCAGGCCTAGCCAACATGGGTTCACGAAGGGCAGGTCCTGCTTGACTAACGTGATCTCATTCTATGATCTAGTGACCCATCTGGTGGATGAAGGAAAGGCTGTTGATGTAGTCTACCTAGACTTCAGCAAAGCCTTTGACACTGTCTCCCACAGTATTCTGCTGCAGAAGCTGGCAGCCCGTGGCTTGGACAGGTACACTCTTGGCTGGATAAGGAGCTGGCTGGAGGGCCAGGCCCAGAGAGTGGTGGTGAATGGAATTAAATCCAGCTGGCGACCAGTCACGAGTGGTGCTCCCCAGGGGTTGGTGCTAGGACCTGTCCTCTTCAATATCTTTATTCATGACCTGGATGAGGGCATCGAGTGCACCCTCAGTAAGTTTGCAGATGACACCAAGTTGGCTGGAAATGTCGATCTGCCTGGGGGTAGTGAGGCCCTACAGAGGGATCTGGACAGGCTGGATAGCTGGGCTGAAGCCAATGGGATGAGGTTCAATAAGACCATATGCCAGGTGCTGCACTTTGGCCACAACAACCCCAGGCAATGCTACAGGCTTGGGGCAGAGTGGCTGGAAGACTGTGTAGAGGAAATGGACCTGGGAGTGAAGATTGATGCTCAGCTGAACGTAAGCCAGCAGTGTGCCCAGGTGGCCAAGAAGGCCAATGGCTTCCTGGCTTGCATCAGAAACAGTGTTGTCAGTAGGAACAGGAAAGTAATTGTACCTCTGTACTCAGCACTGGTGAGGCTGCCCCTCGAGTACTGTGTCCAGTTTTGGGCCCCTCACTGCAAGAAAGATACTGAGGCCCTGCAGCGTGTTCAGAGAAGGACAACAAAGCTGGTGTGGGGTCTGGAGCGCAGGCCTTATAAGGAGTGGCTGAAGAAGCTTGGATTGTTCAGTCTGGAGAAGAGGAGGCTCAGGGGAGACCTTATTGCTCTCTGTAAGTATCAGAAGGGAGGTTGTAGTGAGCTGGGTGTTGGCCTCTTCTCTCGTGTAACTAGTGATAGGACTAGAGGGAATGGCTTTAAGCATGCCAGGGAAGGTTCAGGCTGGACATCAGGAAATAGTACTTCTCTAAAAGGGTGGTCAGGCACTGGAATGGGCTGCCTAGGGAGGTGGTGGAGTCACTGACCCTGGAGGTGTTCAAGGAATGTTTGGACATTGTGTTGAGGGACATGGTTTAGTGAGAAGTATTGGTGATGGGTGGATGGTTGGACTGGGTGATCCTGTGGGTCTTTTCCAACCTTGGAGATTCTATGATTCTATGAAACTGAGACAGGGGAGGTTTAAGTTAGATGTTAGGAGGAAGTTTTTTGTCCCTCCATCCCTCGAGGCATTCAAAGCCAGTCTGGATGTGGCTCTGGGCAGCCTGGTCTATTGCTTGGTGACCCTGCACATAGAAGGGGGGTTGAAACTAGATGATCATTACGTTCCTTTTCAACCCAGGCTATTCTATGATTATGTGATTTTACCAGAGACAAATCCATCACAAAAGGGATGTGTTTCTATCTGTCACCATTGACCATCCTTCTTGCAGAAGCAATGTTCGTGCTTGTTGTAATACAACCCAGATGTGAGATCTATTCTGTACAAATCTGGTTTGACATGCTCAAGTTAATTTTCTGGGCAGCTCAGGATTAGGGAACTTCACAGTGTTCACAGTATTCCCTTTGCTGTGCAAAGGGAATTGCAACACCCTTTGCCCTTCCTTTCCATTCTCTCAATGCTTTTTTAGATGTCAGTGGAGCTCCAGCACAGTGGTGAACTGACCAGAGAGCCAATTAGAAGTGCAGAACCTGGATTCCATTTAGAAAATATTATAAGCACCTCCTTCTTGATGCTGTCACATGAAAACTACATCATCTTATTATACACAGTGTACTCCCAACACAGACTTTACATCCTGAAGGAAGAACTGTGCAATGTCATTGGAAGGTTGCTGGCAATCCAGACTTGATTCACTTCTAAAAAGCATTTAAATAAGATACAGATTAAATCAAATAATGAATGTTGAACTGTGAAAATACTCCCTTAAGAAGTTCTAATGCTATGTAAAAGTACCTGAAATTATGGTGTACTGTGATGTGATGTACGGTAATTTTTCAGGGAGGAGATTATCTCACATCTCATAATCAAATCCTGTCTTGGTAATCAAAGAATCTCAAAACAGCAGGACTGGTGTGCACTAAAGATGTTCAGTGTTTCTGTGTGTATGCAGCCAACCTTGGTGGCACCCCAGTATGTTACATACCCAGACCCCAGACTAATTTTAGGGTTCTGCTCCCATAGTTCCTCCCTGTAGTGATGGCTTGGAAAGCCCTTTTCAGTGATTCAGGTGTCCCATCAAGTCCTATGTCATCTTGCTCTGCAGCTTCGGCTGATCTCTGTTCATGGCTTATTAGAGCAGTTCAGACAGGTGCCTAGACTTAGATTTTAGCTGCTGTAAACCATTTGGAGTGGTTGGAGGGACTGTGTGACTATTCATGTTGAACATGGAGAAAAAAAATGTGTAAAACACTCTTCCTTGCTGAGAAACAGAAGCCATGGTGATATGTGCATTATCTTTTAATATTGCCTGTTGATAGACACAGAGAGATTCTGATTAATAAAAACTGACATTTTTGAAGAATACATGTGCAGTCAAAGAAAGAAGATAATTTAACTTGCTGGACCAAAATCATAATAAACTGATCTTAAAAAGCTCATTTTGATTTTGGAATATTTCATCATGTTCTGATGTCCAGTGCAAGCTGAGGGCTCCTAAAAATAATATTTTGTTGTTACAGTCTCTACTAAGACTCTTAGAGACATCATCCTAATAAAACCCTCATTCAGACATCTGTCTAATTAAATTTTTAAGAAGAATCTGCTTTGCAAGCCTAGAGAGCCGTGGAGAAAGTGGGCATTTGTTGCCTTCTGCAACCGTAATATTAACCACCTGTGTATTAACCTCTGCGCACACTGACCAATCACCTGATCAGGGCCCAATGATTGCAAACACACACCAATATGATGAGCAGCAAAATGGCACTTTATGCTTCGTGATGGCAGCTTATATATCAATTCTGCTTCGTCTACGCCTTACTCACTATGCATCCAATAGCAGAGCATGGGAGGTCCTGCCGCGTCACATCCTGTATCCTCGGTCACGCCTACTACATCTCCCCCTCCCATGCTCGAAAAGCCTTGCCCCGTTACAATACCGCTTGCCGCTAACCACCTTAAACTCTCTCACGCAGCCTATGGTATTCCAAACGTTTTTCGAATGCATTATCCAACATTCTCTGCATACAATTCTGGAAGCATCCTATAAGACATGGAACGCAAAATGCTAGTAACAGGATAACAATAGCCGCAGAAGCAATAATCTTGACAAGCTGAATAAACCACGGCCCCCAGCTTCCAAATATGTTCCGCAACCAGTTTCCAAATGGATAATTCTCAATCCCGATTTTCATGGTGTGATCCTTCAGCCATTGCAGTTTCTTGTGTAGGGATTCCGAATGATCACTGAGATTAAAGCAGCACATTCTGTCCAGATCTTTGCATCCATGGCCTTGGGCTAGTAGCAAGAAATCTATCACTACTCTGTTCTGTAAAACTGCATGTCGTATACTGTCAATGTCCATTACCAATTCAAATAGTAGCTGTGATGTAACATTGGCCTGTTTAACCGACCAACAAGCGAGCCGCTCAATTTCCCGCAAGGCCTGTGCTGTTCCAACAGGGGAAAAGATAGAGGCAAAAATTCGAGCTGTGAGACCCCAGAGCTTTACCTCATCATCACATTCTGGCAACAGCTGTTGCTTCTCTTAGACCTCCTTGGATGCTTCTCTTAGACCTCCTTGTAAGGATCGCATCAGCCGCTAGTTTCACCCATTCTGTGATATTCGGGGATAAAATGGTCAGTCTTCCTAGATAACATGGTCCCCCTACAGGATTGCGGGGAATGCCCTGCCATGCCTGCTGCGGACCCCATAAGCCTAGCCATTGTGGTACCATGTACGGGATGTTCAGGGTCGTCTTGGGCAGCGGTCACCACTCGCTTGAGTTCCGTTAGCCACTCCTCTTTCCAAAGTGTGTATTGTACGGGCTTAAGTACCACACACATAAGGTTTTCTATGTCATAAGGGAGCATAGGTCCCGGTTCTGTTAAAGCTTCTAGCACATTCAAGGTCATGGGCGATCTCAACCCTCTCTTTTCCACCGCCTGTATTAATTGTGTGACCCCTTTTGGATCCAATGGAGTCCATTCCAGTCCCTCTTCCCCAACTACAACAGGGTATGCAGTGAGTAAGCCTCTCTCTTCCACTGCTTCCCTGATTTTCTGCCAGTCCATGCCACGCCTACTCCCTACTCCCTTAATGAGAGCATAGTAATTATTCTCTGCCCTATGTCGGGGAGTCGGGGCTCCGCCTCCACTTTTCCCCTCCTCCTTCTCCTCCCCTTGTGGTGAAGTTTCGTAATGAAGGATACAGCGGTTGTCCGGGGGTATGGGGGTGGAGATTCCAAGACATCTTCAGAAGGCAAAGGCGTTGATGGTTGGGATCCTCCATCTTGGTGTTGATGTGGTGGTTCTGGTGGTCAGTTGGGTGGGGTCAGATCACTCGGCGCCATCTTTGTCGATCGGTCCTCGCCCTGTTCTCTGTACGAAAGGCTACCTCCCGGCTGGCACCCACCGGATACGCCTGTCTGTATCTTGTTTAAGTGCCCCCCTGGGTCCCCTTGAGCAAAATCCCATAGTCTCCGGGCCTCCTCCCATACCTTCCCTTCCTCCCTCGCGGCTTTTAGCACCCCCAGTATCAGTCCCCAAGTTTTTAGTTCCAACCCACCCTTCTGATTGTTCATAACACGCTGCGCCAGCGTAGAAGTCAGATCATCCCATCTTCGATGATCCAGAATGCCCTGAGGGGACTTAATGCCCTAAGTGGGAAAGCACTGCTTGAATGTCCTTCTTAGAAGGCATATTCTTTCCGCAGTAATCTTTACAAAACTGGAACAATACCTTAAGAACGTGTTCCATAGTCGGTTCCCTGCCATCACCTCGGGTTTGCAATCAATACTGCCATCACCTCGGTCTTCTGCAGGCACTCTGCCGTCACCTCAGGTTTCCACACCACAGGCTATACTTGCACGCAGTACCGCCGTCACCTCGGTCTTCCACAGGGCTCCCTGCCGCTGCAGGCTAATCAGGCTGTGGTCACCCCAGCTCTCGTATTCGCGCAAAGGGCATCGAACACAGTCTGCCGCCTCATACAGGGCACCATTTGTTGTCTTCTGCAACCGTGATATTAACCACCTGTGTTAACCCTCTGCGCACACTGATCAATCACCTGATCAGGGCCAAATGATTGCAAACACACACCAATATGATGAGCAGCAAAATGGCACTTTATGCTTCGTGATGGCAGCTTATATATCAATTCTGCTTCGTCTACACCTTACTCACTATGCATCCAATAGCAGAGCATGGGAGGTCCTGCCGCGTCACATCCTGTGTCCTCAGTCACGCCTACTACAGGTATTACAGTCAGTCTTTGAGGCTGTGCCTACTTACACCACAGATAAATGTGTTGCCTTGTCACAATGTTTGTGGTTTGCAGGAATTTCATATTCCAAACTATAAACCTCTGAAAATTGTAGATTATAATAAATATGCTGATGCAACTTTGTCTGTTAGAGTAAATGGCATTGCTCTAATAATGAAATCAAAAATCCTATTTAATCCCACTCTTCCCCTTAAGTGGTGTTTTGCATTAGCTCTGGATGAAAAGCCAAACAAGTACATGTATATTGAATATTTATGTCAACTGGTTCTGAGAAGAAATAAAATGAATTTATAACACCTCTGGAAATAGCTTTTTGATACAGGCAGTTTTCTCTTTGATTTGCCCTCATTGAGGCTATTTATTGTAATTTTAATACATCCACCAAATTGGCCCTTATTAATAGCTGTCTTAATCTTAATAACAAATGTACACTGTAATCTCCATTCTGGGTGTCTTTTGACGTCAACAGGTATGTAGAGCAGAATAGATAATACGTGTATTTACAAGAACCTCTCACTGATGAACGCCTAATTTCATGTTCAAAACTGACAGATAATGTTTGAAAGAACTATTGATATAGACCTCTTCAGTCTCAGTGTTGGAAGCTGAACTAGGTTACCTCTATGAATGATAGTGAAATAGTCACCTTGGGGTTATGGTCGCTGGCAATCTTAAAAAGACCTTATTGGGTTTTGAGTATCATTAGATGCTATTTGCTTATAAATGAAAGTTAATAGAAACATTAAATGGTACGAATTACTAGGCCTTCAGAATATTAAGCACAGTTTAAAATTGTGGAAGACCATGTAGTCCTCTGCTTTCTGTAAAATGTTGTAGCCAACACCCTCTGGGAGCAAGTTATTCGAACTTTTCAGCATCCTACTTTCACTTGAACATACTATGTATTTTTAATTTATCCCCTCACTTCTCTCCCTACCATAATATATTTACTGTTGATGCTCTACTCAGTTTCTCCTTAATTATTCCATCTGCCTGAAGAATGTGATGCATTTTAGAAGCTGTGTGGTTTAGTTGTTTAACCTTTGAGTTTTATAACTGAATGAGATGACATATTCTTTGTTTAGCAGAACTGGCTAAGAAGAATTATATACTCCATATGATAAGCTTGGAACTGCTAAAGAAATACTGAAAACCATTTTTTTTTTTTTTGCTCTCTCTAGTCACCTAAGCATCCATTAGTCTCTTGAAGGGAACTCATAAGTCCTGCAAATTTAGTTTATCTGAAACCAACTCTAACAGTTGTCTTTCCTACTAATCAAGTTTTATATCCATTTTATATTATTCAGTATCCAATAAACATATCTTATGCTTGCTGTACTTCTCAGAAAGATCTGCAGAGTAGGCTGTATAAGGACAGTTATTAATCACCCATTTCAGATGACTGTTGGCTAGTTTAGTAAGTGTATTCATTTATCTTTTTTTATGTCTTTTTTTTTCCTTTGTACTTTCCATATATCTAATATGGAATTTCCTTCATTCTTTTTGGTTTATTTCTACTAGAATATGTAAAAAAATGAATTTAACATGTAACACATGAAAAAAAAAAATAAGATGGCTGGAAAGAAAAATAAAAACAAACCCTTCGGGCTTCATTCATGAAAAGATCCTTTGCATTATGTCCTGTTAGATCTGCATTAAAAATAATAATAATAATAATAAAGTACATCATCTAGCAGTGCTGTTTTAATGCAGTAGATAATTAACACATTAAAGTGAGATGTAGATTTAAAAGTTAGAGTGTAGGTTTGAATTAGAGATAAGAGCCACAATGATATAGCCCTATATGAAGATGGTCTCAGTTTCCTAGGGGTATTGTCCTTCTGGTGTGTAATGAGACTTGCAGATAACAATCTGGGTCTGTGGATCGAGGGAGGCAGGGAGGCATGCTGAGCGTGGCGCTGCAAGTAGTGGCACTGGAGAAACAAATGAATGTGTCTGCCAGATAAACAACATAAAATGTTCCTGTTCACCAAAATCCAGGCCTCTAAAGATTAATTTTTCCTGAAGAATTCTTACTTCTAAGAGATTCCTTATCCACTCTACAGTCATATTTTATGGGTTCACATATTACAGGGAGGCATCTGCCATTTATCAAGAGGTTAATGACTAGTAGTTATGTGTCCAGATACTTTGTAACCACCAAGCTGCCCCACAACAGAGGTCACCTAAAGACAGAAGACTTACAAATCAGTTTAAGGATCTCCTCACACTTCCTGTTTTTAAGAGCAAGGGCAGGGCTTCAAATTTACATTTTCCCATTGGTATTATTGTCCCCTCTTTAAAATTCCATATGCTATGAGGCTTCCACAGGTAGTCCTCAAACAAAAACAAAAATAATGGGAACATCCATTGATTGCTGCAGTTATTTAAAGGCTAGCAATAAAAAAATCCTAGAGTTCAGTCTCCATCAAAGCAGAAGGGAAGTGGAAATTGCAGTTTGTCGTTCTCCTGCAATGAGTAAAGCAGATCAGAGTGGGGGAAAGGAGGCTCAGCGATGTCAGCGGGTGTCATAGCAGATTGGATGACATGCTGATCCATTTGTATCCTGCAATAAAAGAGGTGAAGTGCTGGAACAGGCTGCCCAGAGAGTCTGTGGATGCTCTGTCCCTGGAAGTGTTCAAGACCAGGTTGGATGGGGCTCTGGGCAACCTGTTCTAGTACCAGATCTGGAGGGCAGTGGCCCTGCCTGTGACAGGGGGAGTTGGAACTTGATGATCGTTGGGGTCCCTTCCAACCCAAGCCATTCTATAATTCTGTGATTCTGTGAAGTATGCCCAGAGGAATATCGGCTCTGAGAAGTGCCACCTGATAAAAGTGTGAATGTGTGAGAAGCTGTAGGGAAGAGTATTTGGTCACTGTTAGTCATGTCTTTTTAGGTAGGCAGACCACGAAAGAAGAGACAAACTGCAGAGACAAACAACAGCAAATAATGACTTTTTACCCCATTTTTGTGTTTTGAAATATACAAATTTTGCATTAAAAAAAAAAAAGTTACGTGAGACGTTAATACAACAGTATGCATTATTCACCTTTACTTACCTCTTTCGCTTTCTATTCCCTGTTCTGCATTGTCAGTTAGGTGAGGTGGGATCAGTAATACCCTAGGTCCAGAATGAAACACAGTGGTGCACCTTTTTGTCTGCTTTTTACAGGCTCAGAACTGAATTTCCCTTTCCCCTTCTGCCATAGAAATACACATCGGTTTTTATGGACTAATTGCTATGAGACAATCTGCAAATAAAAGAGAATGTGAAGGAGGAGCTGACTGCCAAACTTCATAATGGACAAGTCTGAAAGTCATTTGTTCTTACCTAGCATCTCACAGAACTGATAACATACATACACGGAGTATTCATCAGTTTCCTTAGCACAGGTCTGATTCTGCTGTTGTTGAACTGAAAGAGTAGTTCAACCCATTTTATACAACTTTAATTCATTGAATGTAATTCTGTCTCTTGGATGTTGTATTTTTCAGGATGCTTGAGGATGATCTGAAACTCAGCAGTGATGAAGATGACAATGAACAGGTAAAATACATCTCAATGCATTGACTACATAATCTGACAAAGGTTGATTTATTTTATTTTATTTTATGTTTTGGTCACTTGAATTTGTCTGCATGATCATTTACTGTACTTACATCAAAAGCATTTTACCTGCACATAAGACCATTTCTGAATCTTTTACAGTCATTTCTAAGTCTGCTCAGGTGGGAGGAAGCATCTTCTTAAATAGGAATACATCTTGGATGTTTTGCTTAATTAACTATGAAATAGATTAAACTAAACCAAAACTATGAATGCTAATTTTGGAATAAGAGAACATGCATGCCGTCATCTGGGAATAGCTAATGTGGCCTCAGTTTCTATCCACTGTACCAACTTAACTGTGGAACAATCTCTACTTGTTTCACACTCAATTTCTGAAATTGATGACCTGTGTGGAAGTGGGTGTAAAATAACCACATCAGACCACTATCATGACTGTAGAGTTGTTTTGCACTTCACAATTCATTTGTAGGATAGCACACCTGGAGTTTGAGTCTTTAAGTTTTGTTTCAGTAAGTGAGAAAAGGACTGGAGGCCCATAGAAAGTAATTCATCAATTCCCATTTTTGAGAGGTAAAATCTTCAGTGTGTAGATCTAAATCAAAACTGAAAGTCTTGGAATGTTAATGAAGAAAAATTTTCAGAAAACTGTCTGATGTAATTCTCTGCTCTTCCCACTCTAAAAATGAGTAATACTGGGAAAAAAGGCTGGTGGAATTCATATTCTCAACATTCTTATTAAAAACACTGAGTCTTTGGGTTAAATTCATCTGTAGGTTGCTCTCGAAATTATACCTCCTACTTACTTCCATGGAGAGTACAATAGATACAAAGAACACAATAACATTGTTTGATAGAACAAATTCTTAGCCACAAAACACTAATTTTCAACATAGTCACCACCATTAGCTAAGCATTTTTTGCTAGAGATAAACAAGAACTTACAGGCCGTGTTCACAAACATCTGCACCAGTGGAGGCGTCCCACTCTTACTATCACCACTGCTGAAATGCAGTGAGAAATACTCTCACTGTGCTCACATGCCCTGTTTGATCACCATAAATTTTCAGCAAGCATCAGTGAATGCCAGTGGGTACCATTTGTTTCTGCATGGAGGAATTCAATGTCACAGCTTTACTTCGTTTGTATTTGCATGTCAGACACCATTCTGTCAGACTACCCCTCTGCTGCCATCTGTCACACAGCGACAAAATATAACAAAGTATTGGCAGTAAGGTCCAGGCTTTTCTGTCATCCTGCCATCTAGCTGACATTGTGGGCCAACATAATAAAATAGGAGGCATTACTTTTGGAGCAGCCCTATTATAAACTGAAATGTGTAAACATCTGTAGTAACGAGGAAAGTAATGCAATAGTAGCCTAATATGATTTGTTCAGCGGGAAATGTTAAATCTAAGTGGATCTTTCCTTTTTATTTATATTTAAACTACCTGAATGCTCTCCCTCAACCCCCCTAATCCATCTTTTAGGGCACATGTATCCAACCCAGGGCCCACGAGCTGCATGCAGCCCTAGACAGCCAGTAATGTGACCCCACAAGGTCACACACTTCTAGCATTACTATGTGATTTTTAGCAATATGTTTCATGAGTTGATCATGCATAGCTTGAATGTGGACGGCATAGGAGACAACAGAACACAGTAGAGGAGAGGGCACAGAGCAGTGCCAGCTCTGCCTCTCATGCCTGCCACACACACTTGATCAAATGAAAACCCATGTGTGTTACGCAAGACATGCATTTGTGCCGCATAGCAAGTAAAACTTGGTTATTGTCAACAATGACATTTCAACCTACCTACAATTGAGTGTGCCTGTGGAGACACACTTTTTACTATTAAGCCAACAAGTAGATTTTCTTATTTAATTATTAGTATTGGGCATGCATTGTTTTATAAGTTAATAATTTAACATATTCATTAGTTTCTCAAAAACAAGGTCAAATATCCCACTAGCTTTCTATTGTTCTCTTTTAATATATATATTTTAGTAAAAAAATACAAAAAATAAAAAAATAAAAGAAGTTTTGTTATTTCTATACATTTACTATATTGTATTTTACACACAGCCCAAGACAATTCCTCTTCACTCAGCACAGCCCAGGCCAGCCAAAAGGTTGGACACCCACACTTTAGAGTCATATCAGGCAAAATGCACCTTCCAGTGTTGTTTGACCCCTTACTCGTACAAGTCGGTACTATTAGCACCAAGAACAACTGGCATTCTCACCTGAAGGCCAAGAATCAAAAGGCTGTATTGATGCAACACGCTATTGTACAGGCATGTTGGCTTGCCCAAATATTCCCATAGGCTGACATTGTGACATTGAAATTTCTAAAATTTAGAAACAGTAAAATATTCTCAGGCAGGATTTATTTTTGTTTTCTTACTGTAGTAATTTTCTGTTGATTTCAGCAGACTTACTCCAGATTTACGCAATTTACACTCACTCAATGTCATGTCTGATGTCAGTCCTGTTCAGGAAGGCCATGTTTTGTCTCCGCAACATAACATAGAATTGGCAGCTCTAAAAGCACTGCTGTTGTACTGTCATGTCAGTGCATGTCCTTTACCCAAAGGTAGGGTTATGCTGGGAAGCAATGTTACCTTGCTCACACGTTAGAGGCCACAACCTCTGTGGAGGTGTAAAGGTGTGCCCAAGCTGTAGGAAACCTCAAACTGAACCAAAACTTTACAAGACTTTACAGCAATATGTTTGATAGTGTATGCTGGGAATGAGAGAGCTGTAGTAAGGAGCATTCATGTCTCTTCTCAAAATTTTATAGTACATGGAAAATGTTTTTTTTATTGTTTTTTTTCCTTTAGGCAGTATGAGTTTCATGTTACTCTGATTGATAACCATTGATTAATATCTCCTTAGATCTCCCAAGTATCTTCTGAAGAGGCAGATTATGGTATCTATATGTAGACATTGAAAACATGAATGGATCCAATCATGTAAAAAATAAATGAACTGTCTAGACAGTAAGCACGCTAGTCATATTTCTTCAGTTTCCTGCACTTAACAAGAATAATGTACCTTTTCTATGTAGCCCACAAATGTGTGGATGCATCACTTTTATGTGCATTACAAATAGAAAATGTAAGCAGTATGATAAACATTATGGGAAAGAATTCCACAGGTTTTTAGATTTCCTGGAAATGTAACTGTATGTGTCTGTCCTTTAGATTCTTGTCACACTGCATCCCAGAGTAAGGCCTTGCAAAGCTGAGTAGTATGGCTCTGCTGCATCACTCAAGCATAACACTGGCAGTACCTTCACACTTCAGCAGCTTTTGCCATTACTCTCTAAAGGAATGAAAGGGGACTGGGTGTGGAAAAAAGGTTGGTCTAGCACACTGGTTGAACACATAAACATCAGTAAAGTAATGGCAATGTTTTTCATCTACAAAATATTATTCACAAAAGATATGTAAAACATCCATTCATGAGGGACAGATCAAGGTAATTACAATATACAAATTATAAGATGCTGAATTTTCAGCTGTGGGTTTATAAAAATATGTTTCTATTAACATAGAGATTTTGCATACAAATGACTATTGTAGTTCACCTGTACACATGTGTACATTCTGACAGGGATAGAAAGATTAAAAATCAAAATCATTGTAACAGTTTATGCAACATGTTCTAAATAATCATTCTCATTGCAATCTTCCTGATGTTTTTCTGCTTGTAGCCAATGTAAAGCACAAGCTAGCATTTACTCATTTTTATTTATAAAAATACAACATATAAAAAATGTAATCTCTTGACTAGTATTTCAAGGAAGCTGAAATTCTTTGAGAACAGCAGTCAGTAGGGAGTCCTAGGACCCAGGCTTGTATCTGTCCTTGAGAATTGCTTGGGACCCTTTGATACTTACATGGAAGGGGCAGTAGTGGCACTGATCCATAAATGCACTTCGATATCAGCTTTCAGTGAATGTCTATGGTATGTGGAGAGTGATCCATCATCCTGTCTTCTAAGACTACCAGTAGTCCATTTGTCTTGTTGCAAGACAGTTAGAAGCTTGTCTGCAATAAACAAAACTCATGTCCTGTTCTTTCACTCCTGTTTATGAGCACACATATTTCTGATCTGCATTACACTTATTTAGGGGCCCATGGACCTCGTATTTTTTCAGTTGTTAAACACCTCCTTCCTCTTCTCCCCAGTGCTGAGGAGAAACCTAAACCATGATCACTCTGACCAGTCACGTAATTGAGGCTGAGACTGATTTTTGGATAAAATTAGAACTAATAGTTTGAAGCTAGTGAAACATATTTAGTCTATTTAGATAGCATTAGTGGGTTTGTTACTGAAGACACTGTTCACTTTTCAACATCAGCTTTTCAATCAGGATGCAAGTTGTTCTGGAGAACCCTTCTTAATTTGAATATGTTAGGTCTTCTTGGTTATGCTAGGAAAAAAAAAGAGGCTATCCTCTCTAATTTCACCCCAAAAGGCTTAAGAAGCTTCATCAAGAAAGTGGTGACTGAAAATCCAAACTACCTAGTGTCAAACTGCTACACATTGCAAGGAAACTTTGTGGTTTTCCTCTCTTTTTAGACTCCATTACTACATGCTCTGGCAGCTGTGGGCTTGGAGTAGACGTTCTTGGGCTGTGACATGCATGAGGTCCAATTAGATGATCCTCGAAGGTCCCTTCTGACTTCAGATCTGTAAATCTTTGGACTGTATTGATCATAGCTATAGATCACGAAGGAAGCTACAAGTTACCGAACCTCCAGTCATCTTTCTTTGTGTCTCGCTTGGAAAGACTGCAGTTATCACCTATATCTAACACATGTAATCACATCCCACAGTATCTTCAGTGTAGACACTTTAGATCTGGCCACATGACACATGTTTTGTCTCTTAGACAAAATGCTGATTCTTATGTCTTTCATTGTGGGTGATTTGGGATTAAAGACCCACAGAAAATGACGGGTTACATCTGGAATCAATTTTCATCTACAGCTGAGAAGCAGTTATTGATACTGTGCTCACAGTTAGTAAAAGATCTAAAGAAATGGACCTTGTGTTTCTTTTTCAATATAAGCAGCATGATCAGTCACAAATGTTTTTACAAAGAAAATTGTACTGACAGCTTTATTAAAATTGCTGTCTTTAAAGTTTTAAGATATCAATGATTTTACCTACTTGAATGGTTTTTAATATGCATATTGACCAACCCAAAGGATTTTTATGTCATGTATTTATAATACCAGGTGTTATAAATATGTAATATATTATTTGAGAAGTATTGTTACTTTTAAGAGTTGCCTGGGTTTAAGCTCTATGGAGAGGAACACTGCACTCATACTGCATGCAAAGGTCCTCTTGTACAATATTTTTAGTTTGCCCACAACAGATATTGTCAACACAGATGACACACAGGTTCACAGTAAAAACGTTAGTTGACAATGTATTTCAGAGATGCTGCTATTGATGCTCTTCTCTAAGAACAGTGATTTTTAGATGTCTTTATTACTCTGTTAAAAACTAACTCGGAAATTAGAAAAAGTAGTGATTATTTTCAATTAGTAGCTTGGTTCAGCTAAAAGAGCTTGGATAAAACATGGATTTGTTTTTGTTCTTTAAAGCACCTCCGTATAACTCAAATTCTCTTTGAGCTCAAAGGCATCCAAATGAGTTTTGCCTGGATACAGTATTATCAGTAGCTGTAGTGTACTCAGTTTTCTTTAACCAGCTCCTCTTTGTTCTTCTGCCTAAGGAATAGTCCTGTTAACCCCTGAAATGCATTCTTAATTGAAAGCACATTGCTAGTTTTCTGTGTGCATTTTAACAAATGAAACTTTGATACTAACTGCATTGTTTTCATGTAAATATTATTTTTGGCAAACAAATGAGATGTTTTTCTTTTCTATTGTGTTTTTTTTTTTTTCTCTTATTCACTTAATGATTACCACCTTATTTGAACTAGTCTGATAACAAACTGCAGAGATATTGTTGTGATAATACAAATACAAGACATACACATAGTCCATGGCCTTGATGTGTCTTCCATATTTTACACAAACATTTTTATTATTTGCTAGGTTACTACTAGGTAATTTCCTACAAAATGTTTGACTTTGTAGCTCAATCTAAAAACGTGATCAGCTGAGCTTTGAATTGTTACAATGTATACTGAACTTTCAAAGCTCATATTCAATTTATTTATTTTTTAATCTATGACATGCAAAGATGCACTATGCTTTTGTCTTCAAATATGTTTTAAAGTGATATGGCTACCACTTGCATTGTAGCAATAGATATCCCTTCTTGTGGTCATTTATCCCATTCTTTTAGCTGGATCCTGAACAAGCTGTTTACTGCCCAAGGTTTTGCTGCATTTCCATTTACTGTGTTATCAGCAGAAAGGCTGAAGAACAGCTCTTCAGTAATGACATCAGTACTGCATACACAGTGAGAGAGGTCATCTTGTCAAAGCTGTAGAAAAATCAGATGGATTAGGATGAAACTAGGTGCAAAATAACTTTGATAGAGTCTTCAATATAAACAGTTTATCTGTCACCGGGTTTCGTCTAAATCCCAGAGTGGTGCAGCATCTGTTGTAGCCACAGCAGTGTGTTTTGATAAAAAGCCCACTTTCCAGTGTTTAAGATCTACAGTCATGTTTTCTAATTGTAAGGAAATGTTTTCACTGAGCCATTAATGAAAACAGAAGCTATTAGGATAATGCAGTCTGTAACTATGAAAAATCCTTTCATGAAGATATACCTCTTCTTGCTACCTCAGTCCCTTTTAATTGATACTCAAATTATTTTTTTCTGCACAACACTAGTAGAAAAAACCATGTATCATCAACCATGTAAAATGAATTCTCCAGTTTTCCTTAGACCATTCTTTGTAAATAAGGGATTTGATGGCTAATGTCTAAGGTACTAACTCACATAACGGTGACATAGGTTCCTATAATTGTGTTTGTTCATTATCAGCAAAAGCTTTCTGTAACCGCTGTGAGATCTGAGGTGAACTTGATGTAGTTATGAGCAAAGAACATGGCACACCACTAAACTGTATAGTGTTATCAAAGGCCTTTCACTTTCTCAGATTCAAAGAATCTCGTGTAACTGTTTCTGCACATGTTGTTATTGCGGAGGTCATCTGTCTCTGGGGACGGGGGTTAATACAGCCCTCAGAAGGAATGGTTGCTGTAGACTGTACAGTTCTATAGATCAACAACAAGAAGGATGCCCCTGCAGACTGCAGTCATGGTCTTACCTTGACTCTGAGGTGACAGCTGCATGCATCAGCACTGGAGGAACTGGAGAAGCCCTATCCCTCCGACTGAACTGCCTTTCCCATGGTATGCACTGGCATCTCAATGGCTCAAAAACTTTCTACCACAGTAGAGAAAATAATGCAAGAAAGGAAAATACTGGAAGGTAAGCAGCCCTAGCAAAGACTGAAATGCCTTTGTTGAAAAGATGGATAAATACAGCTGCAAGAATTTCTCTCCTCACGTTCCCACAAATAAGCAGGCCCCTCAGCACTCTCTTAAGCATTTGCATTTCATAGGTCTAGATTTTCATGCCACCAGCCCGAAGCAACCAAACTGTCAGCCGTGCCACTAGTAATCATTCACTCAAGGAGAAGCTTTAGACACAGACCTGGTGCCTCTCACTAATTAAATAGAGGTGGAAAGGCCATTTGTTCCTGAGCAGAGCCATAAGGCCCATACTTTGGAGAACCGACAGCTTTTTGGGAATGGGAGGGAGGAGGGAGATACAGCTTTCAGTACTCAGGATGGATCATGTACTCTGTGTGTGCATGCACGCCTGAGCACATACGTTTTTATAAATGAGGCTTTATTATTAGCATGGAGAAAAATACATTTCCCCAGGTCCATTGGCATACATATGCCACTTATGCAAAAGCCTTGTTTTGGCAGCAAGCAAAGGCAGCAACAGCTGAGATAATTGATTGACACCAATATTGTTGTTGTTAAAAGAAAACCCAGAGTTGACCATACTGTCCTATAAAAAATAATCTGAGGTCTGTGGTATCTGTGGGCTGTCTGGGTGCTTAACACTCACTAATCCAACCACACAGGAAACATTTATCTTCCTTTTCTCCTCAAAAGGAGAGAGTGATTTTTATTATGCATGCTTTGCAAAGCATTTTGGTAAAGAAATTGTCTGGCTTTTCTATACTGGCCATCTGCAGCATTGCTTTTATGTAAAAGCCCAGGCGACTATGTATGTGAACCTCAAAACCTGAATTCTTAAGAGTTTTTCACACTGGTAGAATGTAATGCTAGTGTTCACTTAAGGCTAGTGGGCTGCAAATATCTCAACAGAGGGACTCATAATTGGCCAGTACAAGCATAGAAGTAGGTGATGAAAGGGGCATGATAAATCCAGTAATTAACTTGTCAGCCAGAATAAGGAAAGAGAAACTGAAAGTTGATCTCTGGAGGAGTTCCAGGAGGAGAATGGTAATGAGAACTAAACACCCTAATTTTTCTTTCGATGTATGCATCTGCTACTGAAAGGTTTATGGAGGTTGGAGGTACTTCATTTTGTATTATCAGGATGAATCTTCCAAGAACAGACCTCCTACTCACGTGTAGAGGCAGGCTCAAAGCACAGTGTGACAGTGCAGGGCTTAGGCCAGCTTCTCTCACACAGTACATGTGTGCTTTACAAACTAGCACTTTTCGTGGCAATATATTATGCGTAATTTTCAGAGCCGTGCTACTTGGCAAAGACATCTGACCAATATGGCAAACCAGATCAAGGGTAGAGAAGAGTTATTTTATATGTGTTTACTTCGATTGCCTATTTGATTTAATATTCAGGGTAAATGTAATGTTCAGTATAAATTAAAATCCTTAAAATCTTTGGTCCTGTATAGGAAAAAAAACAAACAGCATGAACAAATGAACAATAGCAACATCAATACACACCTTTCCAGCACAACCAGTGCTGGTACTCTTTGACTCAGCCCTTTTGCTTCTCAAATCTAGGAAACTCTTCATTTATTAAGAGGGACAAAATTTATTAAGGGACAAAACTAAGGATAGATTGGAATCCTAGAGGAATGAGTTAAAGAACTTTGCCACTGTAAAGAATCTAAGGGCATAAACTGTAAGGGAACTGAGGTAGGAGGGGCTGTTTCAGAGGCATTTGCCTAACCTCCTCTCCATTTTGGCAAAGAAAGTTATAACCCACATAAAAGCTGCAAAAGTAGCAATTAGACATTGCACAGCAGAAGTATACTTCATTACAAGACTTCAAAACATCACCACTTATTCAGATAAGTCTCGGAGACAGAGATAGATACAAATAATTATACTCTGTTACATCTGGACAACTGAGGAATACTGAGAAATTTTTCTCATATGCAGATAGAACTTCCTGTATTTGAGTTTGAGCTCATGGCCTCTTGTCCTGTTGCCAGGCACCACAGAAAACAGCCTGGCTCATCCCATTTATGCCCTTCCTTAAGATATTTGTACATATTAATAAGATCCCTTCTCAGTCTCCTCTAGGCTGAACAGTCCCAGGTATGAGGATGTTATGGGAGACAGTACTGAAAGCCTTGCTGAAATCCGGGTAGATGACATCCACTTGTCTCTCCACAACTGTTCATTCAGTCATTCTGTCTCAGAAGACTATCAGATCGGTTAAGCCCTGTAGTGAAGTCATGTTAACTGCCCCCTGATCACCTTTCTTATACTCCACATGCTTAAAGGTGGCCTCCAGGATGAGATATTCCACCACCTTTCCTGTGATGGAGGTGAGGCTGACAGGTCTATAGTTTCCTGGGTCCTCCTTTTTGCCCTTTTTGAAGACTGAAGTGACAGTGGCCTTCTTCCAGTCCCCAGGCACCATTCCTGTTCTGCATGACAGTTCATGGAGGGTGGTGTAGCACTCATGGATGCTCGATGGGCCCCCATCAGGGCCCATGGACTTTTGGGAGTTAAGTTTGCCTTAATGATTTCTAACCCAACCTTCTTCCAACAAGAGAAAGTCTTCCTTTTTCTGTTGACTACCCCCAGTCTCCAATCAGTCCTGTTTATTATAATTTTTCCAACTTGATTCAGGTAGAATAATTCTTATGAAAAATCAAGCCACTCACTCTTTAGTAAGGAGTTCTGTTCTCTACCACAGAACTAAACAATGACCAAAATGGTATTGTCAGACCATTTAAATGTATTGGATTTCATGAGATATTCTGAGAGTTGATTCACATTTGTAAATGAACTTGAAAATGCTTTAGAATATTGTCCTACAGAAATTGACTTGACAGAATTTATAATGTCATATTGTAGTCCCTCTTTTTTTTTCTTTTTCTTTTTCTTTCTTTTTTTTTGTTTTTTTTTTTTGTTTTGTTTTGTTTTGTTTTTGTTTTTTGATGAAAGAGACAAAATTTGTACAATTAGCAAGTTCCTTCAAAAAATTTTTTGGAAATGTAAATACTATTTCAAGCTTCTACCATCAAGATACAATGATTCTTAAGTCCAGGCTTTTCTTAACATGGAATTGTCTGTCAAAGATGGGAATTGGTCACATTTTTAATTACACACTTAGTTTGGTTTCCACCACTGGCATGATGTAAACGGATTTTGGGAAAAATACTGACAGAAGCCTGAATATATCTACAGTGTTGCTCAATTAAAAGCAGTTCACTTACATCGCAGATGCAGTTAACTCCTAACTCAGAGACAGACTGTTTTAGACTTGCTCACTTAAACTTTTTTATTTTACCCAGCCTCTGCTGTGTATCATAGATGAAGTATTCTATATAAATAAAAGTGCAAAGTATAACTTCCAAGACAAGTGATAATCTACAGTCTGCTACAAATCAACAAATTTGGAGAGTGTCTTTATTTTTATTGGATTGTTGAGCTGAGTCCATGAGGTGTCTCTTCTTTACCCACAGGACAGAAGAACAGCATGGTGGAATATAAATTTGTGTTGAGTTGCTTAGCTATTCATCTGCGAATACAGAACTGGTTAGAAACTAGGAGGTGAACGCAAATTATATTTGCAGCAGCTCTGGAAAAAAAATAAAGCAAGGAGGCCTGTCTCCTTCTGCCATCATGATTCAGTGGCCTGAAGTGCCATCTGTCTCAGGCCAAGAGACTCTTCAAGGCTCAGCAATTGCCTTCTTAGGTGGCTATCAGTGCTTCTGAATCAAGAGTACGAGGAGGGATTCTTAAAAAATACAGACATTATCAAACTTCACTCCCTTAAAATCAAATACTTCAAATACTAGATTTTCAATTCTGCAATGGAAAATGTTATTTTTCTTTGGAGAGCAGACATTTCCCCTTTAAAACTTTGCTGAAAATCTAATTTACCTTCAACAGTTCCAGTTATTTTACATTGATATTTTTGAGCTGGCCTCTTGTGACTCTATTCTCCTCAGGCCTTTGTGATGTAGGAAACGTGTACTGACTGGAGTACTTTTTCTGGTTCTTTCTTTTCAAAAGTCAGTCTGGTGAAGTCATGAAGAAAAAGTATCATTTTTCTCCTTCTGTGACCCTTGTGCACAACCTTGTGCAGCCAGGAGTTGTTCCTGTGTTAGCTCTTCTGTGTCATAGTTAAATATCTGTTAATGAAATAAGTTTGTGGGTATGTTCACACTACAAATAAAGCACAGTGCAAATGATTCTTGAACAACTCATGCCAAAATCAAGAGTAATGCAGCATATAAAGTAGAAATATGAAGTAGAAGTCTTTCACAGTCATAAAAGTCATAGAAGAACATCTCCAGGCGAAGTCTCTCCAATGAATGATCATCTGTATCTTACTGCTTTTTATGTGTTCTTCAGCATCTTTTTTTCTTATTCACTACTACAGTCAACTGTTGAAATAAGGTCTTAAAGAGCAGAGGTACAATAATGGAAAAGCCATAATTGTAGAAAAAAAAAGAAAGAAAAGAAGAAAAAAAAGAAGGAAATTATGAATTACAGTGAAATGATTGTCTTGTTCATTCTGGCTTCCATTTTCTAATCATCCTAAATTATTTTAATGCACATTTTCAAGCTCAAAATTAACAAGTCCCATGATGCAATTCTCTTAACACCTATTGAATGTTACATTATGCCAGTCCAATTTCAGGCCACTTTTTTGCAGCATCTTCTCCTTCTCAGTGTACATTTATCATGATTTAGGGACATCCTACCTACTCTATTTCTAGATAGTACTTTTAATACATTAAGTTTAGGAAATAATGTGGAGTTAGAACCAGTTTCTTACTTATAAAGGCCTAGAAATCTAAGATAGAAAATAACTCTTGTAATATATATGTCTTTGAAATGTCTTAAATTATTAATCAAAAGCTTGCATCAAGTCTAAAACAAATTAAGCTCAGTCGTAAAGATGAGAAACAGGAATTATTAACTGGGTAGCAAAGTTGATGGGGGCTCAATGAGATCATTTTGTTCAAAGATTAAAGGCGATGAACACTGAAATAGTTGAGGAGGATGGCTATGAACACATCTGACAAGAACTGCTAAATTCAGTAATGATCAAAAGTTAATTATCAAAGCAGAGAGAACTACTCAATGTGGACAATTTGAGTCAATAGCTAAGCAGCCCAGCAAAAAAAGTAATTTGGAAGAAGTATTTTCCTATAATGAAGTTATATAAAAGTCGTACATTTCAAAGAAACCTGCCTAAAACAAGATTGCATTCTTCCTGATCAGAGAAATATAATTAGCTCTAATTGACAGACCTGCTGCACACCAAATATTTTCAAACAATATGCTTTTGCATCAAAGCTTGATGTGTAGAGTTACTCAGTGTCACTTTGATTTTGCCTTTCTTTGTCTTCTGCCGCTGGGCATGCTCATGATACATCAACAAATACGTTTTGAAAAATGAATGAGCAGCACATACAAGATAAATAAAAGCAGAAGGCATTCGGCATTTCTTCTTCAGATAGAACCCCTGCCATACTGTGTGCTGTGTTTAACATCATCATGTTCCCACTCAGAGGCAAACTGCATCATCTGAAATAGGAAATTACCAGTTGCTCTATAATCCAACACTGTACTTGGCTAGTATGTAGATTAACCTGAGAGCTTGCAATATCATAGAATCATAGAATCATAGAATGACTTGGGTTGGAAGGGACCTCAAGGATCATCAAGCTTCAACCCCCCTGCCGCAGGCAGAGCCACCAGCCTCCACATTTAATACTAGACTAGATTATTTTTCTAAAACTATGTATGAGTGAACAAACGTGTGGAGAACAGTCTCCCCACAGTATGTCCTTTCTTAAGAGCTAGGAAGGTGCTTTCTCCCAGTAGCACAGGTGGAAAAAAATAAAAAAAAATTCCATGTAAAAATCTCAGAAATGTACTTCTGTAATTCCATATTCCTGAAGCTACCATGTTTTAGAGTAAACATCAACATTGCTAAGTAGTCAAAAATCAAATGCCCAATTTAGTCTCTTCTCTTTAATATTCCATGACTTTGACATTGCCAGTTGTCACTCTCAGAAATATCTTCATCTTCTTTAATCTTTCATGCAAACAGTTTAGCTCATACCATCATGCATACGCACTCCTGAATATCCTCTGCTTCACTTTATACTAGAATTGGCTGCATTAGTATTTACTTCTGATCCTAGACACTCTTTGCTCTTCTGTTTTATTTTCCTTGTCTGTATTTTTATATCCATTTCTTGTAGTGACTTTTGAATAATTTAGAGGAAAAAAAAAAGCCTGTTTGAGATTTAGATGCATGTTTCATATGCCTGAACTCAGAATTTTTATAGTCCAGATATTTGGTATGTGGACCAAATGAAAGTGTCACTGCACAGTCAAAAAATCTTCTGCCACAGTGGAAAGCTCTTTATAAACTTTAAAAATAATTCTAGTTTCTCTCAGGATGGGACTGAAACTTAACATTTAATGGGAGGATTGGGGAACTGAAATGTAGTTTTAAGTGATATTTTAATCCATTTTAAATGAAGCATTTGCATCTTGTTACATGCAGTTTATTAGAAATATTTCTTAATAACATGCTTTCTGACTTTGTGCCTGCATGTGACAGCTAAAAAAAATGGAGATTTGGGGGTTTCATTGGAAGGATGCACAACTCACACTATTTTGCTAATAAGACAGGAATTCCACTTCATTTATATGCTTCTTTGAGAAATCATAATTGGTTTGGGTGCATAATATGTTTTTGTGCAATCTTAACTTCAGCTTTTCCTGAGTTTTAAGTGTTTCATCTAGCATCTGTACTGCAAAACTAAAATAGTTGTTTCCCATCATACCTTCAATTTATCCTTTGGATGAAAAATGCATCTTTCCTCACATTCTGGGAGCAAACCCAGAGTACTGTTGTTTTTCCTTGTCAGCTGTCACAAGCCTTAATTCTTTCTTTCTCCCAAATTTAAAGTTATTATTTAGGATTTCTACAGATTTAAACAAAGATTTTATCTTTGTAGTGATTGGAGGCAAAAGAGCCAAAATAGCAGGTATTCTGAAAAACTAGTCCTATTGTAGAGCCCAAAGGAGAACTAATTCTAGCAAAATTTAGAACCCTATTGTGCAGGTCCCAGAGGTTTCAAAAAGTCAGTTTTCATAATGGATTTAATTCCTCAAGGGCTAGTGTGATCATTTTTCAGGAACGCTAATACTAGCAGTTCCTATGTGGGAGCCATTTTGTTTCCAAGCATACGAGAGGTTAAAGTTCCTCACCAAAATCCAATTTTTGGTAGGCTTTACAAAAATGTCACCAAAAGTAATTAAGCAGTGAAACTTTCCTTTGTGTAATAATTTATGGATCAGTTTTCTTCTGCCTTTCACCACAACCCATGCTTATAATCTCACTAATCATCTGACCACTTCCCACATTTCAGTCTATTATAGTCTGGTTCCGTGAGTGCTGGAAGGAATTTCCTGAAATGGTACAAAACACTAGTTTATCTGAAGGTGATGTCTCAAACCCTCCTGCACTACAGTGTGTGGGATTCTCCTGAAAATGCATGCTGAAGAAAGCATAATTGGGGAAAGGATGAAGAACAGGACCAAGCAAAGGTCTGATAGCAGTTTTCTGCCTAATCTTCCAGTTCACCCTCTTGGTGCATGGCCTGTGGTGGTTGCATTGCTGGGGAACTTGATTTTGCTGTTCCAGTCATGGCCTAGCTAATGTCAAGAGCCTGACCCAGTACCAACTTGGTGGATTACTGGCAAATGCGTGGCTTGATTATACAAAACAAAGCAGTGCTATACTGAAACAGGACCACAAAATGGCACTTGGAGATATGGTTCCGCGCCTCTAGGCTTAAATAAAGAAGTGCAACTACCTCCTGAAGGGCCCAGGGGAGGCTTTCCTTCCTCATCCATGAGGCAAGCCTACCACAGCTTATTGGACTAACTCCATTTAGCAGAAGCAGCAATTAAGTAACAATATCAGCAGAGACCAGATGCTAGCGGAGTATAAAACAGCACAGGAACCACTACCAAGTGAGATTCCCCCTCTGCTGGACTGAGACCAGCAAACATCAGGTCATATTATGATCCCTAACAATATCTAGAAATCTCCCTTTTTTCCTGGGAATATTGGTTACGGCCCTCTCTCAAGGAGCTCTGTCTAATACCATACCTTAGGGGAATTGGCAGACTCCATTACATGGTAATTCACAGGAAGCTGAAAGTATACATCCAACTCTCACCCTCTCCCCCCCTTTTTTGCATGTTAATTGTTGTATGATTTGCCAAGACTGTTTGCTTGTTCGTGTATGTTTGGAATTGTTATCTGCTGAGTGCTTGTCAACGGAGATTGTAATTGCTTAAGGGCATTAAAAAAATTTATAGTTAACCACCTGACTTGTGGTCAGTGAAGTGTGTTAACAAAACTCTGCGCTACACTGCTGACAAATGTCAGGGAACGGTGCATGGCAAAATATTTACCATTTACCTATTCTGAAAAATTGAGAAGAGATGCAAGGTTGGTTCAGATTACATAATTAAGCTACAGAAGCATTAAAAAAAAAAAAAAAAAAAAAACCTAAAATCCCCTACTAAAATCTTGAGCTACTTAACCAGTGTGATAGACTGGCATGGCTCTGCCATCAGTGCTCCTAGCTGTGTTGCTTAGCAACATTTTAATTCAAGAAAAATCGAAGAAGATGAAATCCCCATGGAGAGGGAAACAGAAATAAGAAGGCCATTGACAGATGATCTGAGTTGTTTCTTCTAATATGCTGTGAAGATCACTGGCTCTTTTCATGAATGATAAATGAACTGCACACAGATCAATGGGTTCAGCAATAAACTGGAACCAGGCTCTATGTCTGAGGTGGTGCAGGCTGAAAGGGCCAAACATTTACTCATTTAGATTATTTGAGTGTGTTTTCTCAAAGGTTTCACAAGAGGAAATTGATCCGAACGTTTGGTCACCTCTTGCCCTTTCTGTTGTTGGCAAATAAAAGCTGTTTTGGAAATGGAGTGTGTTCTTCCCTTTAATTTTTGCTGTTGTTGTTCCTGTTCTGGGTATGGGCAGATAGGTTGTGACAAAGGAGGCCAGGCTCAGAGTGGGAAGTGAAGTAACAAATGGTTCCTCAACAATGATAGCCATTAAAAACAAACAAGCCATACTCATATCACAGACTTGGGCAGAAGTGTTTAAGACCTATAGCAGTATCTCCCTGAAAGGGACCAGCTACTGCAGACATGTTCCCTCTGCTCTGGTTGTGGCCAGGTGCCGGAGTGTGCACTTCTGAAGATCATCCAGTAGCCAGCACTTGGATGCAGGTTGGTTGTGCTTAGGTATGTTGTGTAATTGTTTGTCTCCCCCACCCCTCTTCTGTTTACAGGCTGCTGAAAAGACAAAATTGAGAAACATTCCTGTAAAGTAAGTTATTCTTTTATCTATTGGAAAATGTAACTTGAATGAACTTCTTGTGTACAATCACTAAAAAGCCACACAGTAAGGAGGACAGTAAAAGACAAAATGGAATTCAAGTTGTCCCTATAATAGCTATTAAAAGGTCAGTACTGTTGAGGAAAGCTTTTGGTTTCTCATGTGTCTCTAATGATTGCACTACCCAAGATTCATCCAGTTTGCATAAATTAATGCGTTGTCTATGAATAGCTGCCAAATAACATCACAATCATACTCAATACATAGTGCTCCTAGCCTTGGGGAGGTTTGTACATGCTAAAAAGATTATGATTTTTAATTGCAATCCTTCAGAAGGTCTGACAGGAGGGAAGTAACTAGGAATATGCCAAATGATTTCTAGACACATGGGAATATTTTGCATCTGCGTACCAAGGCTTTTCCATCTTGTTTATTAAGAACTCTCTCACTCAGTATGTGTGTCTTTCTTACATCACATACAGATGTATGTTTCTGCTCTTTACAGTTGGGCTCTATGAAGTATGAGCAAGCTACCAGGGAGCAATTTCCAGGGCATTTAAGAGAAGTTCTTAAATCTTATGGCACCAGCAGCAATGCTCAACCATTTATCACTGAATTAAGAAAGTTGCTTTATAGATGTCCTAGCTCTTTGAGAACAGGCATTTTCAGTTAAAGCTACCAACACCAGTGATTCTCTTTAAATAACCAATGTTCCAGCTTTAATGGGCTTTCCTACACCAATAAACCACATATTTTTAGCTTCAGTAGGTGATCATTGATGTTTAACTAAATCCCAGTAACTGTATATTCCTGTTATAGTCAGAGTAAATGTTCTTGTTTTTATAGTAGTTTGCTTCTCATGCAGGTTTTGAACTGAAGTGGTTTAGTATTTGTAAGAACATGCACCGACTGAACTTGGAAATCACTGTATTTTAGCACACACAGCAAAAGAATACAGTTCTACCTCTCGCTGGGTTTCCATCATGTATAGTCATTTATACCTTATAAAGTGAATGCAAAATGTGTATGAACACTCCTTGGAGTGATTAGACAAGATGCAAGATAGTCATACATCACTCTCTCTTTACGTTTCATTTAATCTGATAAAAATTAGAAGTAGGATCCAATGGGGACTTGGTAGCACATGAAACTTTTAATATGACAAGGGACCTTTCTTGCCTGTTGGGCTAGTTCAAATTCAGTGCAAGCTGAATTAAAGTCATTGTTACCTGGTGGTTTGTTTAATAGAAAGTATGAAACAAGCTGTGATTTCAGTTCATCTTCTAGGGAATCCAGGAGCTGTAAGATGATGAGAGTCCTGGGGAACAACTCCAGAACAGTCATTTTTCATTAATTCACTTTTTTAATATTTTGGGTCAAATTCTCAGGAATGGCTCAACTAAATTGACTTTCCCCATGTGAGACAGAGATATTGAGCTTTGCAGTCATAAAATAGCATATGTGTGATACCGATGCCCAGTTACCCTGTAAAAAAGATTTGGGTGTACAAAAGTGGGGGATTTAGGTTAAATAATTATTTTATGGGACTTGAATAAGAGTATTATTTTCAAATGGAAGAAGGCCAGATGGACAGTCTCACTCTTTCCACCTACATGTGAATATTTCACCCTGTCTTTTTCCCCCAGCTGGTTGTTTAACTTCTCTCTGACTATGTTCATGGTTGCAACTTCAATTAGTACCCTAGGGAATCCATTATACATATTAATCACTGTCTGTATAATGAACAGTTGATAAATCTGCCTCATTTTTCAGTGAAATGTAACTATTTAAGTTACCTGTATGCAATTACAATTTTGTGCTAAAATATTACCTCTTAGGGCAAAAGCAAAAATAATATCTCTAGCAGATAGCAGATAGCAGTCATAGACGTGGATTACATTTACATAGGTTGCTCTGAAAGTCATAGAATCACAGAATCATAGAACAGCTTGGGTCTCCCTCGTCCTGTCACTACCTAGCAGTGTAAAAAGTTTCTTTCCCTCCTGCTTATAAGCTCCCTTTAAGGTTGTAATGAGATCTCCCCTGCGCCTTCTCTTCATCAGGTGAAACTAGTCCATCTCCCTTGGCCTTTCTTTGTAGGAGTGGTGCTCCAGTCCTCTGAGCATCTGTATGGTTCCTCTGGACTTGTTCCTTCCCGAAATGAGGGCCCCAGACCTGTACCCAGTGCTCCAGATAGGGCCTCATGAGGGCAGAGTAGAGAAGGACAATTACCTAATCACTTCCCTCTCCTTACTGTCCAACCCTCGGTTGATGCAGTCCAGAACGCTGTTGACTTTCCAGACTACAAGTGCACACTGGTGGCTCCTGTCCAGCTTTTTGTCCACCAGACACCCAAGTTTTTCTTTATGGGACTGCTCTCAAGTAGTTCTCCCAGTCTTTACTCGTATCTGGGATTGTACCAACGCAAGTGCCACACCTTGCACTTGGCCTTGTTGAACCTCATTAGGTTCATATGCGCCCACTTTTTTAGCCTGTCCACTCTGGATGCCTTTCTTCTGTTCTGTCAACTACTCCACTCAGCTTGGTGTTATCAGCAAACCTGCTGAGGGTGCACTCAATCCCATTATCTGTGTCATTGATAAAAATGTTAAAGAGCACCAGTCCAATGATGGATCCTTGGGGGCACCACCCATGACCATGCTCTTACCTGCACATGAGAGCTCTTGGTCACAACCCTCTTGCTGCAACCATCCAACCAATTCCTTGTCCACCTTACAACATACACTTCAAACGTGCATCTCTTACCTACCTGAAGGTACTGCCTCCTATTTGTTTTCATGGAAACTACAACAGATGCAAAGAGTACACTAATTGATAGAGAAAATTCCCAATTACAGAAGTCTATTTTTCAGCACAGTCATCACCATTGGCTGTGCATTTTTGCCGGCAATGAGCAAGAGCCTGCAGACCACGCTTGTAAACATCTGCACAAGTGGAGGTGATCACTTGATCACTCTTGCCTCTGCTGAAACGCACCACTGACCCCTCACTGTGCTTGCATCCACTGTTTGGTCTCTGTCAACATTCAGAAGAGTGTTGATGAATGCCAGTGAGTGCCATTTTTTTCTCATGGAGGAATTTAGTGACACGCCTTTGCTCCCTACACTGTTCCATTTTGTCAGACTGCCCCTTTGCTGCCATCTGTTGCACAGAAACAAAATGCAAAGGTATATTTCTGGATAGGGTTCAGCCTCTACTTCCATCCCACCAATAGCTGTCTCTGATGTCATGAGCTAACATCATAACATAGGAAATATTACTTTCAGAGCAGCCCCAGTATACAAGCAGCACAGCCTCACTAAGTATACCTCAAGCATGTCTAACTTCTAGTGCTATTGCTTTTGTAGCTCTGAAATGTCAAAGAGAATTTCGCTTGAATTTTAATGGTCTTCAGCTATGCAAAATAAAGTTGGTAGCTTCCATTGTCATGAGGATTGAAAGCTGTACAAATTTCTTCTGCCATATGTGACTTATCGCATACATTTTTCAAAACACATTTCTGTTACTAAGACATATGTGATAGTACACTTCCACAAATGTGAATTGCTTTTGGCTAAAAGCCATGCACTAATAAATTGAGTTGACTCTAGCTGCATTTGACATCTGCTACTTTATACGTAGAGATAGATAGATAGATAGATAGATAGATAGATAGATAGATAGATATTATCTGTTGTCATTAGCATTAAAAACTTCCTAGTTTTTATGTTGCTCTGACATAGTTTTTATTTCCCAAACCCGGAATCAGAAATCTGATTGGATGTTGTTTCCATAATATTATTATGAAATATTATGAAAACTGTTGTTTTCATAATACCCCTAGTTCAGTCTTAATAGTCCCACTATTTAGCATGCTAGTTAAGGAGCATGACAAAGATTTTTGTAGACATAGTCTATTTACTTTTGGTTGCTTGGTTATTAGAATCACAGAACCACAGAATGTCTTGAGTTGGAAGGAGCCAAAAGGATTCATCAAGATCCAGTTCCTGGCTCCACACAGGACCACCCAAAATCTAAATCTCATCTCTGAGAGCCATATCCAAATGCTTCTTGAATTCCAGCAGCTTAGGACTGTGACCCCACAGAGCCTGTTCCATGCCCAAACATCCCCTGCTGAAGAACTTTTTCCTAACACTCAGCCTGAGCCTCATCTGACGCAGCTCTGTATACTTGGGTCCTTTTGCTGTCACATGAGAGCAGAGATATGAGGTCACGAAGATGCTCAGAGGGCTGGAGCACCTGTCCTATAAACAGGCTGAGGGAGATGGACTTGTTCATCCTGGAGAAAAGAAGACTCCAGGGAGACCTCATGGCAGCCTTCCAGTACTTAAAGGGAGGTACTTTAATCAGGAGGGAAATCAACTTTTTACATGGGTAGATAGTGATTGAACAAGGGGGAATGGTTTTAAGCTAAAAGAGGGGAGATTTAGGTTAGTTGCCAGGGGGTAAATTTTCTCTGAGAGGGTGGTGAGACCCTGGCACTGCTACCCAGATAATCTGTGGGTGCCCCATCCTTGGGGGTGTTGAAGGTCGGGCTGAATGGGCCCTGGGCCCTGACCTGGTGCCTTATTTGGTGGTTGGCTACCCTGCCGATGGCGGATGGTTGGAACTGGATGATCTTTGAGGTCTCTTCCAGCCCAAGTTGTTCTGTGATTCTGTGTCAGTGCTGCCACTTCACTCCCCTGTGAGGAGCTGCAGGCTGCCATGAGGCCTCTCCTCAGCCTCCTCTTCTCTGGACTGAACAAACCATGGGAGCTCAGCTGCTCCACATACATCTTGCCCTCTAATTAATGTTGCAGGTTTCATGTATAGGGGGAAGCTTACTTACTATTTATTCTGGTGAATCCTTCCATTGCTTAACGCTTCAGGAGGGGAAAAAGAAAACCAAGGAAGTTTTCCTTCTACAGTTCAGTTAGGCAGTTATGCAGCTGATTTCTTACTATCCAAGAGTTTGAAGGTGCTTAGTTAATCTAGTTCATATCAGTTATACGAACTTCCTGAAGGCCAGAGTAATGCAGGTGACATTTGACTTCTTCACAAAGCATGATCTCAATTCCATGTTGTTTATAACACTGCAAGAAGACACAACACGTGCAGAGGAATTCATCTTTATATATTGATAGCCCCATTTAACATACTACTACTATAAGGAAGCACACAGAAAGTGAGAAGTCTCTGTGCCTTCTGAACTGTCTTTTTTTTTTGTGTGTGTGTGTGTGTGTGTGAAAATAATTCAATTACTTTTCCAAAAACATAAGACCCTCTTCTGTCCATATGTGGCATCGAAGTCACCCTATAACTGCAGATTCTATTCACTTATTTTTTTATTCCCCTTCCCCTGTCATAAAAGGAGCACTTGCTGTCCATCACAGGTTTTATCCATATTTATATTGACAGACAGTAGAGGGAAGGGATTTCTTGTATGCAAAGTCCTAGATGCTTTCTTGCTAGTCCTTATCATGCTGTTCCCATCCCTGAGTCTGAAAGAGGCAACATGACTTAACCAAGTTTACCCTGTGGACACTTTCTGATTTCTAGAGAGCTGTTACATGAGAAATTGTTTTCAATTACGACTTATCTAGAGGAAATAATCTATTATATACTCTGTGATTTGGATTCTCATTAAAATTCAATAGCAGCCGTGTTCTGAAACCCAGCTGATGATCACGGTTTCCGGGCTTTTTTCCAGACTTGGGTAGGCAATGAAAGCCCACATCAGCGTAGGAGCCTAAAGGCATCATATTTATGTTGACTTGGACCAAATCACTTGTCTTGGCTCAGTGGGTTGAGCTGCAGGATCCCATGAGATCTGAGTGCAGTCAGGGTTAAGCCTTGCTTTCAAGTACAAATAGACTTTGCTTGGCAGACTGTACATTAATGTATCTGAAGGTCTGCCAGCCTGGTATTTTATCTCTGCCAGTGGCAGAATGTGGGGAAAGGATAGAAATTAGAGAAGCATCCTTCAAAGCAGAAGATCTTCCATTTTCCTGTGCACAACAGTTCACACTTCCATGACCACACATCCTGTGTTTAGGAGTTACCAATGCACTTATCCTGCATGCAAAATCTCATTTGAAATCTATTTATACTTTTTGTCCCCACAACATCCTGTGGCATCAAACACTACAGTACTTGAAAAAATACTGTATTTTGTTTTTTTTAAACACTTTTCTTCATATGTTCCCGGGAATCCATGCTATGTTATGGAAAAGAACAAAAGATTACTTGCTATTTCTCATTCATAATACAATGTATCTCTACTGTGTAGACCGAAGAGTTTTCCTACTCAAAAGCCGCTATTAAGAATGCTGTTTTCCCTCTAAGAGTGTGAGTCCACCAATGAGGTTATAGCAACCAAAGGCAAATCTCTCTGCAATTGGGAAAAGAAGCCTTTGAGTCAGCCAGGCAGACAGAGGCAATGGTTAGGAAGATAACTGGTTTCTTTTAATTCTTTTCCACATTGGAGAGATGAGTTCTTTGTATGGTGCTGCTCTTCTGACTGAGAAGTGGATATAGCCTGGCTCAAAAGGTTCAGATTGCAGTCCCTTATGAAAATGGCCAGAGCGACTCCTTGGGAAAATGCAGTCAGTTGAAAGAATGATTTAGTTAAAATCCTGATTTCATCCAACACAGCAGAATTAAATAATTTTTTAAGAGAGAATTTTTTTTTTTAATGAAAATATAATAGTTTTAAGAGCAGCTCTTTTACTCCATGAGCTTCTGCAGAACTGCAGAATATTCAAATTGACTTCTTGCTTCGCGAAATAAAACACTGGCTTCCTTGAGTGTCCTTTATCCTCTCTTCTATTACAGAGCTTTAAAATTTTCAATAGAAAGCATTGCCATTTCCCCGATACAACTGCACGTGTTTAAATTTGCTGTAAACTTAATGACTACCAGATTCATGTTTTAGGATTATAACTTATGTTAAAATCTTACTGCATTTTGTATTTTCAAAATATATTTGTTTTCTGTCACTGACAAGACAAGACATACGTTTGTTAGCCAGAAAGACTTGTGGTGGTCATTTTTCCTGCCATAAAACTCATCTTCTTCTCAGAAGGCCATCAGACTTGACTTGGTACAATTTTCTGTCCCAGCCATTGTTGGAATTGCAACCCATTAACTATTGACATCTTGACATTTCAACTGACCTCTCATTTGCAAAGCATGGTGGTATTTTTCATGGCCTTTTCATTTTCCGTTATAAATGGAATAGGAATGACTATTTCTACTGTTTGCATTTAAAAAAAAAAGTACCTTTGTTTTACCAGCTGGAATGGCACCTTGTTTTTCCCTTCCTGAGTAGACCTGCATGGAAGGTCTAAGGTCTAAGCAAGTCACTCAGAGCCAGAGGATTTTCTTATTGACTCAATATGCAGGAGGGCAAACAGGTCAGACTCCAAGGGTCAGTTAATATATGCTGTAATAGTGGTAACCATAAACAGGTCTTTTGCTCCTGTTGTTTTTGCTGGTCAGATCAGGCACTTGTAACCAACAAAAGTGGTGGTATGCCACTGATACTCATGCTCAGCAACTTCTGCTGTAGCAAAAAGAAGAAAAAAAGAAAAAAAAAAAGTCATGTAGGTTGAAAAAAACTATCTATGGAGAGATGTCTGTATATACACATATGCATGTTTATATATGTACATGTGTATCTACATAGGCTTATTTATGCAGGCATATGTATATGAGTAGATGTATATGAGTAGATGTATATGATTAGATGAATCTGAAGGACATTTGCTAAAGAACTTGAAATCAAACCACATTCAAATAAACAAGAAGCCAAAACTTGCTATAAATCTCATTTTCAGTGAAACTCCCAGGCAATTCACAACCTTCATCTGTTAGTCTTTGCTTATAAACATTCCTTAGTCCATTTCTGTCTAACTACTAAATCAGCCAGCACCAATTCAATTAGTTCTAAAAATCCATTACAACACAGGGCCTAAACTGCCTGTCCACATTCATTTCTCAAGGAAATCAATTCATATTTATGTTTTAATACTTTAAGTCTAGCATGTGAAAGCAGTCAAATCCCCAGCAGAAATCCAGGAAAAAGCCTGCTTACAGGCAATTATAGACAATGTTCTTTAGTCTCTGATCCTCCCTAGCCTATCCACTTAGGCATCCACGCAGTTGCAGAGTTTGGTCTATGGGATCAATTTATTGCACCAGCAATCAAGTCCCTCAGAGAATTGACCAAACTCAAAATACCACTGGTTCTGGAAGCTGGCCCATGTGGTTGCATGTGTACAGTCACACAGTGCTTCCAGCAGGGCTGGCACTTGGAGTATCACTATGAAAACCAAACACATTGGTTTCCAGAGAGTTTTATTTAGGGAGCTACATTTTCTCAGCAAAATGTGAACTCTAGAAATGTTGCAATGGATTATTTTACTCTTAAAAGTTAAAGGTTAGTGTTGGAAATGGATTATAAAACTGCCGCTTTTAAACTGTTTGCAAAGAAATGCACATATTAAATCCTTTTTGATGATATCACACTAATCCCTAAATACTGATTTTTATGTAAATTTTGACTCTTGCAAAGCTCTGACAATTCAGCTATACCCATGTGGTTTTATCAGAGCTCAATTTCTCCTTTAGATCTTTTTTCTTTTCTGCAGTACCTTTTGCTTTATTCCAAAGTCGTCACAGCAGTTGGAAGATACAGTGCTTCAGACATAAAATGATAACTCTATTTAATATATTACCTTTATTTTGTGAATTTTGTCCCTCTGACACATCTTGTTAGGTATATTTTTATCAGTCCAAAGGATAACCACAGTAGGGCTATTTTTATTTCTAAGGAAATGATGCATGATAACTACTGGCAGGGCCCAAAACAGTAAATCAGTCCTGTCCCAACCACAGAATGTATTAAAAGTCCGTCGCCTGTGATAATAAGTTATAATTCACTTGACTAGCAGTTTGTTTGAACTTTAAATTGTACAAATGAGTCACAGTGGTTAAGTCTGAAATATAGAATTCTTTGTGTTTTTAAGGTTTTTGGTTACTCACCACAACAGGTACCTGGAAAGAGCACAGTGAATTTTGTTGTGAAATGTTTTTGACTTGATTGTACAATTTATAGTAAATGGTTAAATTGCCACACATCCTGTGTAGAGCACAACATTTGCTTTCAAGACAGTGAGATGGACACTCTGAGAGCTCATTCATCTAATCTCTTACAAATCTGAGCACACACCATCAATACCAAGCACTGCTGAATCCAGCCACACGCACTGGCTGCAGCTCCTGAGCCAAACTCGTTCAGGAGCCACCAAACAACTTTGGTTTGCTAGAGAAAACTTTTCTTCAGCATAAATTTTATTCACTGAGAAGTGCATATTCCACTTGACCATTTGTGTAAAATTTACCACAACTATTGCAGCTGGGCAAAAAAAAATGTATTTTTGTTTTAACTGTGTCACTTTTGTTACTTTTCAAAGCTATATTTTCTCACCTTTGTTGTGACAGTTTGTCAAAATTAAATTTAGGTCAGATTTCAGAGGTTGTAGGAAAAAAATGAAGTGAAAGTTTGAACCAATCAAAAGCTCTTTTTTTCCTCATTTCTTCCTTTGAAAATCAGTCGAGATCAATATGTTTTCTAATCTTAACATGTATTTGTTGTGGATCAAAGGAGGATGAGGGTTCTCCTTTTTCTCCTACTATGTTGATCATTTTAGGCTTTATATTTTTCTTCCTTATTATTAACTTTAAGTCACTTAGCATTTATTCAAACAATTATTCTAAGTGTTTGCCTTGGGCATCGTAGAAAGTAACAGCTGTGTTCTCACTATCTTCAAAATTAACGCTCTAAAAATGTGCTTCTGAGCAAAGATATTGCAACCAAGCAACAGATACAAGCATAATTGAAGAAAACGCCTGATCCCAGCATGAATGGGAATATTTTGTCTGCTGGTTTCAGTATAGATCACTGAATCCCACAGAGGAACCAACCAGATCACATGTACTCTAGGATTTCACTGCTGTGCCACTTGTGTCCTCCTGGAAGAAAAATAATGCAAGCAAGTAGTTTTAGTGTGCTTACATGAGTATCTAATTTACTTAGGGCCTAGCACAGTATAGATACTCTCCAGATGAAGATTCCTGCCTTTGAGAGCCTTCTTGAGGCCATGTAAAGCTACCTGGCAGTGATTTTTGTCTGAGTCTATCATAAGCCTCTTAGACACTGAAATCCCTCTGTCTGCTCTCTTGCTTCATTGGAACTTCTAATTTTACACTGGAATGAGAGGGGAGAATGAAGTTTCCTTGGTTCTTCTGGCTTGTGGCCTCTTGGTAATAAATGTAGGTTGTTCCTAAAGTAATGCCTCCTATTTATTTCTCTGGAAAGTATAACAGATGCAAAGAGTACAAGATTTTGTAGCTGAGCAAATTCTCATCTACAAAACAGAATTTTTCAATATAGCCACCACCACCAGTGTTGCATTTTCATCAGTGATGAACAAGATAGCACACTCGTAAACATCTGCTCCAGCAGAGATGATCACTGTTGCTGTCGCCATTGCTGAAACACACCACCCACCCCTCACTGTCCTCATATCTACTGTTTGGTCTCCCTAGACATTCAGCAAGCATCAGTGAATGCCAGTGGGTGCTATTACGTTCACATGGAGGAATTCAGTGGCACACCTTTGTTTCATTTGCACTTCCATGTCAGATGGCATTCTGTCAGATTGCCCCTCTACTGCCATCTGTCACACAACAACAAAAACAGAATACTGGTGGGAGAACATTAGATCTACTTCCATCTCATCAACATGTCATAGGCCAACATCATAACGTAGGAGGCATTACTTTTGGAGCAGCATTTATAGTAGGTTTTCTCTGCCTTGTAAGGTCATTGCAATAGGACAGAATAAGGGTGGTGCTCTTTGCTATCAAAGTATTCTCCTTGTTATCCCTGCTGATATATCCATCAAAAAGAGTCTGCCATATAGCAAACAGCTGTTTATTTTGGCAGTATAATATGTGATAAAAAGAAAAACAGATATCTTTCAAATGTTTCTGTAGGTTGTTTTTTTTTTTTTTTTTTTTTAAATATAAGTACAAAAAAAAATCCTTCTGCTATTTGAGAGAAACAGAAAAAAAAAAACTCCAGTCATTTAGGATTGATGAATACAAAAGAAAGGAAATAACACTGTTACAAGGTTAATTTCGCCTAGTACAACATTTCCTAGTATTGAGTTGCCTGATATACTCCCTCAGGGATTGCTCCTGCACTTGCAATAATCAAGGCTGATTTTATTGGAAAATCACCCCTGGATGAGATACATACTCTGGAGAGAATTTTTCATGGGTACAGATAAGTTTTTGGTGCCAGTGCCATGTTACCCAGGCCAGCACAGTTATAGTTCCCAATCTGTCTGTTCATTCAAGCAGCAAATTCATTAGCAGCCCTTCTGGCAGGATAGAAAAATAGACATATTAGGGAAATTCACTTTGAATTGTTTTCGGGATTTGTTGGATAACAGTTCAGTAATCAAATTGCGCCTCCTAACAAGTGCTTTAAATATTTTTATTAATAGTGGCAGAGAGGCTGCAGATATTCTTTTAAGTGCTGAACATTTTACCATAACACTATGTCACTTGCAATGATCATGGATGAAAGAAGAGATTTGCATAGTTGGAGTGGGGGTGCTTGTAACGTCTGAGCTGATTTTTACTTTGTGTCATGCAGTGAGTTTCTCTGAGTCATGTAACTCTCACGTTACAGATGTAACATGCGTTCAGTATTGGCTCATCCATCAGGCCTTGTCAGCTTGCTGGCTCTTTAGTTGTAGAAGCAGGCTGCATCTCGACAGCAATGTGCTCCTCTCTACCTATGGGATGTAGGTTCAGATATACAGAGTGGCTTCCAGGCCTTGTCAAGTGGAAACTGAGCATATTGTAAACAGAGCGCATTCTGCCTCCAGCTAGGAGAAGGGACATGCAGGCAACCCCATACTAGGGCCCTCCACTAACCTTGTGGTGCCTTTGGAGGAGAGCTGGGAAAAATCTGATTCAGAGAGATGGGTGAGCTAGGAAGAAAAGTCAAGGAGACTGGCACAAGGATGGTGAAAAAAAAAATCTTTCTAAAGAAAGCTGGAAAAACATTTACACTCGGGCATGTACTGCACTGAGCTCCAGGAACTGACAGTGCTAAAAATTAGGATTGTAAAATATAATCTCTTTACTCTGTTTCCTAATTCCTGTTGTTTTCATTGTCTCACAGTGAAGAGGAGGGTTGTCCTTGGTATAAATCATAGTAAGCTATCAAGACAAAGAAATAAGCGACATATGGCTTAGCACTTTTGGGTCTAGCAATCAAGTATCAACCCTCTGCAGTTCAGTTGTAGTTCGTTCCCAGTGGGCTTTACTTTGATGATTAGAAATATTGAGTTCCTCGTGTCATTCAAAGACAGCAGAATTTCCTATGGGTTGATGTTCGCTTCCTCTGACTTCATTTCAATTTTTCATAACCAGTGTCATCGCATGTAACAGTTTCTTCATAATGGAACTTCTTGTTGAATCAGATTTGTTTTTAAAGTGGAAGAGTGCCATGAAAAGTCTTTTGAAACACCAGTCTCTGGAAAAATCCTTACCACGGTGAAAATGGGGAGGAATAATCTATTGATTTCCCCTAAAGACAATTAGGTACCCAGTCCCTAGATCATTAAAGAATACTCAGAAAAAAAGGTTTTGTGATTAGCATTCTTTACAGGATGTACACTGGCTCTTTGCTAAAGCCATTGCTGTGTTAAATAAATAGAAAATATTTGTTCACTCATATTTGAAATCAAAAGTGTGGTACTTAAAACTAGGTTCTGTGCAAGTAGAATTACATCAGAGGAAAATTTGAACTTTAGATTCTAATTGATCCCTCTGTATTTCAACACAGCATCTGTTAAATACTAGCATGCTTTGTGGACACAGAGCTGCTCCTTTCCTGGTGCTTACCTTCTCTCCTTCTGCTGTCCCCATCTGCTCAGGAAGACTGGGAGGCCGATTGCTGTGCCTGTTGGAGGACACAGGTATGGGCTGTATTGGGAGTTCAGAGTGTAGAGAGAGGTTGGGGGAAACTCAGAGGATAAATGCTTCCCATCCAGAACATATACCACAATGAGCATAAGCCTGCACTCATGCACCACAATCAGCTAGCTCTGTTAGGGAATCTCTGGAGAAATCTGATACCTTGGGGAGCCTTCTAAGCATGCCACTGCTTGAAGCTCGATTCTTTCCAAAAGTCTACAATCTCATTTCTCTCTTTGGTGCACCTTCTCCATGAAGTTTCCAAGTGGAGAGACACTTTGCCTTGTGTCACAACACACTCTTACTGAGGTTCGCCTTCCAGCTTCCTGTGTGTCATCCCCCTCCATAATGGCTGCGGCACACAGCATGACAGCACAAGCACTGCTTTTAGATGGCAAATTCAGTGTCACACATTTACGATGAAGCACTCACTGTAATTCACAGTTAGCTTTTACACGCTGTAAGGAGAGTGACTGCATATGAATGTGTCACAGCTTTGCAAGCTCAACATTTACAAGCTACGAAGGAGATATAACTCTCTGTATCAGATATCAAGGACTGCCCTTACCATAGTTTTATTTCTTGGCAGTCACCTACAGTTTTATGAAACATTTTTTTTTTAATGTGACAAAGTCACTTCAATTACACAGTCATTATAAGTTTTGCCAAGGTTGACTATGGATCGTTTTGTGTTCATTAGAGCACAAAATTAGAATTTTCATTGCAGCAACTGTAAACAGTATTGGCTCAAAGGAGTCAAGCTTTTTCCCCCATAAAATCTTGGATAAGCTATAATTGAGGAATTCCATGGTTTTTGACAGGTTTTAATTTTCTTAACTGCCTTACGGGTTAGTGTTGTTTTTTCCTTGTTCTTTCTAGGCCTTGACATATTTATTTTGGTCTAGAGACTGAAAAACTGGTACCCATTAAAATGATGACATTGCCACACTCTACATGAACACGCAGGCGCAGTCAGTGTCATTCTAAGGCTGAATAAATTCTTTCTTCAACTTTATCAACATTTTTTCTTGGTTCTTGGTTCTTGTCATTTCAGACATAGATGGTCACCAGGAAATAACTGATTCAGAAAATACTCCATCATCTGCTCAAGTCTCACTGAGCCCCATTAAGCTTTCACTTAAGTAATTTCAGAGTCTGATACTTAAGCAATAATCAAAGTTTCTTTTGATACGCTATTGACTTTATGAATGTGTATGATTGAGTTTGCTGAACACATTGCTGTAAATATAAAGAAATTGCATCAAAATCAATCATTTTGTATATGCAAAAATAAAGGAGACAGGAAATAAATCCAGCAGAGGTTCTTAGTGTAGTCCAGGCTTTCAAAAGCTGTCTGGAACAGATAAAGAATTGGACTAGCTCTTTGTGTTTAGCAAAATAAATAAGATCCAGAAAAGCATCTTGAAGAGAAGATTACATTTTTCTCTTGATTTCTGCAGTCATTTCTTTTAGGTTAATATAATCTTTTTATTGCCAAGTTAGCTCATTAGAAGCACTAGTGTACTAAGAGGTGGGAGACTACTTAGAAAACATAAGCAAAATGTTTGATCTGCTAGTTGTTCAGGCTCGATGTGAACCCACGCTGCCCTACCTTCTTTCTCTGTTGCTTACGATTAGACAGTCTGCATGGCGCCTGACTTGTGCTTCACTTGAAGGAACTTCTAGGCTTTGTTTTTAACCTAATGTGTACTTACAGGCAAGGAGAGGAGACAGAGACTATTAAGAAAGCAGCAAAGAATTTCAACAGACAACTTTGTCAGACCTTGCACAGCAGCAGTCCTCTGTGTTGTTTCTACAAATCCGCAGCATGTGGGCTTCTTTGTGGCATGTGGCATGCTCACATCTTGCCAATGGAAAACCCCATCCTTAGCAACTTTTTTTTAGACATAACATTCCATGATAAAGTCAGCCAGGATAAGATCTGTCAGAAAATGCCACAACGGGCCTTATCTTCCTCTTAGCAAAACTTGGAGCTACAGTGAATGTGGACAGCAGACATGTAACAAAGGCAAATCTCTTCCTCTTAAAAGAAATGTGTTTAACAAGATTATGAACTATTTGCATTCCAAATTTGCAATTAGCACCCCATGAACACACAAAGAAATCATCAAAGTGGCAGATAATGTGTTAGAGGCCTATAGTTAAACTTTCAAAGATAAAACAGACTATTAAGTATGTGGTAACAGCTACAATAACAAATTTTATAGAAATCAATGTAATCTGAATAGTATGAGAGCTCACTGAAATGTGATTCTATTAAAACTGTGAAGTATGTATGTTGTTGAATGCATATGTGAGCGTGCAGACATGCAAATTACTAAGTGGAAAGATTAGCAAATTATGAATTGGTTAAGTCTTAGTGTATATAGGACAAATTTTTCCTTTAAAGCACATGTAAAGGTTTGATTCTGCAACTTTCTTCTCAACCCTGTAATTTTACACTAGCTGGCATAAATTAACAAGCTAAAAGAAGTCTAAATGTATGTGTCTGTAATGCCTCTCGAAAGAAATAACAAGATGAACACACTTTGTGAAACAGGAGTAGTGTATGTAAAATACCCATGTGCTTTTCTGCCAATGAATAGGTCAAATTTAAGTCAATGAAGGGAAAGAGAAACCCTTCAACTTCTGCAGTTTATCTGTGTTGTTTGTAGTCTGGAGTTCTCTGAATATATTTTATTTCAACTTCAAGGACTTTCAGTCTGTTAGGAAATTGGCAGTGCCAAGTGTTCTTTCTTTACCAAACGTAATCATTTCTGAATCCAGACAGTGGCTCACTTGCATTAATGTGCTCAGTGGTCTGGTGCAAATCGGTAAAATGATGAGGCATGGTGAAGGGGGAAAACGAGACTTCCGCATTCATTTATTCTGCATAAATGGTGCCCATTAATCTATCATGAAAATATAGAATTAGCAGGGAAGAAACCACAGTTGCAGATTTGGCAGCTGCTAGCATGCACAGATGGTCTTTCAGTATTTTAAGATTTTCCGGTCTTTTGATATTGATACGAGCACTGAAAAGTAGCTTGTGTATTGCTAATATTTATCTAGAATATCCATAGTAAAATAACACTGAATATTTTGGATTGTTCAATCTCCACCTAGCATATTTGCATAAAGTTTTTTACTCTTAAAGGTAAACTTCTTATGCTCTTTGGTTATTTTTAAAAAGCCTAATTGGTGTGATTTCCTGTAATAAGAAAGACTTAATTTACCCAACAAAGGCATTAGGAATGCAGAAGCTCTTACATGGGAGCTGTTGAACAAAGTTTGAAGGTTGGAGGTTGGTAATCACAGTGGGTTTCCAAGTGTTATAAATTGAATCGTTCGTAGTAAAGCTGTTCTGAAAACTAGGATGTTGAGTCTCTTCTTGATGCAGTGTAGAGGGCTGTTTACAGTGTATTTTGCTAGCACAGACAAGTTTTTGCTCACTGTTAGTCCCCATAGCTTCACTGAGACTGGGAATCTGACCTTGGCAGTGTCTCCACTCATAGGAGCTCAGGGCATGAACTTAAAGGGGAAGAATGATGTCATCTGCTTCATTTGCTTTGGGAATGTTTGGTTAAGTCTTTAAAGGCATTGTCAAAATACTTCATAAGATTATCACAGAATAATTCTTGCTAAATTTCCTTTGAGTTTACTTCCCCCTTACCCAGAGAGTGGATGTTAATGGCAGTGTTATGAAATGCACCTTCTGAAGTGCCGTAGTTGTGTACACAACCCACATGTGTACAGGGCAAAGGCATGTTCAGCTACAAACAGCCCAAGGTGCTTTGTATTAATAATCTGTAAACAGTGTGGAGGGAAGAAAAAACAAACAAACAACAACAAATACAGACACAAAGGTATTTATCTCAGCACACAATAAATTTTAATCTGGTGAAAGAAAAAGATTTGAGATGCAAAAGTAAGGTGAAAGTTTTAGGTGTGTGACAGAACCAATGTGCACCACTGTCTCTACTGCATCCAGCTGTGTAGATCCATAGATTTCCATAGATCTGTCTGAAGATATATAGATGGAGAGACAGACAGACAGTCAGACAGACAGACAGACAGACAATAAATAGGAGCATCTGGATACAAGTATACCATGGAAATTATTTGCTAATTTAGCAAGCATACTCCCTATTCTCTCACCCAGACTGTTAATATATAATATGAAATATCCAGATCTATCGTATAACTACTGTGACAGTAGTTAGGCTTTAGTCTTGATGGATATTTCTTGCCAGATCTATAATAAAAATGTAATACAGTAATGAAGATTATTTGGGCAATTTATGTGATCTATAGGGGATAGCTTATCAGAACTTAAAAACCCTTTAAAACCTTGAAATGGCTGCACATGTTGCAGGACCCTTTATATAAGTCTGAAGATCCTGGAGGGTATGAACTGTTCAGCTTTTTTTGCACATATGTGAAGCTTCCATTTAGCAAGACACAGAACTGCACGCACACAAACAAACAAAAACTCACAGCAACCCATTTCAAAATCCCTGACCATCAATTGAAAGCTTGGCAGCGCTGACTGTCGATTTGCTAACCCACTGCGTATGAATTTCTTCAAGTACTGCCTGCTGTCAGTGTTCTTGCAGCAATGCCAGTTCTTTTGTTTTATATGCTTCTATTTTGGCATGAACATTATACTGAGGAAAATCCCAAATTTCATCCTCGTCAATCTGACATTTAAAAGAGTAGTGCATATCATACAGCACAGAGGGATACAGATTCAAAAAAAAAAAAAAAAAGAAAAGAAAGAAAGAAAGAAAGAAAACAGAACGATGGAAGTGGCTGAAAGTAGAAAGAAAGAAGTCAGACATCAAGCTAGAAATGATCATACAAATCTTGTTTTGTAAGCAAAAGCTCACCCTAGTCAGCAATAATTAGCGTTATCTTCCTTTATTCCAGATATTGCAAGAGGAACTTCTTCCTTTGTTTGATATCAATAAGCAATTTGTCTGGACTTCATTCACCAGACATACACAATCGTATTATCACTTAGACACATAGTCCAGAATTCATCCACACATTTCAGAAATAAAGCCATGTGTCTAATATACGCAGGGTATTGTTCAGGACACATACTCAAGCATATTTATTTCTGTTTCTGTTTTTAAAGTAGCCATTTTGATTCCATTTTTAACATATAATTGTGTTACAGTCAAATGATATTTTAATCACTGCTCTAGCAATCTTGGTAAGAGTAAAGGATTCCCTGTTCCTTTCATCCTGTGCCATCAGTTGCATTGAATTTCTCAGTTCCTCTTTCTAATTTGCCCAGATATAGGCATACAGAGACCTAACTACAGCCTACATTCCAGAAACTCCCAGGACCTCACTGTCTTGCTTTTTCACCTTCCTATATGAGTTCATTAGTATTAGAGGAGCACTAGCAAAGTTGTGTTCACATGGTTGTATGTACAGTGCTGCTCAAATATAAAGCATTTATTTTTTCTACCTTTTCTCTCCTGAACAAAATGTGCTGGACCTCAGCTCCCAGGCTCTGGCACGGTGTTTCTTTGCTCTCTGTGTGTTCCTCACTGCAGTTGTGATTGCCTGATTGTTTTATTCTGCTTCAGCTGATTTACCTGGGCGCATCTCTTAATTTCATTGCATTTGCCAAAGTAAAGGCAGAGTCATGGGTTTGTGATTTGGCCCTGTAAATGTTAAGTGCTATTTTCTTCATAAAAATATTTCTAACTCATTTTAATGCTGTAACTCCATCAAAGATGATTTTTCCTTAACCCTATAGGCACTGTACAATGATCAGCCTTTTAAAGAAAAATGATTATCTGCAACAACAAAGCCCAAAGACATTAGTTTTGTTGTCACTTCTCCAGTGTACCCAGGAGAAAATCTATCCTCTGTCATAAGTGAGAACTCAAGAAACAATTTCACATGTATTTTCCCATTTCAGATCCCAAGTGTTGTCTATTTGCTCTGACCTTTCATTGGAAAGTTACAAGTTACTAGCATTAACCTTCTCCATGCTTTTCTGTTACTGCAATTCAGTGTAATGGAAACATTACATTCCACTACAATTAGAAATGGAGCCCATATAGCACCCTGCACTCAAAAATTTAGTGTGGGACACTAATATACTTTAAAGAGGCAAGCCCCATCAAGAAGATGGGGTTATTGAAAGTCCTGAATCTGTTCTTCATAAGCTTTACACTTTGTTCATATACTAGACTGTGTCTTAAGTATAAACCTATCATCAGGTTTAGCAAATCAATACCATAAGAGTGTGAAATCGTCCCCAGAAATCTCCAGAATGCCATTTCACCGTAAAAGCAATTGAAAAAGGAGCTGCAGTGGAATATCTTATGAGATAACCATTTAGATCACAAAAGGATCATTAAAGTCAGAAGTAGATTGAAGGAAGGTTCATAATATAACCGTATAGAGCTCTCTAGGAAGAAAGAGGAAAACTGCAAACCAATTTGTGTTTATGGCTTTTTCTGTCAATTCTGCAGGGATTTAAAACTTGAGAAAGGTGAAACTTCTGCTATCTGACATTGCTCAACTAGAAATAGATATCTACAATCATAACAGCTAAACAAATGCCAGTTATTGAAAGCCAATATAGGCTTTATTAACTTCAAAGTGATTAGTGCTTCTGTAGTTCATTTACTGTCAAGCAAGGTACTATCGGACAGTGTCATTTGTTGGTAATCTGAGCATCTTTTAAGATTTGCCTTACTACATTCTCATCATATTTGTCAGTGAAGTTTTGATATATTGCTTGCAGTAAAGGCACTAATGAAAACATTAAAATAAATGTTTCTATAAACAAATACCACCTGAGCATTTCACCTTATTTCAAACATTTTGAATCACAGAACTCCATGTTTCTTAAAAGACTTCCCTGTCCCAGTGCAGGATAATGGGAGCAAAACATTCTGGATGAAGTTGTATGTCACAAAGCAAAAACATACCCCAAACGTTGTCATGTCCATTCAATTCTACAAGTGTCTGGTACATACCCCTAGAATTAATATTTGCTCTTTGTAAGAGCTGACAGATACCCTGGATAACTAGAACTCCTTGAGTGAGATTGAAATGAATCCCTCCAATCACTGGAAACTGGATTACACTGCGGTTGCAAGTCCTTCAATTTTTTTTATTTATTCATTTTCTTCTTTAACTCTCTATGATTCATGGCTGATAACAAGCTAATATGGAGCCAGTCTACCTTCAGCTTTTCTTGCTTTCTTTAGAAAAAAAAAAAAATCTAAACAATAAAAACAATTTCTGCTTTTTCTTCTGCTAACATTTCTCTTTGAAGAGTGACACTGCTTTAATAAAGATATAGGAAATGAAATTTCAACTATGTTACACTGAATTAGATTACTTTGGACAAATGAAAAGTAATACTGCCTCCTTTAATACCATTAGAAGAATTGATATTGCAGAGTTCCTTTTAGACCACAGTGCATCAACAATTAGAGGCCTGATGACACCCATGTGCTATGTTGCCAGGAAATCCCTCAGCAGTGAGTTGTGGCCACAAGAGGTGGAAGGCAAATATGCCGCAATGCAAAGCCTAGGGCACCAAGCACTGCCAGGGCTAGAGGAGAGCAAAGCGTACAGAAGAGACTCATCCCCAGGGAAGGGATGCTCTCATAGTGCTGTTTGTGGGCTGGGACACAGCCCCTGACTTTGCATGAGGGCTTTGTGAAGCACCTCTTCACAGCCAGGGGATGAGGCAGGATTACTCAGTTCTAGGATCAGGTCCTAATTACAATGTCTTTATATTGTGGCAGCCCTAAAGATTTTTCAGCTGTACAATGGAATGAAAGCATGTAGGCTTTGTTTTCTCTGCTACCTTGCTAATGCCTGATGCTGGCCCCTTGCAGGGAAGCCTGGCTAGCCATCCTTGGAGGAGTGCATGTATGTCCAGCCATGGCAGCATGGCAGGGTTCTGCTGCCTGCCTCTGTGCACTGCTGCCACCATGCAGTGTCGCAGCTGCCATTGTCCTGGGTCTCCTCAGGTACTAAGCATGAAGCAGGGCTCTGAAGTAGGCTGTGCCAGCACCCCAGAATCAAGCTCACATCAAGCTGTGCTCTTGATTTCCTAAGATAACGCGATTCACTCCTCAGCAGCTGAAGTCATGTGCTGTAGAGAGCTAAATGAATGCTTGGCATTAGTCATTATTTATGTACCATGATGAACAATGCATCTCATTCATGTCATCATTTACTACACATATTGGGAAAGTTATTGGGCTCTTTGGGCAATTTCTTTTCCAGGAAGTGACTGTGTTATTTTTTTAAATCTTGCATAACCCTCCATTTATCTCCCACTGTCTGCTTTCTGGATCACTGGTTGTTTTTTTTTGTTTTGTTTTGTTTTTTTTCCAGTTTTGTGCATACTCTTGCATCCAAAACAATGAGAAAAGATGCACATTAAAACATATGTTCTAATCCATTTATTAGAGGGACAATTACAAATGGCACTCCACCAATTAATTAATAACCTTATTCATTGTATAAACTCAAATCATGCTAAGCCAGCTTCTCTTCCTTTGCATGATTTGCACCATTTTTATCATCCTATATGACTGATGCTACTGAAATAAATTTCTCAACATGGCTCAGAAAGACAAAAGCAAGTTGTCTTTTTCCCCATGTGAACATTAATGAGCAAGAGGCTGGAATGCACTGTCTCCACCACTTACTGCAGTGTCCCTTTTTGCATTGCAAAAGAGGAAATCTTAATTACTAAATGTTGCCAGAAAATGTTTTGGCCTTGTTTGTGAGTAGCCAGAGCATTCTTGTAGCACTGGGCCATTGGTCTCCCTTAGCCACATTAGGAACAAGGACACTGCTTCCGTCAGTGGGCTGACTGGACTACCCAGCACGTAGGAGAAAATCACTGCATTTAATAACAAAAGAAAATGCACCTGACAACTTAAAATCATCTGCAGGCTGGAAGCAAAGAGACACATGCCATTAATAGCCATGCCGTCATTACAGATATGATACACAGACCTCAGGTAGTGTGAAACAGCCTTTCTCCATTTACATTGTTAGATCAGCATCATTCTATAACATGCTTTGTCCCATGAACCCAAACCTCTTCTGGCATATCTCTATTGATTTCTTTGGAGGTACCTAGCAGAGAAGTTGGCTCCAAAGCTCTGCAGAAAAAGAGAAAGCTGGCAAGATGATAAGGGCTCATTGCTGAAGCCATGAGGTATATGAGGCATACAGAGAAGACAGACAGCTTGTTGCTTTGGGTAAGCAAGCTAATTCTCAAGATGAAAGATTTTTTTTTTTTTAATCCTACTTATTAAATAGAATGTAAGTAAAAGCTTGTCTTACGTAGCTGAGCTTATTGTAGCCTTAAACTCTCCAAGTATGGACAGGTTCTGTTCTGAGTCACCAGAAATGTTTGGGGAGATCTTGTCTTAAAGCTGAGAATACTTTCAGTAAAACCAAACAGAAAGAAGGAAGAAGAGTATGATGTTTCCCTGTGAAGTTGTGGAAGTTTGGTTTACTTTTTTGTAATTCAGAGCAGTAGCACTTTTCGAGTGTGGCTTAAAACCAGCTTCAGCTCTTGGTCAAGTTAATGTGAGCTGGATCAGTTCCTCCAAGACATGCAGTTGCAGTGAAATTCTGTGTAGAAACAAGTAACTGTGATCAAACACATACCTACATGCATCACATGTCCCAGACAGCTACTGAGGGGCCTTCACAGAGCTCATTTTGCAAAATGCAAGAGCAGCATATAAAGAAGTCTTTAAAACATGAAGTGAATATAACTGATACAGAAATGTCTGCCTGGGTTGTGAACAGTCTGAAACTGTTCTTTTCTGAGGTGCAATCAGTTTAGTGCAGTGGGGGGGTGATACAGATGATGATGTGGCTGCTTCAGCATCTGGTACACAAAAAGACAACGTTTGGAATGAAAGGAATATCCTCAAGGTAATACGGTGTTGGCATTTATAGGGTGAATTCACCTTATGCAGTGGGAAGCAGATGTGTGTAAACGTGGATTGGTATGGAATATGTGTGGAGGAGACGTGCAGGCATTGAACAAGATATAAATGTATGTCCCTGGTTATATTCCACTGCAGCAGCATTCTGCTTCCAGTAAGTTGGAGAAACTGCTCTGGTAAAATCGAGTACACTGATCTAAAAAAAAGACATTTAAGTAAGAATCCTAATTTTCTCTGATTGCCTTTTCTTTGCCAAAATCTGTGTAGTATTGTTTGGACAATTCAGAACTTTCTGGCTCAGTTGCCTAGATTTAGCATCTTAAAAGCCCTTGTAGAAACAAGAAGCACTAAAGCTTTTGCTTTGGAGTCAGTTAATTGTTGTGGGGAATGCACATGGCGTAAGATATTTTATTGAAGACTTCATGCACAGAAGAATCATGCTATATGTTCAGGTATCCATGTAATATATGCATCCTAGATGGCATGTAAGTATGCAGAAAAATAATCACTTTTATAATTACAGCAGCACAAATCTACATCTAGATGTAGAGAAGGGGCTGAGAACTCTTAGCAGATTCTCTTTTGTCTTTTTGTGAAAGTATGTGAAATAACAGAGTCAGTGGTCATGCAGAATTAGGAAATTTCAAGTGTAGTCTGAAAAATTGGCCATTTTTAATACAGAAAGTAAATTGAAACATATGAATTCAGCTGTATGAATTCAGTGTTTTTTCATAACTATCTCAAATCAAATAAAATATTTTGACAGTCTTGAAAGCAACATACTTTTATTAAATTGATTGAAAGGTTCCATTGGCTTTGCACTATGCTGTACAAGATTCATCCCTTATAGACCGGATGCAGACAACTTAAAGCTCTCAGCAAAGACTGCACTCTGAGCTCAACTTATTATGTAAAACACCTTAATTCAATTTAATAAAACAAAATATTTCATTGTGGATGATATAGTAACTCAGAATATTTTATTTGAATTTTCTGAACAGAAATGGATTGCTTTAGAGGGAAGTTTGAAATTTTCTTGCTGGTAGCAGTGCCAATTTTAATGAGATTTTTTTTTGTCAGGTCATCCCTTGGGGGGTGGAGGGGGTGTGGAGGGTGGGTTCTCATACCTCTGGTACCCATTCTGTGGAAGAGCTAGTTAGGGTTGCACTTCTCAAGTCCCGCTCTGGGAAGATTTGTGGTGCAACCTTAGCATCACCACTGGAGCACAAGATTCTTCACATAAGTTAAAGTAGATTGCAGTACCCCTACCCAAACTGCCAGCCAGGTCCAGGCTGTGGGCCTCTGCAGGACTGCATGTGAATTGATACCTTTAGGAGCTTTCATTTTGCCAGCAGCAGAGGGGTGAAGGCCACTGCAGATACTCAACTGCTGTTCGGCAAAGACAGCTGGAGCCACTGAGACTGAATAAAGAGCATTTTGTTCAAGCCCATTGGGCCCAAGGTGATTACTGAACACCACAATCAGGGTTCTTTACTTTTTTTTATTATTGTTATTTTAATTTTGTTTGCCCTCATGTGAGCTGGAAGGCAGAGAAAGGACTGCGGCAGTACAGATCCCTGTGATCTCCCCTTGCCATGTAATCAGAAGAGCTCTGCAATTGAATATTTCACAACTAGCAGTGCATTTTCAATAGGGATTATATAAAAGCAGCCTCTGGCTGACAAAAGCAGAATACAGAGGGAAAATATGAAAATAGCAACTTACTTCAGCAATAAAGAGAGTATATTTTATGCTGCAGATTTTCTTTTTGTTAAATCATGACTTTCTAGTAAATGACATCCCAGAAGATATTTATCAAAGTAGGAAAGCACTAGAAAGGAGCACCTTGCCTTCACTTTAATATTTCTCCTTTTCTTCTGACATTTTCTTGCCTAGAGATCTAATTCCATTAAATATGTACATTTTTGACTGGAAGACTTCTTCATGTATCTTTCAGATGAATCTTAAAAGTACATAAGGTCTGTAGGGCAGGTTTTTTTAAGTGCAAATGAGGTGCACAGTAGAATATTGTCTATGAGACTTTTCAAATTATTTATATTCCTGCAGTGCTTTGCCATTCTCTTTCTGCGGTAATGATAAGGAAATAGTGAGACTCCCATGCATCTTCTGTGGAACACTATCAAACATTAGTCATATTTAATATCTGACATACAGGAACTCACTTTAGCTGATGTCCGTTTTTATTGGGCTTATTGGATGTTATCATGTCTGTAACTTTTTGTGGTCCACACAGAGCATCCAAGTATTAAAACCTGTTAGAGCCATTGGTCAGCATTAGAGCCCTGTAATGCTCTCATGGATGGATGTAAATTAATGCTCCCTCATTAAGCCTACTTTTCAGTACATGTGAATCTGCTGTAGGAATAATGACAGCTAAATGCTCTGTTGGCCCTCAGCCACGCCCACTTGTGCTATTCTCCTCCAGCCTTCTTCAGAAGCAGTGCAGGGCTGACCTGTATCAGTGCTTGAATAGATACACATTCCAGGTCACTTGGGTGTTGCAGAAAGTGGTATGGGGGATAATTAGGTAGCTCTTCTCCCCACACCAGCTTTGAAACAGTGACCTTATGTTGTGATGGAGGCCACTGTGCTATATAAGAGGTGCTGCTTCAGATTTGGTATGAATCAAATGTCTCATCCATTTGCATTCGCAGTCATTAATTATTTCATTGCTTTCTCGTAAGAATTTGAGTTAAGAATATTAGTTCTGGTAACTGAGCTAAATTGCTACTTGAATAATTATAATCTGCCTAAATGTCTGCCTGTACTGCTGCTAGTGTCAACTTCCTCACATTGTGTCTGAACATCTGAGGCCATATTTCAGTTCCTTCAGTTGAATAACTTATCACACAGTTGTGCAACATCCATGGCTGAACTGAAGAAATATACAGAGCTATACCAACAATAAAGATCAAGAGAGTGAGGCTTTGCTTTCTCCAGTTGTGTAGAGGAGACATTTAGAAAATTAAACTACTGCAGAGGAGAAGAGAGTCTTCAGCAGGAGTAAGAAATGACAAAACGATCTATTAGATCTCTTTAGGAGGACTGAGAGGTAAGTCTTTCCAAAACTTTTTGTGAGCCAAATGTTTACGATCCCCATAGCATTACCTATCTATAATACCTCTCAAAAGTCATGTGGTCCAGGGCTCTATGAAAC